>NW_023416315.1:51649622-52007874 GCF_014108235.1 Myotis myotis
AGTACATTATATGAAGGTGAAGAAATATACATATGGCACTTGTTATATTAAACTTATTTACCCTTTCTGTTTCTCTTCATTTATTACTCAGATTCAAGTTGCTGTTTGGTGTGATTTTTTTACTCCAAAACAGCTTTGTTTCTACCTACCCTTTTTTCACTGTTATTGACAAATACGTTTCAGCTCTATGTGTTATCCACTTAACAATGCAATAATATATTTACTAGAGGCCCAATACATGAAATTTGTGCAAGGGGCTCAGCCCTTGCAGCCCCAGCTGCCTCGGCCAGCCCTCGCAGCCCCAGCCAGCCCTTGCAGCCCCTCAAAGCCCCAGCTTCATCCAGAAGGTCGTCTAGATGGTCGTTCTGCTGTTCTATCTAATTAGCATATTAGTTCTTTATTATATAGGATTATATAGGATTGTTTTATACAGATGCTTTTTAAGTAAGTTAAGAGGAGTCAGGAGAAGAAATATGCATTTTACCATCTTTTATAATTACAGAATTACCTTTGCTAGTGCTTCATTTTTATGTGTGTGGATTCTAATTACTATTTGGGGTCACTTGCATTTAGTTGGAAGAACTTCCTTCTTGTAAATTGTGTCTGCTAGCAGCAAGTTCTGTGTTCTATTTATCTGCGGAGTCTTTTTCTCATTTTGTTTGAAAGATAGTTTTGCTAGAGATAGGATTGTTGCTTGAGCATGTTTTTTTTCTTTTGACTCTTTAGCTATATCATTTCACTGCCTTCTGGTTTTAATTGTATTTGATGAGAAGTCAGCTATTATTAAAGTTACTCATACATGAGAAGTTGTTTTTCTCTTGCTGCTTTGAAGATATTTTCTCTTAAAAATGTGTTTATATTTATTTCAGAGAGAGGAAGGGAGAGGAAGAGAGAGATAGAAACATCAATGGTGAGGAAGAATACTTGATTGGCTGCCTCCTGCATGCCCCCTACTATGGATTGACCCCGAAACCCAGGGCCTGTGCCCTGACTGGGAATCAAACCGTGACCTCCTGTTTCATAGGTCAATGTTCAACCACTGATCAACACTAGCCAGGATGAAAATTTTTTCTTTGGCTTTCAGCAATTTTATTTTTTTACTATTTATTATGTGTGTGTGTAGTTGTTTACATTTTTCCTACTTGAAATTTATTGACCTTTTTGGTTGTATAAATTAATTTTTTAAATTAAATGTGTAAAGTTTTTAACCATTATTTCTTTGAACATTTTTTACACTACTTTGTATCTCTCCTTCTGGTTTCCCCATTACATGTGTACTGGTACCCTTAATGGAGTCCCATATTTCTCTGGGATTCTGTTCATTTTTCTTTATTTTTTTCTTTCTCTTCTTTGCATTGTAAATTCCTATCAATCTATCTTTAACTTTACTATTTAATTCTTCTGTCAGTTAAATATCTATTGTTGATCTCTTCTACTGAAATTTTCATTTAACTTATTTTACTTTTTGACTCTAGAATTTTCGTTTGGTCCTTTTTATAATTTTGAACTCTTTTGATATTCTCCATGTGGAGAAACATTGTCATCATACCTCTATTTCTTTTACCATGTTCCCTTAATTCTTTAGACATATTTATAATGACTACTTTAAAGTCTATGACTCTTTTTCATTTTGACTTTTTTTTTTTCTTTTTATTGAATGCATTGGCATGACATTGGTTAACAAAATTATACAGATTTCAGATGCACAATTTATGATGCTTAAATGTGGCATCTGGTCCTTCTTAAAGCAGCTTCTGTTGTTGTTTTTTCCTCTTATATATGGGTCACATTTTCTTGTTTCTTTGCAGGTTTTGTAATTTTTCATTGCAAACTGGACATTTTAGATATTATAAGGCAAGGTTCTGGATACTCGTCTCCCACTCCAGGGGCTTGTTACTGTGTTTTGCTTGTTGACTTGTTTAGGGTCCTGATTGGACTATCTGAGTGAAGTTCATTTTCCAGGCAGAGTACACCCTCTGGTGTCACTCCTCAAAGGCCACAGTCCCGGAGAGGCACACAGTCACCCAGAAGTGACAGTGGTTTGTAACAAGGCTCTCTTTCACTGTCTCTTTCCCTGATCACACCAGTCTGATCCAATTAAGTTTGGACTTTGTTACAGAGGTATTTTTTTGTGGTGAGAGTTTAAGGTTTATTCTGATTCTATGCTTCATTTCTTAGCATTCTCTTTCTCTAGTTCTTTCTTTTAAACTAGCTTATCTGTAGTTTGCCTTGTATCTCTAATGAAGTTACCAGCCTCCTCCTTTGCTTATCACCAAAAGCTATCTTGTTTTTGAGAATGCCCTTGGGCCCTAACTTCCCCTCATTGTTTCAAGTAAAGTCAGTTCCTTCAGAGCTGGTTTTCCCTCTGGGCAAAATGTCTGAGCCATGACTCTGGAGCCAGGGGTGGGGCCAGGGGTGGGGATGTGGTGCCCTCTCTCTAAGTCAGTGGTTCTCAACCTGTGGGTCGCGACCCCTTTGGGGGTCGAATGGCCCTTTCACAGAGGTCGCCTAAGACCATTGGAAAACACATATATAATTACATATTGTTTTTGTGATTAATCACTATGCTTTAATTATGTTCAATTTGCAACAATGAAATTGGGGGTCACTACAACATTAAAGGGCCGCGGCATTAGGAAGGTGGAGAACCACTGCTAAGTGATACCCTTGCTTTAGTTGCAGGGTGTTGGGCAGTAGCAGTAGCCTTTGACCTTCTTGGCTTGCCTCTCCTGTTGTGGAACCTCCAACCTGAGTGAGCAGGAGGGAAGGTGATTAGGGCGCTAGTATTCTCAGTGTGCTGCTCTAGGTGTAGCCTCTGCTTTAGGAATGGAAACTGAATAGAAGCAGGAAGTGTTAACTCCCTATTCTGTAATCTCCTGGAAATTAGCCTCTCCAACATGTAGTAGTGGAGGAGGAGGGATGAGAAGTGCTTACCACGTGCCTCTTCAGGGAAGATACTGTAGCCCTTGACTTGGAGCTGAGGGGAAAGGGAGCCCATTGTTCTTGGCTGCCCCTGCCTGGAGAGGTGTTTCCATCACACTGAGCTGGAGCTGGAGCGGGGAGGAAGGTAGTGAATCAGGGCTTAAGTTCCAAAGACTCTTGCTGTTCTTACTGTGTTTTAGATTTTATAAATAAATGTTTCTTCATTTGCTATATGCTTTTAATACAACTTCCAGAGACTTTAAGTATCTTTTTAAATCATAATTTCTACAAATTATACTTGTTTAACTAGCCAGCCAGTCTGCTGAGTTCCCCTGTCAATCTTGGTTATTTTGAAGATCCTCACTTGATAGTTCTGATATCTGGATCTGCCCTGAGTTTAGTCCCATTGCTTTTTCTCTTGAAAAATTGGTTGTATTTTCTACTGTGGGTATATTATAAGTCTTTAAATTAAATGCTGCACATTGTATGTAGAACTGTTGAGTCTGATGTAAATAGTATTTATGCCTGGAAATGGATAATCCTTTTCTTTGGTCCAGTTGAAAGTTCGAGGGGCTCCGTTTACCTGATGAGTAAATTGAGCTGGATTGTGGATATTTTGTTGCTTTTAGTGAACTACATGCTTCAAATCCCATTAGTGGTGGGCTGCTGTTGTCTTCGTTGTAGTGTCTACACTGGGATACCCACTGCTGAATTAACACAAAACAATATCACCTTAATACTTTATATCTGTAAAGTGTTTTATAATCATCACAGTGCTATTGTCAATCTTTCCCTGCCCTGGCCAGATAGATATATTTGTGTGAGGGATAACCCCTGCCCCTGGTCTTTGTGCTTAGATAGCCAGGTGTTGGTGAAACAATTTTTTCACTATTCTTTCTCCCCAAATTATTCTCTAATGTTCTCAAAGCAATGAATGGGTATGGTTTAAAACAGACTTTTTCACAAAATCACTCATTGATACAAATGTGCTCTTCAGTTCCCTAGACTTCCATATGGCTTCCCCCCGACCCTCCAACATGGTTAGGGCTAGATACCATTCTTTGAGAGGTGGTCAGGTTTTAAATCACATTTATCTTCTTCATCGCTACACAATACTTATTTTTTTTTCTAGAATTAAGAAAGAGGAAACTAAGTTTTTTAAAAAAATATATTTTATTGATTTTTCACAGAGAGGAAAGCAGAGGGATAGAGAATTAGAAATATCGATGAGAGAGAAACATCGATCAGCTGCCTCCTACACACCTCCTACTGGGGATGTGCCCGCAACCAATGTACATGCCCTTGGCCGGAATCGAACCTGGGACCTTTCAGTCTGCAGGCTGACGCTCTATCCACTGAGCCAAACCAGTTAGGGCCTAAGTTTTTTTTAAAAAAACTTTTGCTTTTACTGCTTATTTATTTTTTGCTGAAGATAACAAGAACTATTCTGATTTTTGTGAAGATTAATCAGGGCTGTAACCCTACACACACAAGTTCTGAGTGTTACAAACAATCTTGTCCTGTGCCCCTGCAATTGTGTTCCCATGTAAACTGCTTCTGGGGAAGATTGTTGCCTTTTGTCCAATCACCTAATATCAAATCACCTTATGTAAACTAGCAATAAGATCAATTGTTCCTATCTCTTGGTAAAAATTGTACTATAGTAAAGAAAGTGTGAATCTAAAAATGCAATTAACATTGTTTATAGACCAAATAAAAGTATTTCTCTCATGTGTACGTGTTATTTTCCAACCTTCATATGTTTGTGGATACTATTGTGATAAAATGCAAATCTTTAAAAGTGACACTGAATCTATAGTTGCTTTTAGAAACAGTATGTGTTTCTTTCAAGTGAGGATACGAAACATACAATCACTGTTATGGGGTTACTTGAACTATTGCCATTATGAGTCTATAAACTGAATGGGAACTTGATGGATACACACCGATTAAGGGAGTAGAGGAGTCTAGTGGCATCAGATCCTGGAGATTCCAATGTTTACTGAAAAGAATGTTGGTGCAGGGGAAGAAGAATGTCCAAGCACAGAAAGGTAATTAGATTGGAGATCCAGATTCTACTGTTAGTTTGGCCACTGCTTTGACCAACTCTTTTTTCATATCTATTTCCTCTTAAACCTATCTATTCATGGTTCATAAACACTATTGGGCTGCAGCCCAAGATTTAGCATTTCTCTTCTGGGCTCTCACAGCACTTATAAGTAGGAAACCCCTTATCACAGTGTGTTACAAGTAATTGTACTATTTCTAATCTCCACTCTCACATGGATGGAGAAACCTCAGGTAAAATCCACATCTTTTACATATATATTTTCTTTTTTATACATTTAATTAATTCCAGAGAGGAAGAGAGAGGGAGAGATAAAACATCAAAGATGCGAGAGAATCATTGACCAGCTGCCTCCTGAATGTCCCCTACTAGGGATTGAGCCAGCAACCTGGGCATGTGCCCCGACTAGAATTCAAACTGTAACCTCCTGGTTCATATGTCCATGCTCAATGACTGAGCCACACTGGCTGGGAAACATGTTTTTTTAATCTTTAATGGCCAGTGCTGAGGAGGATTGCATTCATTGTTCATGGTGGGTGACCAGTGAGTATTTATTTAATTGAATTACTGTTAGGATAAAAACAAATGGAAAATATATGTCAAAATGGTTTGTAAAGTGTGAAAAAATGCACACAGACAAAGGTAAGGTATGTATTATCAGAAGAATTATTTTTAAATTCTTCATCACTTTCATTTATTCTACAAATATTTCACCATCTTTGAGATGGTGAAAACAGAATAATTAGAAAAAATAAATCAGTTGATGCAACAGCAAACACGAGTCATTGTTCTGATGTGTAATTGGAGGGGACAAGGTTTTCAATCTAAGGTGAGCCTCTATTTTGGGTGAGGAGCACCTCAGCAAGAAATAAATGAACTTTTCAGAAAGTCAGAGAAAGGGACACCTCAATTAGGAAGGGGTTAGCCTTGGGTGACACCAGAGCACATAATGAGAGCCAGGGGACCACTAAGGGAGCCAAGTTTCCAAAGCTAGTCATTCGTATCTACCAAATGAGCCCAAATTCCCTACCTTGTCTATATCCACATAGTAGACTTTATAAAGCTTGACATTTGCAGTAAATTAGATTTGTCTTAATGTAAGTTGTGCTAGTAGTACTTTCTTGGTAAGTGAAGTCATTATAGTTTTTTTGTGTGAAATGTAGACTGGTAAATTAAAGTGTGTTTACAGAAAGAATTTGGTAGAATATATTAAATCAGAGCTATTTTAGAAAAATCTAGGATAGGTGAAAGCAAAGAGAATACGGTAACATTTGAGAAAAAGATCTGAATGAAGAAAGGGATAGAGACCTAGATACACCTAAGCAGCTGATAGCTTAGGATTTGTTCTATGGCAGTGCCTACCTCCTGGTCCTTTCCTTCCTTCGAGAAACGCCTACGTAAAATGAGATGAGAAAGGCACAAAGGAATTTCCCAGCTGGACTAAGATTATAGCAGCTGGAGTACAAGGCCAGGGTTAGATACAGAGTTTCCACTCAGAGGTTTTTGTCTCCCTTCCAGATCCAGGGTTTTAAGATCTGGAAAGCAGGGAATGTAGACCATGGACCACAGCAGCTCTTGTCTGAATTCTCCAGTGTCATCTCTAGAAGTTGGGAATTGAAACAGTTAACTTAGGAGGAGTCATTGTCCTTTCTGAGGTAGGGCCCCTTGATAGACACACTTTGGGAACTGTCCAGACAGAAGGGTTTGTCCCTGACTCCTTTGAGAAGATGCACACCTTGGGAATGAAGGTGAAGGCAAGATGGTAGAGGACTGGGCTCCCCAGTAGACTTTGAGTCACTGTTCATTCTCTTAGAGCTCAGTCTTTATGGATGCCACCCACATAGCCCCACCCACACCCCCAGACTGAAATAATGACAAAGTGATATCAAGAAAAATGTTTCCAGTGAAGACAGTGCAAATGGGTTCTGAGTTTAAGACCCAGAAGTGCTTGACAGGGTTGGTCAGGCAATCTTTCTGTAGGGCCTGAAACTGAAGCTGGGTTTTTTGGACAAAGCCATTAATAACAAAGCAGATTTTAGGTCTTTCAGGACAGAAATGGGGGCTAACAGTAGAAAGCAACATATTACTACTAGGGACCTCTGGCAGGCAGAAGGGAGGCTGTTCAAAGCAGAGTTGGAGGCAGGACATCTTGAGAACTGAGACAAGTGTGTGGCTGGGTTTGGGCTTTCATGACTGTATTAGTGTTCTATTGCTTCTGTAGCAAAGTAAATGCTACAAAATGCTATTGCTTCTGTGGATCTCAATGCTACCACAAGTGTGGTGGCTTAAACACTACCCATTTATTATCTTACAAACCCTACAGGCCAGAGTTTGACACAGGCCTGAGTGGGCTAAAATCATGGTGTCACTAGGGCTGTGGTCCATTCTGGGGGCTCCTTGCTTTGTCCAGGGCCTAGAGGTTTCCCACGTTCTTTGGCTCATGGTTCCCTTCTACAAGCTCCAAAGCCAGCAACACTGCATGTCTCTGACTCTTCTCTGATCATGGAATCTCCCACTGACACTCACCTTAGCTGGGAAAGGTTTTCCACTTTAGGGATCTCCATGCAGCCACCTGGGGCATTCAGGATAATCGCATCTCAGGGTCCTTAATCAGATCTGCAAAGTCTTTATTGCCAAGTAATATTACAAATTCTCAGGGACCAGGCATGGAGAGCTTTGGGCACCATTATTCTGCCTGCCCGCTGGCCTCTTGGATCGCCTATCTCAATATTACAGGTTGAATGAGAGCCTGATGCTTCAGGTTCCTCAGCTGTGAAGTTCCCTCTGCTAACCCACCATGGGTCTAACTCCCCTTGGCACCCGCTCAACCCCTCTAGACACTGAGGTTGTCATGAGCCACTCACTTAAGCTCATGGAGTAAGTTAAGAGGAGCACTTAGTTACTGTTATTGATGAGAACCATCCACATTCATTGATATGGTAGTTATTGAGCACCTACTTTGTGCCAGAGTGCACTTTATTCAGCTCCAAACTTTTGTCTTTGATTATGAGAACTTCATGGACAGAGTGATCTTTCAAAGTATATTTTTGAGTCTCAGAACCTCAGAGTTGGTAGGATCTTCACAGGTTCCTCCGGCCAACCCTCTATCCTGTTCACGGGTTCCCTGCTGAAAGCAGCCCTTTCTGCTTTTCTGACCAGAATGCTGAGCTAGGAGTCAGGAGCCCCAGTAAATTACTGTGTGACCTTTGGCAGCCACTCTCTCTGGGTGTCAGGCTCATTGTATGTAAATAAGCTGTGGAGGACATTTTCTTTCCATCTCTGACATTCTCTGGCCCTTGTTAATATCATTAGTCTTTCTAATCTCTTGTTCTCCCACCCTCAGATATGGCTCTCTCTCTGCTCCAGCCAAGGGAGAAAAGGCATTTTTTACTCTGACATTTCTCTAAGCTGGTTCTTCTTTCTTTTTCTTCCTCCTCCTCCTCTTTCTCTCAATCTCTGTCTCATTCTCCTTTCCTTCATCTCTCCTTTGCCTTTAATCCAGAGATATTTTTTGCATTCACAAAATATCTGAAAACAGCATAACCCTAGATTTATAACATTTGCTTTAAAAATTTTTTCATATGGTTCAAATGTACTTAAATGTAAACAGTAACAAGTAGAATGTTTTTCCTTTTGTAATGTCCTTGGAATATGAACACAGGCTTTTCTCAGGTAAAATGCAGGTTCCAGGCTACTAAGACTGTTAAATTTATGTAAGAAAGAAATATTTATGTATAGAAAGATATAAAAATAAAAACATGAAGTAGAGGCTTGCTTGATTTATATATAGGATGACCCCCAAAAATGTATAAGACAATTTGAATAATTATAAAGGGATTGTTTTTAATAAAATAAATTTCATTTTCAAAATTGAGCTATCAGCTGTTAAAATATATACACAATTTTCAGGAGACAACTGTATAAAGTTCTCTTACAAACCAATAAGTTCACTAAAGAGAAATATACATTTTTTTTAAATATGAAAAATTCAAATTAAAAATTAAAGAATCCTGAAGCTGGCATGTGAGAACAGAGCAGAGAGAGATAGGTAAGGGTGGATCTGGAGGCTTGTGGCATGCAAGGAAGGATCCTTCTGCTCATTCCCTCTTTTGGGCATAGGGACTCAAAATTTGGGGTAATAACCCTACTACCTACTATAGTCAAAATACTTTTTCTTTCTCTAGGCCAGGATGACTTCCCTTCTTGCCTGTGTTCCCAGAGTGATTATGTGGGAAAGCCAGATATAGACATAGCATGAAAATTTAACAAAAAAAATATTTTTTAAAAGCAGTGTTTTTTCAGAAATTATGCTGAAAATATAGCAGTGGACATGGTCTCTTCCCAGATGAAGCATATTTGCTGAAGACTGATGTCACCACATGAAATGAAAACATGTATACAATGCACATATATGCAGACATGCACAAATATACACACACATAATTACAAGTAGTGAATCGTCTTGAGAAAGGAACGATGAGGTTATCTTGGGTCTGAGAGTGATCCTTGGGATGATTCCTGCGGAGGAGTGAGGAGATTCTGGTGGAGGTGGAGGTTGAACTATGATGGGTTGTGACAGGGGCTTCTATGCCCCCGGAGCTCTGGAGCTACGATGACCCTGACAGGTTGTCCTGACTCGTGTCCCAGTGAAAACATGGGGGATGGACATTTGCATCTACAGGCCACTGGATATGGGCTGCCTTAGGGGAAGGGCTACAGTCTCTGGGTGGAGGGGGGAATTTCTCTTTGTCTGAGTGCCATTTCTGGGGATAACTTCAGCTGTGAGCTGAGGGATGACAAACTGGGTCCTGAAGGGGGTTTGGGCAATGCACACAGCATCTACTACAGGGTGTTTGGAGAGCAGCTGGCAGGGAACCTGAGCTTGTCTGTGAAGGTTAGGAAAAGCCTCTACAAGAGAGTGATCATAAGTGACAGTGCGTGGAAATAGAATGAGCACTCTGTGAAATGGAGCCAAGGGAGCAATGCCTGCCAATGAAGTCTGCGAGAATGTCAGTATTTCTGGGCAGCGGGCAGAGGAGGATGAGTAGCTCACAGCAACATTAGGGAAACACATTTCTAGAAGCCATGCAGGCCTTGCAGGATTTTGGGCTTTATCCAAAGGGCAGTGAGAAGGCGTCAATTAGAGGAGAGACCTGATGTCATCTGTGTTTTAAAAGCTCACTGAGGCTGGTATGCGAGAACAGAGTAGAGAGAGATAGGTAAGGGTGGACCTGGAGGCTTGTGGCATGCAAGGAAGGATCCTTTCCACTCATTCCCTCTTTTGGGCATAGGGACTCAAAATTTGGAGTAATAACCCTACTACCTACTATAGTCAAAATGACTTTTTCTTTCTCTGGGCCAGGATGACTTCCCTTCTTGCCTGTGTTCCCAGAATGATTATGTGGGAAAGCCAGATATAGACATAGCATGGCCTTGAGGTTGGGCCAAGTTGGAGTTTGGACATTCACCAGCTTTACTCGCCTATAAAATCCAGTAAGGGAGCTACATTTAGGTACTGCGGCTGGTGTAGCCTATAACTACTCATAATGTTATCTGTAAAGAGTTGATTCTGACAAAAAGTTTAGCTTTGAAGAGGGCTCCATGACAAGGGGTAAGGAGTGGAGAGCCTCTGCAGGGACTCAAAGAGTAGCTGCATTTCTGCTCCTTGCTTCTTAACTTTGGGCAAGATGGAGAAGAAAGGAAAATGACCACATGTCCACCAATGCCCTGGTATTTCAGATGAGAAAACCAAAGCTGAGGGCTGAAAGCTTACACTGAATATGACACAGCTAAGAAGTAAGAAAAGGAATGAGTATGCCTGGTTCCAATTTCAATGGCTCCTCTATGATTTTGCATTGTCTTGGGATCCCTTCACTTTCACCAAAGATGTTACACTTTATAGCTGAGCTCGCAATCTAATAAGCTCTACTGGTGGGAGATTTCTATCTTCCTTTTTTTTTTTTTTTAGTGGATTAAAAAACTGTGGTACATCTACACAATGGAATACTATGCTGCTATAAAAAAGGAGTAACTTTTGCCGTTTGCAACAGCATGAATGGAACTGGAGAGCATTATGCTAAGTAAAATAAGCCTTTCGGAGAAAGATAAATATCACATGATCTCACTCATATGTGGGATATAATGAGCAACATAAACTGATGGACAAAAATAGATCCAGAGACAAATGGCAGGGGAGGTGGGGAAGTTAGAGATCAACCAAAGCATGCATATTAGCATAACCAATGGACACAGACACTGGGGCGGTGGGGGCTTGCCCTCAGGGGTGGGAATGGCTCTGGGGGGCATCAATTGGGGAAAAAGGAGACATATGTAAAACTTTAGACAATAAAAAAATAAAAAATGAATTTATTGAGGTGACATTAGTTTAAAAAATTATACATGTTTTAGGTATATAATTCTACACTGCCTTCCTTTTTACAAAAAAAAAATTTCTATTCTCTTAAGTATTTGCAGAAAGTTACTAAAAAAGTTGATAGAGTTTGGCTAAAGGGATACATGTTTGGGGAAAGGTCTGGAAATTACTTGTCACACTCTGACATCTTTTAGAGTTACTTAAATCCTCTCCTATTCCTTAGTTTTTTTATTTTATTTTTTAAAATATATTTTATTGATTTTTTCACAGAGAGGAAGGGAGAGGGATAGAGAGTTAGAAACATTGATGAGAAACATCGATCAGCTGCCTCCTGCAAACCTTGAGTTTACTATGGAAGTACACAGGATTGACTTTATGTTTGATTCTTTTGCTCAATAAAGTGCTGTAGAGACTTAGTCATGATGATGCATCTATCAATAGTTCCTTTCTTTTATTGGCTGGGAAGTGTTAGTGTTTAACTGTATGGAGTTTCCACCATTTATTAATGCATTCACTGATTGTCATTTGGGTTGTTTGAAGTATATTATGAACAAAATTGCACCAACATTCATAAACATGTCTTTGTGTGCATATACATTTTCATTTCTTGGAAAAATATCTAAGAGTGAAATGGAATTACAGGCTTGTAAGGTAAGTGTATGATTACCAGTTGTTGTTTATACCATTGTCTATTCCCACCAGCAATGTATGAAAGTTCCAATTGTTTCACATCTTTATCAAGAGTTAGTTTGGCTAAAAACAATTGAAGATATGTTTTTGGGTTTCTGTGTAAATTTTCTATTGTATTGGTCCAAAGGTCCATACAGCTACATGATATTATGTCAAAAACACAGTCTTTATTACTGTATCTTTATAGTAAATTTATTTTTTTCTGATTTATTTCATTAGTTTTTTGATAAATTACAGTTGACATAGGATATTATATTACAGTTTCAGGTGTACACTATAGTGATTAGGCATTTACAAAACTTACTATAGTAAGTTTCTAAGTAAGGTATTATGAGTTCCCCAGCTTTGTTCTTCCTTTTGAAAATTATTTGGGCTATTCTATGTTTTCACATTTGCATAGAAATCTTAGAGTTAGCTTTTTAATGTTAACGAAAAGCTTCCTGGGATTTTTACTGAATCTATAATTGGGAGAGAACGGAGATTCTAACAAAATTGTGTCTTCTGATTCAAAAAAATAGAATGTGCTTCATCTATAGATCTTTAGATTCTCTGAGCAATTTTTATAGCATTAATTGTATAGGTCTTGCACATAATTTGCTAAGTAGATCTCTTAATTTTTTCATGTTTGTGAGTTCTATTGTAAATTAAATATTTTATTTCTATTTCCAATGTTCCTTGCTGGTGTATAGCAATACAATAGATTTTTGTATATGAAACCTTTATCCAGTGACCGTGATAACCTCTTATTAGTTCTAGTAGCTTTTTTGAGGGGACTTCTTAGGATTTTCTATATATAGCACTGTGTATCTCTAAATATATAATTTATTTCTTTATTTCCTGACTGTATGCTTTTAATTTAATTTTCTTTTCTTTTTGCATTAGCTAAGATTTCCACTATAGTGCTGGCTAAAAGTGGTGATAACAGATATCCTTGCCTTGTTCTCTATCTTAAAGGGAAAGATTGGGTCTTTCATCATTAGGTTTATGCTAGCACGAGGATGTTTGGTCAATGCTATTCATCAGTTTGAGGAAGGTCACTTTAATTACTGGTTTGATCAGGGTTTTTAAACCATGTGTGTTGATTTTTGTCAAGTGCTTTTTCTTATTGGAATGATCATGTGGTTTTTCTCTTTAATTCTGTTAACATGGTGAACTACTGATTAATCTGCTAGTGGTGAACTGACTTTTCATTTCTGGACTATAATTATCATTTGTTATGGCATATTTTTCTCAAAATCCAGGTACATGTTTTGTGACTCTCTTTATGTATTGGTGAATTTTATTTTCTAACTAGAGGCCCAATGCATGGATTCATGCACCAGTGGGGTCCCTCAGCCTGGCCTGAGGGGTTTGGCCGAAACCCATTCTCCAGCATCTCCTGAGGAGTCCCAGAGTACGAGAGGGCACTGTGCAAAGTTGCTGTCACTCAGCAGCTCCTACGTTGATTGTCTGCCCCCTGGTGGTCAGTGCGCATCATAGCTACCAGCCAGTCAGCTGGTTGGCCAGTCACTTAGGCTTTTATATTTATACTAGAGGCTTGGTGCACAAAAATTTGTGCACTCGGGGGGAGGGGAAATCCCTCAGCCCGGCCTATGCCCTCTTGCAGTCTGGGACCCCTCAGAGGATGTCCACCTGCTGGCTTAGGCCCATTCCTGGGGGGATCAGGCCCAAGCTGGCAGTCAGACATCCCTCTGGCAGCCTGGCAGCCCTCGGGGGATGTCTACTTGCCAGCGGGAAGCAGGCCTAAGCTGCAGTCGGACATCCTTAGTGCTGCTGAGGAGGCAGGAGAGGCTCCCACCACCACCACTGTACTGGCAGCCATCAGCCTGGCTTGTGGCTGAGCAGAGCTCCCCCTGTGGGAGCACACTGACCACCAGGGGGCAGCTCCTGCATTGGGCGTCTGCCCCCTGGTGGTTAGTGTGTGTCATAGTGACCAGTCATTCCCAGTCTTTCTGCTGTTAGGGTCAGTTTGCGTATTACCCTTTTATTATATAGGATAGAGGCCTGGTGCATGGTTTGCCCTGAAGGGTGTCCCGGATCAGGGTGGGGGTCCCGCTGGGGTGCCTGGCCAGCCTGGGTGAGGGGCTGATGGCTGTTTGCAGGCTGATCAAGGCCCCCCCCTCAGTGGGGACCTTCACCCCATGGAGGTTTGGCCAGCCTGGGTAAAGGGCTGATGGCTGTTTTCAGGCTGGCAACACCCCCTTTAGGGAGGGGGGTCCTCACTGGGGTGCCTGGCCAGTCTAGGTGAGTGGCTGAGGGCTGTTTTCAGGCTGGCCAAGCCCCCCCAGCAACGGAAGCTCCCAGCCTCTCCTTTTTTTCTTTTTTCATTTTTTCTTTTTATTCTGGGATTTATTTACCTTCTATAATTGAAACTTTGTAGCCTTGAGAGGAGCTCAGAGCTGGCCAGGGCGGGCGGGAGGGAAAGCCTCCTGCTCGCTCCAGCTCCATGGCCACGGCCGGCTGAAAGCAGGTATCTGGAGTTTATTTATCTTCTATAATTAAAACTTTGTTGCTTTGAGTGGAGCTCAGAGCTGGCCGCAGCAGGCAGGAAGTTGGCTTCCTCCATCATTGGGGAAACCAAGCCTCCTGCTTGCTCCAGCTCCGTGGCTGCTGGCCGCCATCTTGGTTGGGTTAATTTGCATATAGTCACTCTGATTGGCTGGTGGGTGTGGCTTAAGGCATAGCGAAGGTATGGTCAATTTGCATGTTTGTCTTTTATTAGTGTAGACTAGAGGCTCAGTGCACAAAATTCGTGAATGGGGCAGGGTGTTCCTCAGCCTGGCCTGCACCCTCTCCAATCTGGAACCTCTTGGGGGATGTCCGACTAAATCGGCAGTTGGACATCGCTCTCACAATCTGGGATTGCAGGCTCCTAACCGCTTGCCTGCCTGCCTGCCTGCCTGATCACCCCTAACCCCTCTGCCTGCCTTCCTGATCACCCTAACCACCTCTGCCTGCCTGATCGCCCCTAACTGCTCCCCTACTGGCCTGATTGCCCCTAACTGCCTCTGCCTCGGCCCCTACACCTGGGACTTGGGGTTCCCGCCCTCTGGCTGGCCATAGGAACCTGGGACACTGGCTGTCTTCGCCCGTGGCCGCCCACAGGCACCCGGGATCAGGAGCAGCTTCGCTCAGGTTGGCCACAGCTGCAGGCACCCGGGACCGCGAGCGGCTTTGCCCGGCCCAGCTTCATCAGGAAGAACGTCCAGTCTAATTAGCATATTACCCTTTTATTAGTGTAGATAAATGTGTTACTTAAGATTTTGTGTCTATGTTCATGATGAATCTAGGTTTCTATGTTTATTTTCTTATGATGCCTTTCATATCAAGATAATTCTGGCCTTATAAGGAGAATTGGGCAGTGTTCCCTTCTCCTGAATTTTCTAGAAGATTTTATATAGGATTTGTATTAGTTCTTCCTTAAATATTTGATAGAATACACCAGTAAAACTATCTTAACTAGTAGTTTTCTGTGTGACAAGCTTATTAATTATGAATCAATTTATTTAACATATATAGGATTTCAGTTCTTTTTTTTCCAGACACTTTTGGTAATTTTAATCTTTCAAAAGATTTCCCATTTCATCAGGTTTTCAATTGATTACTCTTTTACATTTCAAAGAAAAACAAAAATTTGATCATATCTTTGGTTGTAGATGAGGAAATTAAGAGTGCTCCTGTCATACAGTCTTAGTGTTGACTAAATCGGTCCAAAATCTTTGAAGTTTAAAATGGTGCCAATCAAAAGCAATGATTACAATATATCTACCTTTTGATCAAGAAATTCTAACTGTAGGGATTTATTTGAGCAATATAAATGTGTATGGACTTAAAAATATCTGTGCATATTTATAGCATCATTTTTCATAATCAAAATGGAAACAATAAAAAATTAGCAACAGAGGTCTAACTAATAAAGAATAGGACATCCATATCATGGAATATTACACAAAAAAATAAGTGGGGTAATATGCACTATTAAGTGAGAGAGAAAAGTGCGTAAAACTGATTTTCACAGCATTTCCTTGAAAACAATAGACAATCTTAGATAAATTCCTCTAAGATTGTGTGGTTGGACTTGGATAATTTAAGAAATTGTAGAGAAAATTATTCATAATTTATGCCCTTCTGCACCAATTAAAATGAACATATTTAAGAGGTATACTTGAAATTAAATCCAAAATCCAGATACATGTTTTGTGACTCTCGCTTTTTCTGTCTCCCTCCAGAACCAAGCAGATTTCCAATTTGCATTTTTTTTCAGTTGTTCCAGGTTGTAAATATAGCTGCCTACATTGGGCTGTCCTTATGTGTCCCCCACTTTGAAGTGCCCAGCTGGTGGTAATCAGGGACAGGCTGTACAAATCAATGGCTGGATGAATCTTGCTGGAGTACATAGAGATGCCCACATGTGGAAACCTGAGACAATACCAGAGAGGGGAGTTGAATTTAGGGGTAGCACCCTCCACAGTGTTCTGGAGGGCACACAGGGTTAGGAACAGGGTGCTCTGTAAAATGAGTGGAGGAGAAATCAAGCTTTGCAGGGGATATTTTATGAAGTCGAAACTTTGACTGAGACCAGTAGGCGGGATTTTGTGGATATCGGTGTGCATTTTAGAGGTCAGTTGTGGTGTCTCCTATTGGAAAGTGGGGGCTTATTTTGGTTCTGAACAGCTAAGAGTATCCCGGGAGAGAACTGGATAAAGGGCAGAAGGGGGAATCTGCTTAGAGTTTTTTGAGACATTTGGAAACTTAGACTTTGGGGCCTTGGAGAAGGCAGCCTTGGTATTGAGAAGCCTCTGGTTGGTGAGATTTTATGTTTTCCCATGAAACAAAAAGTTTAAAAGGTTCTGAAACTTAATTGGTCAAAATGGGCATAACTAAAAGTTTGTTCTGCTCCCCCTAGGCTGATTGCTTAGGGACACCATGAACCTGGGCTTATTAAGAACAGGTATCTCAGTGACTAGTCCCCTTGGGAAGGAGGGAAGTAGGAGGGAAAGGCGGAGAGAGAGAGAGACCCTCAGCTTCCCACAGAACTGTTATTTTGGGGCTTTTTCCTAAGCTCCTATCTGAGGACAGTTTCCTTTTTCATCATGAGTGAAGACAGCAGTAGGTTGCTCTAACCCCTGTGCATGGCTCAGCAGTAGCCACATAGGAGTTAGCCTTGGCAGAGCTCTGGAGAACATTAGCAGTGGTGGTGAAGCCCTTCCATAGAGGTGAGTGTCTTCAGGTTTCTCCTCTATGGAAGAAAGAGTAAGGTGGGATGTTCTGGGTCTGGTTGCTGTCTAACACAGGGACACCTAGAGGGTGAGGAGTGGGCTAGGAGAGCAGCAGGACAGACAAGTTCATTTCCAAGTCCTCTGTGCACAACAAAGACAGATTCAGTTCTTTTCTGAGCTGATGCTAGGGATATATGCAGTTCCCTGATGTCTCTCAGGATCCTTCTTTCTCATCTTTCTTTATTTCCTGTTAGTTATGCAGAGATTGTGGAGAAGCATGTCACTGAGCTCTTCCAACAGTTCTGTCTTTGAGGCATGTTTGCCCATCAGTAGAAGAGCCACAGTGATATTGGGAAGGTTGCATCCCCAATATATGCCATAATATCAGAGGAAGGAAGGGAAGGAAGGAAGGGAAAATGGTAATGTGAGGCAGGAAGGGAGACCAGGAAGAGAGGCATTGAGGGGATATGGCCTAGTTAGTCCTGGCCAGGATCAGGACCTATGTAGTCATATATTATGTGTCCATATACTCATCACCTACAAAAAAATTTTAGCATTACTGATTTGGCTCAAGAATACTGTGTGTGTATCAGTATATATATATATATATATATATATATATATATATATATATATATAAAGTTATGAAGATGAGTCTGTGTAGTACCACTGTAGATGAAGGCTGGGGTTCAATGTTTCGTACCTTACACTTCATTTGGAATTCCATCATATTATCTGATACAGTTCACCTAAGAGGAAATCGGACAATCCCAGGGGCTGATGAATCCAGTTTCTAAAATAAGCAGTTTAAAATATTATAGCCTATATCCCCTGGAGAAGACACTTCCAGTGGGGAAAAAAGACAAGAAAGATTTTCTTCACACCAATACAGAAGAAGCTGCCTTCAGCCATTCCTGACAGTGAGCATTGAAGAGGCAATATTTAGGTCTGTCTTTGTTCAGAGCATAGTAGTAGAGGCAACTCATGTGATCATCTGTCGAAATAGTTTCTCATCCTAATCTGTCTTCCTACTCTCTTGAGAACAGGACCATGTGGAGCAGTTCCACCTGTCTTTTGATATCTGAGTTTCACAAGGAGCAGAACCAAGGACTAAATGATGAGCAATCACTCAAGTGCCACTGAATTTTGTCTCCTTGGCTTCCCTGGCTCTGAGGAACTACACCACATCCTCTTTGCTACCTTCTTCCTCTTCTACTCAGTGACATTAATGGGAAACACGGTCATCATTGTGATTGTTTGTGTTGATAAACGTCTACAGTCCCCCATGTATTTTTTCCTTGGCCACCTCTCTGCTGCGGAGATCCTGATCACATCCATTATCATCCCTGTCATGCTTCGGGGGTTTCTGCTCCCTGGGATGCAGACAATATCTCTGGCTGGATGTGTTGCCCAGCTCTTCCTGTACCTTGCTGTGGGGACCACAGAGTTTGCATTACTGGGAGCAATGGCTGTGGATCGTTATGTGGCTGTCTGTAACCCTTTGAGGTACAACATCATTATGAATAGTCACACCTGCATCTGGGTGGTAATTGTGTCATGGGTGTTTGGGTTCCTTTCTGAAATCTGGCCAGTCTATGCCACGTTTCAGCTAACCTTCTGCAAATCGAATGTCTTAGACCATTTTTATTGTGACCGAGGGCAACTTCTCAAACTATCCTGTGATGACAGCCTTTTCACAGAGTTTATTCTTTTTTTAATGGCCATTTTCATTATCATTGGTTCTCTGGGACCAACAATTGTCTCCTACACTTACATCATCTCCACCATCCTCAAGATCCCCACTGCCTCTGGCCGGAGGAAAGCCTTCTCTACATGTGCCTCCCACTTCACCTTTGTCGTGATTGGTTATGGCAGCTGCCTGTTCCTCTATGTGAAACCCAATCAAAGGCAGGCAGCCCAGTACAATAAGATAGTTTCCCTGCTGATTTCTGTGGTAACTCCTTTCCTGAACCCTTTCATCTTCACTCTCCGGAATGACAAAGTCAAAGAGGCCCTTAGAGATAGTGTGAAATGCTCCTGTCAACTTTTCAAAGATTAACTCTTCTCTCAGTTTTAGGTGAGGGCATGATCCCTACTGGGAATTATTTAATAACTTAGGAAACCCTATCTACTCTATCACAGTTTACCATCATTACAAAAATCACAGTGTGTACTACTACTGGTCATACCATGGAAGCAGATAAGGCAGATAACAATGAAACCCACACTGCCCACTAGAATCTCAGCTTCAGATACTCTTCATTTCTACTGATGAAGTCCTTGTGGTGTGGGAGAAACTAAAGAAAGCAAATGAGTACTTTTGTGTAGAGTTCTATTGGCCCAATTAATTGGCTTATAATTTGTTTCTGAAAATGAATTACTGAGGTGAGGTAGGAAGTGAGGAGAGAGATGAAGTGAGAGGTGGCATATCATAATACAAAGGAAGAAATGCTCACTTTGCTTCTTCATCAAATGTTGCTAAGAGTTGTACTATATTTTTACACAATTTCTTGAGAAGATGGCCATATGCATTTTGCACATCCCATGGTTCTTTTTCTGGCTGTGTATTTTATTATCCTGGCCCCACTGCTACTGCAAAGTACATATAGTGTTACTTACACTTTGCCATAGAACTGGTCAAGAGTGGTGACATAGAAATTAGTATGCTTCTCAAAATCTTTGTGCTACAAAAAGATGGAAATATTTGGCAATAAGAATATGGGAAGTTCCTTTTGCTAAACTTCAGGGTATTGCTCAAACCTTTCCTCTTTGTGACATGTATTCAAACAGACCCAAAAGGAAAGAGACTCACTGCCCTCATATATAGTTTCTTTGGTTTTTCAACATGTCGTCAGCCATGCCTCTTCTTCCTGCCTTTCTTGCCTTTGTTTATCCATGAACTTCTATTTCTTCCTCCTCTCTCCCTTTATCTTCCAGTCTTCATGTTTCTTTTTTCCTCCCCTTCCCCACATTTAACTATGACCCAAGGCTCTGGCCTCCTACTGATAATACATTCTGATTCCTCCTCTCCTCCTTCATTAATATTTCCATTGCTCTCCTGTAACTCCAGTGATGCAGTGTTTGAAATTGCCCCTCTGAATGCCCTGCTCATATTTTCTCAGATGAACCTAAGAAGGGTAGGAAATTCCTGTAGCTGAGTTTAGAATATGAGAGGAGAAGGAGATTTTGGGCCAGGGGACTACTAATGGTACATCAGACATCTCTTGTGTCAAAGCCCAGGTTTTTTTTTATTTGGTCTTATTTTTTCTCTTTATTGATTAAGGTATTACATGTGTTCTCATCCCCCATTATCCTCCCTTCCCCTCACTCATGCCCTCATCCCCCTGGTGTCTCTGTCCATTGGTTAGGCTTATATGCATGCATATAAGTCTGATTGATCTTAGTCTTTGATTCTCAATGAAGGAAGGTTACTATCTTGATTAGCCTGCCATAATAAAACCCCCTAGACTGGATGGATTAAACAACAGAAATTTATTGATCCCAGATCTGAAGTCTAGGAAGTTCAAGATCAAGGTTCTGGTGAATTCAGTTTCTCTTGCGGGCTCTGTTTGTGGCATGTAGGTGACCACCTTCTCTCTATGTTCTCATGTGGCATTTCTTGGTGTATGGATATTGGAGAGCAAGAGCCATTTCTGGTATTTCTTCTCTAGGGACACTAATCGTATCCAATCAGGGCCCCACCCTTATGACTTCATTTAAGCTTAATTACTTTCTTAGAGTTTCCATCTCTAAATACATCTGTACTGGAGTTCACAGGTTCAACATATGAGTTTTGAAGGGACACAGACATTTAGTTAATAATGCTATAATTCTGCCCGTACCCTGCAATCCAAGCTTATACTCAACCAGAATGTCCACTTCATCTTCACACTGGGCCCTGGGAGACAGATAGCTCCTTCCTCTGGGGGCTCTCATTTCCCCAGCTGCAGGTGTCTCATACAAAAATGGGGGAAAAAAAACCCTCACTCAGACCCCCTCTAATATATACACACCTTGAAGCCTCAATAGCTTCTTATTCTATTTATTTATTTTTCTCTCTGCTCCTCACAACTGAACACAGACATAGTCAGATATTAAAAAGCAAATACTAATTGTAGGCTTTTATTTGAACTCCTTATTTACATGCAGTTAGCACACCACAAAAATAAGTCTTATGTATAATTGAGGTATGTCTGATCGAATGTGTTGCAATTTTCACCTAATTTAAACATTGTCCTCTGTTAACATTCACTTTGTTATATGGTCATAATAACGAGAACAAAACTGGAGACAATACTGCTTCTAACCAGGAAAGTTTTAATAGTTTCTCTGTGTAAAAATTACTTGGTGAAAGTAAAATGCTTACCCAGATAGTATCTGATACATATCTCTGAAAAGACGTTTACTTTTTCTGTTTTATTTCCACATGTATTTCTCTATATTCATACTTAACGGGGCATAAGTATGAATAGATGTCATGATGATTAAAATGTTAAATTTTCTGATTTATACCAATGTTTGTAATTAGAGGATAAGGAATAAGAAAGGAGTAGTATGTAATTAAAACTCCTATGCCTTCTGTAAACCACCACATATATTTATTGTTTGTGCCTAATTAAAATATACCAATTGATAATAATTCTCAAAACTTAACAGAAATACAATTTGACTCAGGATCCTTTGACTCCAAAGTTTGATCTCAGCCTCTCTGTTATTTTGTTCCATGAACATCAGCATTTCTTTCAGTAGACACTGAAATTAGCTTTTATATTATTTGATTGATTTTTATGTATTTAATAGCTATCTACTGCATGTAAGAAACTTTGCTCAATGCTTTGGGAGCATATAGATAGAAGGAAAAAATTATTAACTATATACTAAGTTTCTTAGAATTTCTCTATGTTTTTATTCCATCCTGGCAACAACCTGTGAGATAAGTAGTATTATGTTCATTTAGAAGAAAATAAAATAGAGGTTCAAAGAAGTTAAATAATTGTCAAAGGTTACTCAGCCATCAACCATATAACATTCATCAGATTAGTGAAAGGAACAATTCTGTGAATACTAAGTGTTGACATGAATACAGGAGAACAGGAGCTTTTATTCATTTCTGAAGGGAATATAAAATATTATGGCCCAAATAAGTAGATTGTAGCAAAATTAGTAAATATGAAACGTGCAATACTATGGCTAATTTTCAAGTTTGTTTATTCTTTCTTTAGCTGTGTTGGATCTAATGATGAGCCCATGAAAGAAATTCTTCATCTATTATACAATATTTTTCTATTTATAATATTTTTATTTTATTCTTTGTTATAGTTTTTATCTCTTTGCTGAAATTCCTCTCTTATTTATGCATGTTGTCTACTACATCATTTAGCATATTAATTATAGTTATATTAACTTTGCATTATGGGAATATTTTCTTGTATAACATTTTAAATTCTTCATTGATTTTTTTCACTTTTTTATGTTTAGTGGATGCTCTAGGGTTCACCATATACATTTTCATTTAGAATCAACTTCAAATATATACTAATGATGACAGTTAGATGCAGAACATTGTTCCTATATAGCTTTGAGGCCTCCTCACTTTTCTGCTATTATTATACATATTATATTTATATAGCTACAAATGCAATAATACATTGTTATAATTAGTACACTATATATATATAGTTTCACTTGTTATATGAAACTTATTTGCCCTTTCTGATTCTTTTCATTTACTTCTCAGATTCAAGTTGCTGTTTGATGTTATTTTCTTACTCCAAAACAGCTTTGTTCCTACTTACCCCTTTTGCACTGCTATTGACAAACTAGAGGCCTGATGCATGAAATTCATGCACTGGGGGGCGGGGGGGGGGGGGGCTCAGCCCAGCCTGCACCCTCTCACAGTCCAGGAGCCCTCAGGGGATGTCCAACTAATAGCTTAGGCCCACTCCCCCCCACGGGGAGTGGGCTAAAACAGTCAGTTGGACATTCTTAGCGTTGCTGCTAAGAATGTGAGATAAGTAGATAAGGAGGCAGGAGAGGCTCCCACTACTGCCGTTGCGCTCATCAGCTATGAGCCCAGCTTCTGGCTGAACAGTGCTCCCGCTGTGGGAGCACACGGACCACCAGGGGGCAGCTTCTGCATTGAGTGTCTGCCCCCTAGTTTTCAGTGCATGTCATAGTGACTGGTCATTCCACTGTTGCACCGAAACTGGCTCTCCAACATCCCTGAGCAGTTCCAGATTATGAGAGGGCACAGGCCAGCCAAGAGACCCACTGGTGCACGATCACGGCCGGGAGGGATGCGGGAGATTGGCCAGCTGGGGAGGTACTGTGGGAGGGCTGCAGGGTGTGTCTGGCCCATCTTGCTCAGTCCTGATCCACCAAACCCCAGCAGTAAGCTAACCTACTGGTCAGAGCGTCTGCCCCCTGGTGGTCAGTGCATGTCATAGTAAGCAGTTGAGTGGCCTTAGCATACCATTAGCATATTATGCTTTGAATGGCTGACGGGACCACCGGACACTTAGCATATTAGGCTTTTATTATATAGGATGATGTAAATATATCTAACAGTCATCCCCTCTATTAAAGAAATCAGGGGGGGAGAAACTAAGATGGCGGCATAGGTAAACACCGGGAAATTGCCGCCTCTCACAACAATTGAAAATTACCGCAAAGGACAGAGCAAACATCATCCAGAACAACAGGAAGGCTGGCTGAGTGTAAATTCTACAACTAGAAGGAAAGAAAAGCACGCTGAGAGCCAGAGGAGCTGCAGAGGTGAAGTGCAGAGGTACAAGTGCAGAGGTACGGTGGATCGCGCGCGCGCTCGCGCGAGGAAAGGGGGTGGCACCTGAGGACGCGGCTGTCTTTTTGAATCACAAGCTCCCGACTGCTCTGAACTCCGGTTCCGGGAAGTCTCTGGGGACCCAGGACTCATACGGG
This sequence comes from Myotis myotis, assembly GCF_014108235.1. NCBI lineage: Eukaryota > Metazoa > Chordata > Mammalia > Chiroptera > Vespertilionidae > Myotis > Myotis myotis. Next base: position 51,673,834 of record NW_023416315.1, read on the forward strand.
AGAAGCTGGTCTGTCGGGCAGCAGGCGAACTTGAAGGCGGCTTTCCCTCAGAGGTGCTTGCAGCAATTAGCGGGTCACTGAGACCCGCGACTCCGGGCGGAGAATCAGCCATAGCTCCTTGATCCGCCCTTTGATTCCCTGAGACCCCGCCCCACCCAGGCTGCGGCAGAGGCTTTTGCATGTGAATGTACCTAACTGCAGCCGAGCCAGGCAGACCCGGAACTTCCAAGAGAAGGCCCAAGGCCCTGCAGCGGCTTGCGTTGCTTCACAGCTGAGCCTCTTTGTGGCTCCTGCTGTGTGGCCTCAGGCAGAGGCTGAATTAGCACCTCCTTAGATCCAGGAGCCACTGTACCCAGTGGTCAGAGGGGGACCATCCAGATTGCAACTCCTCAGATCCATAAGGGACACACTCAGGGAGCAGACTCAGTGAGCACCAAAGCCCCACTGAAGCAAGTCTTGCCCCAGAAGGGTGTCTTCAGCACAGAAGTTCTCCCACTTTAGGCACAGCTGATTCTCACAGCCAATTGGCCTGGAGGTCAATTCCTCCCAGTGATTCTACAACAACCAAGGCACCAAGAGTGCACCAAGAGTGTCCACCCCAGGTAACTGGGGAGGCTGAGCTACTGGGCCCTACAAGACACCTGGTGCGCAGGGCCACTCTATCAACACAGGGAAGCTGCAAAAATGCGGAGACAAAGAAACAGGTCACAAATGGTAGAAATGGAGGAAAGCAAACGACTGGATATAGAGTTCAAGGCCACGTTTATAAGGTTTTTCAAGAATTTTATGGAAACCGCCGATAAATTTAATGAATCCCTCAATAAGTATAGTGAGACCATGGAGGACATGAAAAAGGACCAACTAGAAATTAAGCATACACTGACTGAAATAAAGAATAATTTACAGAGATCCAACAGCAGACAAGAGGATCCCAAGAATCAAGTCAAAGATTTGAAATACAAAGAAACAAAAAATACCCAACCGAAAAAGAAAAAAGAAAAGAGATTCCAAAAATATGAAGATAGTGTAAGGAACCTCTGGGACAACTTCAAGTGTACCAACATCAGAATTATAGGGGTACCAGAAGGAGAGAGAGGGCAAGATATTGAAAACCTTTTTGAAGAAATAATGACAGAAAACTTCCCCTACCTGGTGAAAGAAATGGACTTACAAGTCCAGGAAGCACAGAGAATCCCAAACAAAAGGAATCCAAAGAGGACCACACCAAGCCACATCATAATTAAAATGCCAAGAGCAAAAGATAAAGAGAGAATCTTAAAAGCAGCAAGAGAAAGACAGTCAGTTACCTACAAGGGAGTACCCATACGACTGTCAGCTGATTTCTCAACAGAAACCATGCAGGCCAGAAGAGAGTGGCAAGAAATATTCAAAGTGATGAATAGGAAGAACCTGCAACCAAGATTACTTTATCCAGCAAAGCTATCATTCAGAATAGAAGGTCAGATAAAGAGCTTCACGGATAAGAAAAAGCTAAAGGAGTTCATCACCACCAAACCAGCATTATATGAAATGCTGAAAGGTATTCTTTAAGCAGAGGAAGAAGAAAAAGGAACTCTTACCATTTGCCACAGCATGGATGGAACTGGAGAGCGGATAAATACCACAGGATCTCACTCATTTGTGGAATATAATGAACAACATAAATTGATGAACAAGGACTGATCCAGAGATGGAGAGGCATTGATTGGACTGTCGGGACTTGGAGGGAAGGTAGGGGAGGGTGGGGGTAAGGGGGAAAGATCAACCAAAGGACTTATATGCAAGCATATAGGCCTAATCAATGGACATGGACAACGGGGGGGTGAGGGCATGAGCAGGGGGGCTGGGGTGGGGGGGTAGAGGTAACGTGGGGACAAGGACACATATGTAATATCTTAATCAATAAATATATTAAAAAAAAAAAAAGAAATCAGGGACCATATTGTTATGCACTAATTCGGTGAACATCTCCAGCGCTTTCTCTAGCCCTGAGCAGTCTTTCTGTGGGTTCCCAGAATTTCTATCAATGACCCCTGACGGCCCCTCTGAGGAGACACTGCTGACAGACACTGCACTGGCTTATCTGAGGAGGCAGGAGAGGAAATATGTATTTATACCATCTTTCATAATTACAGAATTACCTTTGCTAGTGCTTCATTTTTTTGTGTGTGGATTCTAATTACTATCTGGGGTCACTTGCAGACTGGTGTGATCAGAGAAAGAGACAGTGAAAGAGAGCCTTGTTACAAACCACTGTCACTTCTGGGTGACTGTGTGCCTGCCCGGGACTGCGGCCTTTGAGGAGTGACACCAGAGGGTGTACACTGCCTGGAAAATGAACTTCACTCAGATAGTCCAGTCAGGACCCTAAACAAGTCAACAAGCAAAACACAGTAACAAGCCCCTGGAGTGGGAGACGAGTATCCAGAACCTTGCCTTATAATATCTAAAATGTCCAGTTTGCAATGAAAAATTACAAAACCTGCAAAGAAACAAGAATGTATGATCCATACATAAGAGGAAAAATAAACAATAGAAGCTTCTTATAAGAATAACCAGACACCACATTTAAGCATCATAAATTGTGCACCTGAAATCTGTATAATTATTTTTAACCAGTGTCACCCCAATACATTTGGAAGAACTTCATTTGGTATTTTTTTTGTAAGTTGTTTCTGTAGCAGCACGTTCTGTGTTTAAATTTACCTGCAGAGTCTTTTGTCTTCATTTTTTGGAAAGATAGTTTTGCCAGAGATAGGAGTATTGATTTACCATGTTTTTTTCTTCTTCTTTTAGCACTTTAAATGTATAATTTCACTGCCCTCTGGTCTTAATTGTATTTGTTGAGAAGTCAGCTCTTATTGAAGTTACTCATACATGAGAAGTCATTTTTCTCTTGCTACTTTGAAGATTTTTTCCTTTTTTTAAAAAAATGTGTTTTTATTGATTTCATAAAGAGGAAGGGAGAGGGAGATAGAAACATCAATAATGAGAATCATTAATTTGCTGCCGCCTAAACCCTGGGCATGTGCCCTGAGTGGGAATGGAACTGTGACCTCCTGATTCATAGGTTGATGCTCTACCATCGAGCCACACTGACCAGGCTGAAGATTTTTTTCTTTGTCTTTCAGCAGTTTTACTGTTTACTATGTGTTTGTGCATAGGTATCTTCATTTATCCTACTTGAAATTTATTGACCTTCTTGGATGTGGAAATTAATTTTTAATTAAATTTGTAAAATTTTTACCTATCATGTCTTTGAATATATTTTACACTCCTTTGTAGCTCTCTCTTCTGGTTTCCCCATTACATGTGTGCTGGTGCCATTAATAAAGTCCCATATTTCTCAGGGACTCAATTCATTTTTTTAATTTTTTTCTTTGGATTGCAAATTTCTACAGACCTATCTTTAAATTTACTAATTCATTCTTCATTTAGTTAAATATCTATTTTTAACCTCCTCTACTGAATTTTCATTTAACTTATTATACTTTTTTGACTTTAGAATTTCCACTTGGTCCTTTTTATAATTTTGATCTCTTTTGATATTCTCTATGTGGAGAAATGTTGTCATCATACCTCTATTTCTTTTAGCATGTTCCCTTTAGTTCTTCAAACATATTTATAATGGCTACTTTGAAGTCTGTAGCACTTTTTTGTTTCATGTTGTCTTTTGACTTTTTTCTTTTTATTAAATGTATTGGGGTGACACTGGTTAAAAATAATTATACAGATTTCAGGTGCACAATTTATGATGCTTAAATGTGGCGTCTGGTTATTCTTATAAGAAGCTTCTATTGTTTATTTTTCCTCTTATGTATGGATCATACATTCTTGTTTCTTTGCAGGTTTTGTAATTTTTCATTGCAAACTGGACATTTTAGATATTATAAGGCAAGGTTCTGGATACTCGTCTCCCACTCCAGGGGCTTGTTACTGTGTTTTGCTTGTTGACTTGTTTAGGGTCCTGACTGGACTATCTGAGTGAAGTTCATTTTCCAGGCAGTGTACACCCTCTGGTGTCACTCCTCAAAGGCCACAGTCCCGGGCAGGCACACAGTCACCCAGAATTGACAGTGGTTTGTAACAAGGCTCTCTTTCATTGTCTCTTTCCCTGGTCACACCAGTCTGATCCAATTAAATTCAGACTTTGTTACAGAGGTAATTTTTTGTGGTCAGAGCTTGAGGTTTATTCTGATTCTATGCTTCATTTCTTAGCACTCTCTTTCTCTAGTTCTTTCTTTTAAACTAGCTGATCTGTAGTTTGCCTTGCATCCCCAGTGAAGTTACCAGCCTCCTCCTTTGCTTACCACCAAAAGCTGTCTTGTTTTTGAGAATGCTCTTGGGCCCTAACTTCCCCTCACTGTTTCAAGTAAAGTCAGTTCCTTCAGAGCTGGTTTTCCCTCTGAGCAAAATGTCTGAGCCATGACTCTGGAGCCAGGGGTGGGGCCAGGGGTGGGGATGTGGTGCCCTCTCTCTAAGTGATACCCCTGCTTTAGTTGCAGGGTGTTGGGCAGTAGCAGTAGTCTTTGATCTTCTTGGCTTGCCTCTCCTGTTGTTGAACCTCCACCTGAGTGAGCAGGAGGGAGGGTGATTAGGGCCCTGGTATTCTCAGTGTGCTGCTCTTAAGGTACACCCTCTGCTCTAGAAATTGAAAGTAAGTAGAAGCAGGAAGTCTCAACCCATTTTCTGCACTTTCCTGGAAATTAGCTTCTGCAACATGTAGTTGTGGAGGAGGAGGGATGAGAAGTGCTTACCACCTGCCTCTTCAGGGAAGATACTGTTGCCCTTGACTTGGAGCTGAGGGAAAAATGGGCCCAGTGCTCTTGGCTCTACCTGCCTGGAGAGGTGTTTCCATCATACTGAGCTGGGAGCAGGGAGGAAGGTAGTGAATCATGGTTTAAGGGCCATGGGACCAGGCTGAACTAGTCTCCCACTGAGACCACACCTTTGATTCTTTCTTCCCTTGCCCAGTTCTGCTTCCCTCCACCTCCCTTCTAAGAGAGATCTCCCACCGTCAGTCACTTCCTCAGGAACCCCGGGGTAAGGCTGGGTTTTTAAGGAATGCCAGATCAGCTGGCTTTGGACATTGCCCTGAAAGCAGCCACAAATGAAGGGAGTCTGGAGGTGAATCACCTCTGAGTCAGATGACAGTAAGAACCCATGTCTGGCATTTTAGACAGATCCTAGAATATTATCACAGGTGCAATTGTTAAGATTTTTCACTCTGGTGGACTATTACTTGACAGGTTTGTGGAAAATAGTAACTGTCAGTATTTTGGAATTTGGTAGATTCTTTAAAGTGCCATTGTTGAGAGAAAACAACAGGCTCAGCTCTATTTAAATCAAAGCGTGACAGTCAAAGGGCCTCTTTGGCAACATGTAAGGAGACACTGTAGTCAGAGGATGAAGAAAGTGAGGAACAGACACAGAATTTGATTATGCAAGTAATGGAGTTTCAAAGAAGGTTCAGTCTAACCAAGTGATGGAATGAGTAGACCTTTAACCTTGGTGTGCTGCTTGACAGAGAGATATAGGTGAGCATTTTGATCATTCAGAGTCCTTTGAACTCTCTCAACCTGCAGAAATATGCCCTTCCCTATTGGAAGACATGCCCCTCCCTACCTCAGAAATATTCAGGAGCTCAGATGAGGCAGAGGCCTAATAAGATAACCCTTGTTTTCTTCAGGATCTGCCTCCAGCTCTTTCCTTCCACCAGATTCATCAATTAGGTTAAATCCCCACATAAACTGAGGAAGAACTAAGGCTGCTAACAGAGAAGAGTTTATACTCATCAAAGCTGCTGAGAGAACTGGCTGCTATGCACTAACAGGCACTGGGACCCTTCCTGGGAGGGAATCTACAGGGTGAGAGGTCAAGGGGGTGGCTGGAACATAAAGTTGAATAAGGGAGAGCTGGTTGACATAGAGCCACTCTCCTGAAATGCAGGATTAACACCTTGACATGGGTGCTGGGGAAATAAGTCTAATATATGCTTATGCTGATTCATGGAAGTTTGGAAAAAGTGACAGCCTTCATTAAATTAAGTAGATATGCCAAAAATTGCCTTGGAAGACTGACGGAAGGACTCAAAAGGCTTAGAAAAGTGGAAATGTTACAATGGGGCTACTATTCTAAAGAACCCCTCAGTTGCCCATGTTCCTGGGGAGGGAAGCCTGGAGGGCACTCTACTTAGTACAATGATAAAATGCATGGTTGAGGAGGACATTTCTGAGGCTTTTATTAAGAGACTAGAAGCCTGGTGCATGGATTCATGCACATTGAAAGGAAATTCATTAGAAGAAATCTTTTAGAGGCCAGGGAGAGACTGTGGGAGGGCTCCAGGGCATGTCCGGCCTGTCTCACCCAGTCCTGATCGCCTGGACCCCAGCAGCAAGCTAACCTACTGGTTGGAGTGTCTGCCCCCTGGTGGCCAGTGCGCATCATAGCAACTGGTTGAATGGTCAAACAAGCGGTCAGACACTTAGCATATTAGGCTTTTATTATATAGGATGCTGTAGCAGAACTGAGTTTTCTAGTCGCAAGGGGATCCAGGCAACCAGAAGAGCAGAGGCCACATGGCGACACTTAACTCTCAGAGGCAAGGTACACACACTTGCCCTGTTGGCAACAGGGTCAAAATGGCAAGCAGGAAAGGCCTGACTGCATGGGTGTTCAGAGATGGCAAATAGACCATGGCAGCGGTTCTCAACCTGTGGGTCGCCAACCTGTGAGTCATGACCCCTTTGGGGGTCGAACGACCCTTTCACAGGGGTCGCCTAAGACCATCGGAAAACACGTATATAATTACATATTGTTTTTTGTGATTAATCACTATGCTTTAATTATGTTCAATTTATAACAATGAAAATACATCCTGCATATCAGATATTTACATTAGGATTCATAACAGTAGCAAAATTACAGTTGTGAAGTAGCAACAAAAATAATTTTATGGTTGGGGGTCACCACAAAGGGTTGCGGCATTAGGAAGGTTGAGAACCACTGGACCATGGTGTTCATGCAGCAAGATATATGGGCAGGAGTACTGATTAGCATACACTATTAAAAGAAATCAGGAATGAATGAAAAGGCTTAGATCATCTTCCCCAATGAAGCCATGAGCCCTTTCCCCAGTTTCCAGATTTGAGCCAGCTCTCAGGCCAGCTACCACCAAATGAAGAAGAGTTGAGGTACTAGAAATAGGATTCGATGACACCGTGACAGCGATACCCACAGTGATGTCTCCAGACTCTCCCCAAAAGGCCTCCAACCATTTATTTGTGTAACCATCACTGAAGAAAGAGTAATGTGTTAAGACCTGTGGGGTATAGTGTGTGAATTGGAGCTCATACTCAGAGATCTGAAGCATCATCAATGTCCCCCTTATCAGGGAAATACATGCGAACCAGGTAATTAAAGGAGTATTGATCCAGATCCATCCCGCAGTGGTTCCACTGAACCTATCCATTTTCAACTCTTCTTCTCTCCCATTTCTCCTCTCTTTTATTCTCCCTTTTCCCTCTTTCTCTGTTCTCCTTTTCCTTCCCTTTCCATGCCTTCAGATTCCTCCATTTCTCTCTTATTCTCAGCACAAATGAACATTGATTCTGCACCAGGCTCTGTGCCAGGCATTGAGAACTCAGATCTGAAATCTAGGCCCTTCCACCAGAGAGCTCCCAGTGCAGGGAGGGTCAGAGGTGAGTCAGTGAGCAGCACTTTATAATAGGATCCCCACAGAGGGGGACCTCCCATTTGGCCAGCAGTGGGGTGAAATAAAGAAAAGCTCAGAATCAATCACGTCTGAAAGAAAAATGAGCATTGTCAGGGAGAAAGTGGGGAATCCCATGTTCTTAAGCTTGTTTTCATATGGGATCTGGCTTCCTTCAAGGTTAATCTTGTGGTGTGTGTTACTAGTCATGTGAAAGAGACATTTAATAGAAGACACACCAACCATGACAACATTCAGAAAGCTATCTTATAAGCAGGAACTTCTCCCTCAGGAGTTTGGGTTCTAGAACTACCTGGCTTCTGCCAGATTATTTTATTTCTCACTCACAGATGAGGTCCCCTCCTGAAGCCTCCCAGAATACTCCTGGATTTAAATAAGAAACTACTCTGGATAGAGAACTATAAGTACAGAAGACTAGCTTTCCCAGCACCTCACATTCTTTCTCCTGAATTATCTTGCCAATATAGTTAGTGGAAACACATGGAATTTATAACAAGTTCGTGACCTTAGGCCAGATATTCAATGTCTCTGAATATTACAGGGTTGACTTCCAAGGAAGAAAATTAAACAGACAGCCTTTAAAGGAGCAGGTACATATCAGATCCTCAATAAATGTCAGAAATGGAACGCCTGTCTGAGCTCATCTGCACTTTGCTTTTTACGTAAATCATTGCCCAAATTCACATGGTTAGCCAGTGTTCATGCTAAAATTAAACTCAGGACTGATGAATTACAAGCAGAGCTGAACTGGGGAGCGAAAAGTGCAAGGAAGAGAAGATATATATAGTTAATAAACAAGTTCATGGTAAGAAAAACTGCAAATTAATTAGGTTTCTTAGGGAACCAGTGGAAGTTGGGAAAGATTCATGGTCAAATCATGGAAGCTACTTTCCAAGGAGCAGAAGTGTAGCTAAAATATGAAAGAAAGAAAAACAAATAGATGAATGATGATAGGCGTCTGTTGATGAATTTCTAGACAGGACCGCAGACTCAAAGTAAGATGACCCCATCTCAGTGTGCAGGCCAGACGCAGTGGGAGCAGGAGGCTGTGGGGAGGATGGGGTTTGCAGCTCAGAGGCAAGGTCTGCCTGGCAAGCCTGGTGATACTTGTTCTGTTTCTTTATGAGCAGGAAGCTCAAGGGCCAAGCCATTTTAAAGGAAAAGAGGACCAGACCCAAAATGTTGCTGCTGTGATTTGGGGGCCCCTTAAGAGAGGAAGGTGGTTTGATCGTAGGTGATGCTTCCAGAATATTGTGTGTGTGAGAGAGAGAGACAAAGTATAAGCTGTCTGGATGGACTTCATTAAATTATGGAATTAATTATCCATGTAAACCTGCTGAAAGAAGTCAGCATGCATGGTAAGGTGTTAGAAGTTTAGCAAAATTAAAAGAAAATTGGAAAATATTTGGTTCTGTTCAGTGATATGCTCCATTAGCCATTCTCTAGTTTATTTGTGGTTTATAATTATTTCCCTTGGGTTGGAATGAAAGTATTATGTGTTGGTGTAAATTACGACAATGGATAGAGACTAGACAGTGAATAGATAGCATAATTTAAGGCTATGAACGTATAGAGTGAAAAAGACAGAGAAGAACTTGATGAGCGAGTAAACAGGAGGTATCTGGTATCAGGAAGGATGCTTCTGTTTAGAACAGAGCTAGAGTAGACTTGAGAAAGGGAAGATTTATGGAGGCAGGGTTTGGGAGAGATGGACAGAGGCTGGGGATGGTACCGCTGGGGAGAGTCTGTGCAGACAAAATTCAGAGACAATGAGCTCAGCTGGCTGACAGGATCCAATGGACAAGGATAAAGATGTCTCTAAATATCACAGATATAGCAAAACTGCTTAAGAGTGAGACTTGCCTTTTAACAATTAATACTGCCATTACTGACCACAGACCTCCCAACATCATGCTGAAGATGCTGGATACATTTTTTTTTTCCTAGTCCTTAGGACAACCTTGTTAAGAAAAGATTATTGTCTTCATTTTACAGATGAAGAGTATGCAGCCCCTAGAAGTTAAGAAACACAGATTAAAAGGGACAGAAATTATATTTGAACTTGAGTCTATCTGATGCCAAAGCACCACCCTGGTGCTTCCCAACCATTTCAAGGTGCTCAAAAATATGTGGCATACCAACCATGGCAATGCCATCCACTGAGTGAACAAATTCCCATGTTCAATTGTATGTGGTTGGTGCTCTGATAAAGAAAATGCCCAGCCATTGAAATATTGCTGATTTTGTATTATATGAATTTTCTCAACTAAAATGATCCATTTTATAACTTTTAGCATCAGTTAGTGGATTTTCATCATTTGTTACCGTTTAAAGAGAGTCCTGCAGCTAAATGAGGTTGGGAACACTGCACAATGCCGCTCCCAAGCTGGCCTGGCCTGCATCGTATTAGCCCAGGTGGTGGATGCCCGGTGGCCCAATAACATGCACAGAGCACACACACCAAAGCCCTCCATGATCTTCAAAAAGGCATTGTGTGCCTCATACGTGTGTGTGAATATGAGATGCACACATTATGGGATGAATGAGGGGAAGGAAGGGTGAATGGGCTGAGCATGGGACACTTACCCAGACTCTGACTGTTGTTTACTATTGTGACCAGAGGTGAGAAAGAAACATTTGCTTGAGACAATTCCTCATTGATTATAGGTACCTTCCTTATGCTTATCTCATTCTTATGAGATAATTAATGTTAATAATTATTGTTACTGCTTACCCTCCAAAGCAAGAACAAGAATGAACCTTCAGACCACGACTTCCAAGCTTCACAGGTGTGTTCCTTCTCAGAAGTGTGTATACAGCCCCACCTAGTGGCAGCTCTGACTATGCAGCAGTGATACCTGGGACCTCTCTGTTAACAACCTGCAAAAACAGCATGCTCCAGGAATGTTGTCATAAGGAAAACACAGAACCAGAGCACCTGCTCATTTTTGGGAGTGGGGAAGGAGTAAATAACATTAGAAAATTGGGGAGCGGGGGACAATTTCTTGAAAACAGTAGACAATTTTGAAGCAAATTTGATTTTCAAAAATTGTTTGAGAGAGATCCTTGAACAGAGACTCAGTATGTGAGAACAACAGTTTATTTCCATGAATAGGAAAACACAATTGAACAGCTTGTTAAAACTGGGTTGAACTATGGCCTTAAGAAATTGTAATAACTGAAGGAGGTTCAATATTAGATTGACTCCTTTCAGAAGAGCTAAGAAACTGGGGGCAAATTTTGATGAAATGCTTAGAATTGTAAAACCCAGACTACTGTGTCTGAGAATTCACAGACACATACTTAAGTGGATTTTTTTGTAAATATATTTATTGTCTCTGTGGGGATTATGGGTAGTAGACATTGAACGGTTTTTACTGAACGTATTGAATGCTACTCATAATATAAGCTCAGTCTGTTGTGTCCACACTGTGGAGCAGATCTGTCATAGGGTTTGACTGCCTCATCTTCACCACAACCACACACATGAATTACTCTGACTCGTGTTAAGGGCAAGGAGAAAGAAGATACAGAGATACCAAAAAACTTGCCCACACTCTCATCAGTACTCAAAAGCCAAGATTTAAATTCAGGTCCTTAATCCAATTCTTTCCCACCGCAGCATACTGCTTTTCTTTGTAGCACATGCACGTAAATTTCATTTTCACATTGCATATGATATAAAGTTCGAAGAGTACAAAAGTGTAGGAGAAAGTGAAAATCAAATGAAAACAAAAATTACAAGTGAAAAGCAGTCTGCCTCCTAGGCGTCCATTTCCTCCTCCTTAAAGCACCCCTCTCTCAATAGCATCTTCTATAACTTTCCAGAGTATATTATCCATGTGTATGTTAAGAAATGTTAATTTAACATTGCCCTGACTGATGTGGCTCAGTTGATTGGGCATCATCCTGTTAACTGAAAGGTTTCAGTTTAATTCCCAGTTAGGGCACACGCCCAGGGGTTTCGGGTTCCATCCCCTGTAGGAGGCATGCAGTAGGCAGCTGATGGATGTTTCTCTTTCATATCAAGGATTCTCTTTCTCCCTCTCCCTTCCTCTCTTTCTCTCTCTCTCTCTCAAAAACAAAACAAAACAGTAACAAATATTTTTTTAAAAAAAGAAATGCTAACATCAAAATGTTAGAGTCTCCAACATTATAAGAAATTTATTTTTTACTAATGCAGAAAGTCACAAGAGGTTAATTAACTTAAACATTAAAATCAAAACTACCTTGTTTGCCCCAATACAATTTTACATTCAATCAGAAGTTAAGTATAGCAGATTTTCAAAATATAATATTCACCATTCAGCCATGTGAATAGTTTTGAATGACTACTAACATAAGGCTTTTAAATAATTGCTTAAGTTTTCTCTAAAGCTTATATGCATGCCAACAACTGTCCCAAAAGCTTTCAAATTACCCACAGTCTGTTTCCCTTCCCTTTCTTGTATTAAAAATGTTGTTCTGATCCCTGGCTATGTGGCTAAGTTGGTTGGAGCACTGTCCTGTATGCCAGGTGTTGGGTTCAATTCCCAATCAGGGCACATAGCCAGGTTTTGGATTCCATCCCCCATCCCTGGTCAGGATGCATATAGGAGGCAACTGATTGGTGCTTCTCACTCACATCGACGTTTCTCTCTCTCTCTCTCTCTCTCTCTCTCTCTCTCTCTCTCTCTCTCTCTCCTATAAAAAATTTTTTTGATGTTGTTTTTTTTAAATATTCTAATTCCCAGATCCTTTTCTTGGTCATTAGATAAACCCTTAGCCAATGACATTAATGTTGGCTAGGAACACTCTCATCAAAAGAGTCTGAGCCAAAAATGCGTGTGTGGATTTTATTTCTGGATATATTGTGGGCAAGCTAGCTGGTCACTTCACTAACCAAATGCCTTTAAGTTTTGAAAATGCTCTAAAACTCTTTTCCCACATGTTGTTTTGTCAGGTTGAGTCTGGTGTTCACATGCAAAATGAATCAGATCCACCGCACTGGGTTGTGCAGTACATTTTTGCAAGTGATCCCATTTTTAGCTAAGTTGCAGCTGAGCTTTCCTTTCAGCTAATTAGTACTTGTTCTCAAATTGGGGAGTTCTAACACAAACTAGGCAATGAGATGCAATTTACTTCCTTTCCACTGTCCTAAAATTAACTAAGCTGTAAAAATTTGTGTTCCCTTGTTTTTCCCTTTGTCGGCCCCAGGGTTTGGTTCCATCAAGAAGAATTCAACAGAACTCAATGTTTCACCAAATCTTACTGTTCTGATCTGAACAGTAATGGAGTGCTTCTTTTCAAAATCCAAGCTCTTTGGTTGCCAAGCAACCATTAATTTATTGTAACTAGCTAATATTTAAAATTATAGGTGATGATTAAGTAGAACAGTATGTTTTTTTCTATTCCTAAATGTACATAGCATTGGCCAAACCAGGGATACTTCTTGAGATTAAGAGAAGAGGGAGGGAATTTGCCTACCCTCTGTAGGAGCCCTATAAGAGTGGTTGTAGAGAATACAGTGAACTGTGGGGGTTATGCAGTCTGATCGCCCACAAAATTGGAGGAGGCCCAGGTACTGGAAGATCCTTGTCCCTAAGGGAGAATGACATGAACTATGAATAAGTTACAGGGCTCCCCCAGGGGACCCTGGCAACACTTCCATTAAGAGTTCTCCCTGCTCTCAGACTATGAGGTTGGGTGTTTGGTTAGGCTGGGCCTTTTAATCCACGCTTTTTAATATAAGGATATTTCAAAGTGCATGTAGCCAATGTATTCAATGAACTAAATTTAATGGGGTAGATGTTTATGGGTACTTTAGATATCCTAAAAGGTCAATGTGCATGTCGCATTGCTTAGCAATCATCCTCCAATCCCTGCACTGATTATTCACTCAACTTACAGCTTCTTGAAGCCCCAGAGTCTCTTCATTCAAGAAGAGAGTCCTTTTGGACCAGGAACCTTTGAGATGGCTCATCCTTCCATGGTATCCACTTGGGATCTTTTGCTGTATTGACGGTAGGAGTGCAGTCTTGCTATCATCCCCATCACTGATGAGGCAAGAGCTCTCCCTGCTCTCAGACACTGAAGATAGGTGTTCATTTCTCCCTATAATTCTGTCATCCTGCTGCTCTTCTCCTGGGTCCCTGGGGTTTTGAAACCTGGGAGTGGGATAAGTAACAGACTTCTGCATCTCTGATCTCTAGGGGTTTTGTCTTGGGGATGCCTTTACTTTCCTAGGGCATGTGGGAGAGTGGGGACTACAAAACTCTACTCTTGTGAATTTTTCTCTAGTAACTGTAGTATCATATCTTTTTAGCCTGGATGGTAGCAAAATAAAGGTCACTGGGCTATCATTCCATGTTTAATAAGTCTGGCAGGGTTGTGTACTTTTGAATTTGTGGTAATTAATGCCTATTTCCTGAGATTTGGCCTTTGAAATTCTATGACAATGAAAATGTCCATTTCAATATGTCAATATATAGGCAACCAGAGAATGAGCAACTTTTCCACAATAGAAACAAAACTGTAGGAGAAGGTGATAGCTGTCTACCTTGGAGTCCACTGATTTTTGTCTCTGGTTTACTTAGGCCAAAATCTAGGTGGGAAGTTCAGAGTTGGGACAAGATTAAGGTTCATATCAGGAGAACAAAGCTATAGATAGGAAAGCTATGATGAGAACAGGACATGCGGTTGGCAGACAGACAAAAACTAGAAATTTATGCCCTATCTGGTTTGGCTTAGTGGATAGAGCATCAGCCTGTGGACTCAAGGGTCCCAGGTTCGATTCCAGTCAAGGGCATGTACCTTGGTTGTGGGCACATCCCCATTAGGGTGTATGCAGGAGGCAGCTGATCGATGTTTCTAACTCTCTATCCCTCTCCCTTCCTCTCTGTAAAAAAATCAATAAAAAATATATATTTTTAAAAACTAGAAACTTTGAAAGGAATGTGCAAGAGAGAAGATGGGAAATAAAGTAGTCTTCTTCCACACCTGCTCTTATCCTTCAAACATGCTCAAGTCTGTTCCACTCTGGGTCCTCCACGAAGCAAACACTCAGCGACATGTCCAAGAAATGTTTCAGGGAAAATGACTATGGTGAAAAGAATCTTATACTGCAGCTCAGACCTAAAAAAGTTCAACAAGGCCAGCAAGTTGTTCTTGACCCTAAGTCACCATCTGAGCTGCCCGGAATCTCTTGGGAACAGACCTGCCTTTGTTCCTTGCCTCCCACAGTCATCAGCTGGGAGCAGCCCGTGGGAAGCATGGCCCTAGTGCAGACAATGGTAGGATTTCAGAGCACAGCAGCTGGGGCTTCCCATCAGCTACACTCCCTGCCATCACAGATATGTCAGGTGTATTTGCATGTCCACTGCATACTCTAAACAAAAAATGAATGAGTGAATGAATAAATTTTCTCAATTCTGGCTAATCCATTAAGTTACCATCCAAGCTTAATCTTTCCTTCCTTGCCAAGTTTTCTGAAATAGAAGCATGCACCCACTGTTACTACCCCCATGCCTTCCATTTATTTCTTCATCCTCCCCATAGCCCATCGGAACTGCTTTAGCAAAGGCAATCATTGACTTCCCAATAGTCTTATTGCAGGGAACATGTGAGTTTGGAGCTTAGGCATAAAGTCGGCCAGGATGATAGTTGTGGGTGCAAGGATATGGGAATAGCCAAAACTCGGAGGGAGGAAAAGGGGGAGAGATAAAGATTTGGAAGTTTTATAAAAACGAGAGAAGAAAAAAGAGGTAGAGAGGCTTAAAAAAAGGTGTGGAATTTAAAAATACCTTTCAAGATAATGAAAAAAAATTTCGGACAGGCAGCCTAGGAAAACACAGGAACTTCTTGGGAAAAGTAATCAAATCTGCCATCTTTGCCCTGGCCGGTGTGGCTCAGTCGGTTGGGCATCATCCCATGCACCGAAAGGCTGCCGGTTCTATTCCTAGTCAGGGCACATGCCCAGTTTGCAGGCTCAGTCTCTGGTAGGGTGCGTGCAGGAGGCAGCCGATGGATGTTTCTTTCGCTTTCATATTGATGTCTCTCTCTCTCTCTCTCTCTCTCTCTCTCTCTCTCTCTCTCTCTCTCTCTCTCTCCCTCGCCCTTCCTCTCTCTATAAATTTTTTAAAATTATATATCTATACCCATACGTATACCTATACCCATACTTATATCTAATTTATAGCTATCTGTCATCTTTTGGCTGATTTCAGATTTACCAGAAGAGGTCAGCAAAGACATCAGTACCAACCTTTGCTCTCTCTAGAGGCAAGGTGGCTGGTTGAGGGATTTTTGTCTCTTTGCTGAGAGTATACAGGGCTTCCCTTTTCCAGACTACCTTTCCCAGGCCCTCTTCCCAGAGTTTTGTAGCTGCCTGGGCTCTGGGTGAAGGGGTAGATCACAGATTTTGTGTCATGAAATGACAGACTTTCCATTGAAATCTCTATGCTTCCCCTCTAAGTCTGAGTAAATTCATCAAAGCTTCTGGCACAAGCCAATACACTCAGACAAGAGAAAAAAGTGCAGGTGTAAAATATTAGAAGGGAGGAGGAGACAAAATTAACCTTAATTTCAAATAACTTGATTGCATATCTGGAAAACTCAAGAAAATAAAGTGAAAAACAGAAAGATAGCTAAATAATATGGCTGGGTATAAAATCTATAGTCAGAAATCAAAAGCCTTTACATATACAAAAAAATAAAAAAGCCAATTAGAAGGCATAGCAGAAGAAAAAGGACTCTGTTTGCAAAGACAACAAAGGAGTAAAACATTACTAGGAATAAACTTAAGGAGTTAAAGTTCAAGAATCTCACAAAGAAAAGTTATAAAATGCTCCTGAGAAGCACACAAAAAAGACATGAAAAATGGAAAGGTGAACTCAACAATTCAAAATATCAGATTTCCCCTAATTGTATCTATTTAAAATTATATATGTTATAGCAACAGTGTTTTTTTAATCTAGACAAGCTGATTAAAATTTTTATGTACAAATGTAAGCAAGCAAAAAATAGCCAAAGCAATTCTGAAAAAAAAAGAGTAATGAGGAGGAACTATACCTGTAAAACAGATTATAGAGCTATAATTAAAACACTTGAGTATTATAATTTGGGAAAAAATGGATTATTCCATAAATGGTGAGATAACTCAGAAATCTAAGAAAAAAAATTAAGTTAAATTCACTGCTGCCAGTATATATTTAATGTGGGTGAAAGATTAAAATGCAAAAAATAAACAATAAAGTTAACATCTATATATATAAAAGCCTAAGTGACCATTATGACCAAACGACCAGTCACTATGATATGCACTGACCATCAGGGGGCAGATGCTCAATGCAGGAGCTGCCTCCTGGTGGTCAGTGTGCTCCCACAGCCAACCTCCTGTGGCCAGCCAACCTCCCACGGCCCCTCCCCCTGGTCCCCAGTAGGCCAACCTCCTGTGGTCACTACCTCAGCTGGCCAACCTCCCACGGTCCCTCCCCCCGGCAGACCCCGATCACCAGCCAGGCCAAGGAATCCTACCCGTGCATGAATTTGTGCATCAGGCCTCTAGTATAAAAATAAAAGAATGTGAATAGGAATGGATAAGATCTTTCTAAGTGTGACATAAACATGGAAGTCAAAAAAGAAAAGATTGATAAACCTGACTTTATTAAGAATTTTTAAAAAATAAGTATGGCCCTGGCTGGTGTGGCTCAGTTGGTGGAGCCTCATCCCATGCACCTAGAGGTTGCAGGTTTGATTCCTGGTCAGGGTAAAGGCCAGAATTGTGGGCTCAGTAGGGGGCATACAGGAGGCAGCTTATGGATGTTGCTCTCTCATGGATGTTTCTCTCTCTCCCCTCTTCTCTCTCTCTAAAAATCAATATAAACATATTACAATTTTTTAAAAAAAATAAAAAAAATAAAAAATCAGTATGAAAACAGAGTAAATAGACAAATAACAAACTGAGGAACACATGTGTAATTCATGTCCTAAAAGACTGATTTTCCCAATGTATAAAGAGCCTCTATAAATTAATAAGAAGTATAATAACCCAGTGGGAAAAGAAAAACAGGCAAAAGGTAAGAACATATGAGAATACTCTAACCTTCACACATAAAGAGATCAAAGCAAATTAAAACTGCATTGTGATACCATTTCAACTTATTAAATTGGCAAGCATAAAAAAGTTTTATAACAAACTGTGGGAAAATAGGTAGTGTAAAATTAAATAACCTGCATAATGGGTAATTTCATGATACCTTTCAAAGTTACAAATGTTCATATCCTTTGACCTAGTGAGTCTTCCAAGGAATTGTCATCCAGTCTGACATGGGAACATGACGTATGTATTTGATTATTAAATGTGTCATTGGCTGTAAAAGCAACAGATTGGGTTGAAAACAACTTAAATATTTATCAGTGAGGAAATACTCAAATAAACATTGTCATATCCACATTGTAGAATAATCTAGAGCCACTGAAAAAGGAAAAGGAAAAAGAGGGACCTCTTAAGTAGGGATATGTCAATGGACATATACTTCCACTTGTACAAAAAATAAAAATGTGTGTTTGCATTTTTTTATACAAGCTTAAGATACCTCTATAAACATACACTGAAATATTGATAACATTAATTTCCTGTGGGGAAGGGGAGTCAGATGTTGGGGGACTGAGGGGGAGAAAAATGTTCCAAAGCATATTTTGAATTTTGAACCATGTGAATATATTGTGTTCTGTTGCTAATATTTGAGTGTGGCTATGTGTTTCTTTGATATTCTGGCACTTTAAAAAAATTGTCTATTTGAGATACTCTATAATAATAATAATAATAATAATCTAGGTATGCTAATTAATATATAGAATAAGATCTTATTTATCCAAAATTCAAATACAGAACTACTTTCCCTCACCTTTCTAGAATCTGGCTAAGATCAGGAAATGGCAAAATAGATGTCCCAGAGTCCATGGACAAAATAAAGCTTAGGTACTTTACTCATAGGAAGTCTATTAGACTCCCTTTCATCTATTTTATTTTATTTATTTATTGGAGACAATTATATCAAGCTTGATAAAATGATTTACTCATAGAAGCTATGAGTAAACGGGCAGGGTCTACTGAAAGCAACCAGCAGTTCACAATCTGGGCCAAAAGCAAAGTCAAGCCAAGGACTTAGGACAGCAGCAAGTGCGTTTAGTTAGTCGAGGAGCAAACCTTCTCAGAGGTCATATCGGTATGACTGTGATATCCTGTTATTGGTCTTGAGGGACCCACATCACATTCAGGTATGCTCAGTAGGGTCAGTTGAGGTGGGTTTTCATCCTTAATGTTAAATTAAATAGAAAAACTTTTAATGATAAAAGTATAAATCTTTTTATTCTATATAATAAAAGGATAATATGCAAATTGACCCTAACAGCAGAATGACTGGGAATGACTGGTCACTATGACACACACTAACCACCAGGGGGCAGACGCTCAATGCAGGAGCTGCCCCCTGGTGGTCAGTGTGCTCCCACATGGGGAGCTCTGCTTAGCCACAAGCCAGGCTGATGGCTGCCAGTACAGCGGTGGTGGTGGGAGCCTCTCCTGCCTCCTTAGCAGTGCTAAGGATGCCCGACTGCAGCTTAGGCCTGCTCCCTGCTGGCAAGTGGACATCCCCTGAGGGCTCCTGGGCTGCCAGAAGGATGTCTGACTGCCAGCTTAGGCCAGCAGGTGGTCATCCCCCGATGGGTCCCAGACTGCAAGAGGGCATAGGCCAGGCTGAGGGACCCCCTCGAGTGCACAAATTTTTGTGCACCGGGCCTCTAGTGTATTTTATAATACATAGAACCCAGAAGAAAATTTTAACTTCTCTGAAATGCCATGACTACAAAACTGATGATCAAAATATAAAGAATAAAAAATATCTAATAGCAAAGAAATGAGAAGAATCATAGAAGTCATTAATCTAGGATGGATCAGAACAAAACAGATTGCAATGTAATGATTAACTCTAATAGACTAATTAAGAATATTGCTGCCATACTCTTTGACCCAGCTATCCATTTATAGGAATTGTTCTTCAGATATTCTTACACAAGATGCAAATATATATACACATGGATATGTTTATACTTGTGGGAAATAAATATCTTTTATTTAAAACAATGAAATTTGAAGCAGTTTATATGCCCACTAAAAGTGACTAATTAAGCAAACTATGTTATTTATTTTTATTTCTAACTGCATACCATTGTAATCTGAGAAGATGCTTGATATTATATCAATCTTCTTGAATTTGTATAGGCTGGTTTTGTGCCCTAACATTGGTCTATCTTTGAGAATGTTCTATGTGCACTTGAGAAGAATGTACATTCTGTTGCTTTGAAGTGAAATGTTTTGTAAATGTCAGTTAGATCCATCTGATCTAGTGTCTCATTTAAGGCCTCTATTTCCTTGTTAATTTTTTGTCTGGAAGATCTATCCAGTGATGTCAGTGGGGTGTTAAAGTCCCCTATTATGACTGTATTGCTGTCAATCTCTCCCTTAAAGTCCATTAAGAGGTTGTTGTTTTTTATGAACTTGGGTGCTCCTATATTGGGTGCATATATGTTTACAAGGGTTATGTTTTCTTTTGAAGCATTCCCTTTAGTTTTATGACATGACCTTCATTGTCTCTTGTTATGGCCTTTGCTTTAAAGTCTATTTGTTTGCTATGAGTATTGCTACCACAGATTTTTTTTCCTTTCCATTTTCATGGAATATATTTTTCCATCCCCCTACTCTCAGTCTGTTTATATCTTTTGTTCTAAGGTTGGTCTCTTGTAAATAGCATATATATGGGTCATGTTTTCTTATCCATTTAGTTACCCTATGTCTTTTGATAGGACCATTTAATCCATTTATATTTAAGGTTATTATAGATAGGTATTTATTTCCTGCCATTTTTATTTTCTTTAAAATAAAAATGACCCTCTTTCCTTTTCTTCTCAAAGCAGTCCCTTTAACATTTCTTGCATTGCTGGTTTGGTGGTAATGTACTCCTCTAACCTTTTTTTTGTATGGAAAACTTTATTTCACCTTCAATTTTAAATGATAGCCTTACTGGATACAGCAGTCTTGGATTTAGGTCCTTGCTTTTTATTACTTTGAGTACATCATGCCACTCCCGTCTGGCCTGAAGTGTTTATATTGAGAAGTCAGCTGACATTCTAATGGGAACTCCTTTGTAGGCAATTTCCTGTCTCTCTCTTGCTGCCTTTAAAATTCTTTCTTTTTCTTTAATGTTTGCTATTTTAAATATGTTGTGTCTAGTGAGGGTCTCTTTGGGTTCATCTTGATTGGGACTCTCTGTACCTCCTGAACTTGTGTGACATTTTCCTTCACCAAGTTGAGAAAGTTTTCTGTCATTATTTCTGGTATTCCTGTAATGTGCATGTTGTTATGTTTCATGTTGTCCCAGAGTTCCCTTAAGCTATCTTCCTGCTTTTTAATTCTTTTTATATTTGCTGTTCTAATTGGGTATTTATTTCTTTGTCTTCCAAATTGCTAATTCAATTCTCTGCTTTATCCAATCTACTTTTAATACCCTCCGGTGTGTTCTTGATGTCAGATATATCATTCTTTGTTTATATCTGGTTCTTGTTCATGGCCTCTATTTCCCTTTTCATACTGTTGTATTTGCACTAAGAACTTAAGCATCTTTATAACCATTGCATTGAACTCTATGTCTGATAGGTTGCTTGCCTTCATTTCATTTAGGTTTTTTTCTGGAGATTCCTTCTTTTCTCTCATTTGGGGGTTGTTTCTTTGTCTCCCCATTTTAGCTGTCTCTTTGTATTTGCTTCTATGTGTTAAATATAACTGTTATGCCTCTCAGTCTTTATAAGATGGCCATATGTAGAAAGTGTCTTGAGGGGTCCAATAGTGCAGTCTCTTTTTTCACGTAAGCTGGATCTCTAGGAATGCCCCTTTTGTGTGTTATTTGGGCTCTCCTATTGTAATTAGAACTTGATTGTTGATGTCCTGTTTGTGGGAGGGATCTCCCCTTTGACTTGCAGCCAGTGAGGTTCAACTCCAATGTCGTTGTGCCAGCTGTTCTACAGGTGCTTTTGGGTCCGCTATTTGAGGGACTTGCTGGATTTTGCTTTGATGTTGTTGACTCTGGTCCTTTGGTTAGTCTATCTTGGGCCTCCTGGGAGCTTCTATAGTGCAGATGAATGTGAGTCATTGTTCCTTTCTGGCCCTGGGCAACCTGATTGAGGTCTGAGAGGTTGAAGGCCCTAGTAGTCCAGTGGTCAGAAACTCCTTAGCCCAGAGGCTGTGTTTGCCTTGAGTCTCACACTTTGATTATTCCTGTTCTGAGCTGTACTTCCTTCCCCAACAGAGTTGGTCCTACAGATGTCAGCTGCAATCACCTGGGGTCTCACTGACTCTTGCTTTGCTGAACGGTCCAGGATGGTGTCTGTGGTGGGGGTTGGAGGTGGGTGGGCCTCACGTAGGAGGTCCCGTTGGCATTCTCCTCCCTGCGTTGTCTGGGGTGGTGAGAAAATTATGTTATATCCATAACTATGTTATATCCATACAATAGAAGACTATGTAGTTATTAAATAGATGGAGGGGATACTATATATTGATGTATAAAACTGAGTATTTAAAAATTATGAAAAAGCCAAGTTGTAGAACATCATGTGAAGCATTATGTATTTTTTTTTTTAATTTTCTGTTTATGTGCATGCATGTTTACACTTGTATGTTAAGATATGGTGTGGCTCAGTGGTTGAGTGTTGACCCATGAACCAAGAGTGCACTGGTTCAATTCCCAGTCAGGGCACATGCCTGGGTTTTGGGCTTGATCCCCAGTAGGGGGCATGCAGGAAGCAGACAATCAATGTCTCTCCTTGATGTTTATCTCTCTCTCTAAAATCAATAAAAACATATTTAGAAAAATATGAATGGAAAGGGGTTATAAAGATAAACACCAGACATTTGAAACTAATATAATATTCTATGTTGATTAAAAAATAAAAAGATATTTTAAAAATATTTTAAAAGATATACACCAAACTGTTTAAGAGTTGATTGGGAATTTGGGAGGAAGAGGGAATGGACAGCAGTTCAGAAACTTTCACATTTTACTTTACACATAGCAATATTATTTGATATTATTATTATTATTATTTTAAATATATTTTATTGATTTACAGAGAGGAAGGGAGAGAGATAGAGAGTTAGAAACATCAATGAGAGAGAAACATTGATCAGCTGCCTCCTGCACATCTCCCACTGGGGATGTGCCCGCAACCCAGGTACATGCCCTTGACCGGAATCGAACCTGGGACCCTTCAGTCTGCAGGCTGACGCTCTATCCACTGAGCCAAACCGGTTTTGGCTGATATTATTATTATTTTAATCCTCATTCGAGGACATGCTTATTGATTTTTGAGAGAGGGGAAGGAGAAAGGGAGCAAGGGAAGGAGAGAGAAAGAGAGAGATCAGTTGCCTCCTGTATGTGTCCCAACCAGGGACTGAACCCACAACCTTTTGGTGTACTGGATGATGCTCCAACCAACTGAGTCACACTGACCAGGGCAATATTATTTTTTCAATGTTTAGAAAGAAGAATATTTTTGTTAACCCCAAAAGTCTAATTGATGGGATAGATTAGGAAATCAAATCCAAACCAAACCATAATTGGATTAAGATAAAGTAATAAAAATGACTGAGCTAGAGAATGGTGTGTAATAATTCTGTTTGGTGTTTAGGCAGAGTTCTTAAATAGGGGATTTCAAATCAGTAAAAGTTATTATAATGAAGAGAGATTGTTTTGTCTGCCTGAAACTCATGCCTTCTTTCTCTGGGGCAGCACCCTATTCTCTTGGGAAATGCTTCTCTCCCCTTTGCAAACATTTGGCTTAAAGAATATGCAAGTTTCTTTCCAAGTCTATGCTCCTGACCCAAATGATAGGCCTAAAAGCAAACACCTAACCCATAATGAGTCAACCTTATGAACACCGCCACCTCACCCCAATTATAATTGACGATGTAGTATCCACCTGACCTGGCAAGACCAATCACAGCTCTTTTGTGGCATTTTTTCAAACTGGACTTGGAGGAGAGAATCATTTCTTCTTGATGGTGAGAATTAAGGAACGTGTATCCCTGGGGCTGCCACCACCCATGTGGAGAAAGCCAGGTTGTAGGAGATGATGGAGCCAAAATCAGAAAGGCGCCATGATGAGACATGGAGAGCAAAACAGCCCAGCTCCACCACTGCCCCACTTCCTGGTTTGTGGTTGTGTGGGAAAGCAATTCTTCCCATGGCCTAAGTTAGTTCAGGTTGGGTTTCTGTCCTTCTCAGCCAGAAACATACTGGCTAATAACACACACACACACAGAAGGGTGAGCAAGCTAACATTTATTTGCTTCCACCTTCGTTGCAATGGTAGTGTAATAATGATATATGAATCTGAAAAGGAACTGATAATATTCACAAGATTATAGATTAGGATGACTACCACTTTTAGAATTTAAATAATAAAATCATGAAATAGCGCAGTACTTTTAAGTTCTCAAAGAAAACAGTTCATCCAAAGATCATTGTTTTCTGGTTGAGTGATCAATCATTTGGTAAAAAAATAGAAAGATTTCTTACAGCTTCAAAGACCAGAGACAGAATTTCTGACCACATATTTCACCTGTAAATAACATTTGAAAGTTATTTTTAGCAGCTCCCTAGGTAGAAAAATTATGTTGGAGGGATTTAATGGAAAACTATGACAGCTACTGGATGGTTGTCACGATCAGTATAATGGAGACTAAAAACCATAGGTGAGATCAGAAAGATAATGAATGAAACACACATTCAGACATGGAATAATTAGTGCAAAACTTTATGTCAGAGAAAGAAATCCAAAGTTTCTGCTTTGGTGTTTAATATAGAGATTAGACTGTTTTTTATTAATCTTGTGGAATTGAGTTAAATACAGCTATCTTCAACCCATTTTAGAAAATAGTACATGCCAATGTACTCTGCATAAAAAAGCATGATTGTTAAAAGCAAAATGAAAGAAGTATAGGAGGGAGAACTACTTCTCAGAAGGTAAAACAACTCTCAAGAAAAGTCTCATTCAATATTGAAAAGTATAGCCAATTTGTAAAGTTTAAAAATAGAAGATGAACTAAGATGCTACTACTAAATTATAGAGAAGGTATAAATGATATTCACTATAACAGATGTCAATGCATAAATTATTAATCATAGTGGTCACTATGTAAGATAATGGGAAGGCATAATAGAAAAGAATATTTAAATAATTTTACATTTGATCAAATATAGCACTAAAACTTTTAATGAAAACATGTTTAGAATGGAGCAGAGTAGGGCAGCCATCAGAACTCTCTTTGTAGACCTCAAGTACATGGAGTAATTGAGGAGAGCTCCAGCTGCTGGGCTGTGAAATCCTTCACCGTGGGAGGCTCTGCTACCCACAGGCCGCTCCCATGGTATCTAAGGCACACCCATTCCTGGGGACAAGGGATTCTTCTGACTAAAGCTTCAGCTGGAGGAAATCATCCTGGGATGATTTCCCAAGCTGCCTTGACTATGTGGTCTTCTGGAATGCTTCCACCTACCTTCCCTCTCTCCTTCGTCCCTCCAGGCCAGACTTGCATTGTGCTTGAGGACTCTCCCAGCCTTCTCTTGCTCCCTCCCTATATTTCTCCCAGGCATTTCCCTAATAAACAGTTGCATGGTTAATCTGGCTGTCGCATCTGGTTCTCTGATAACCCAGAGATAGTGACAAAATAATGCATTTGTGGTGAGAGCTGCACAGTATCAGACTATGAGCTACCTTGGCAAGTCCAGGGAGCAAGCATGCTAGAACTTTAACATTTCAGATGTGGCAGGAGAAGGAAGGCATAATTAGACTTAACAACATAGTGGCTTCCCAATATGGGTACATCCCAGGGGCAAATATGGATTTGTTTTTGTCTGAATTCAGCCCTTTGAGAAGATCTTAAATGAGGCCCTCAAATGTAGGAAGCATTAGCTCCAGGTAGTAGCCAGGGGATGCATACTGTGGTTGGCTCATGTACTCATCAGTGCAAAGGGTTCAGGGAATAGAATCGAGCTTCCCAGGCAACAGCAATGGTTGAGCTGGAGATGAGATCCAATCTTAACAGCGGTTACAACCAGAAATGGACACAGAAGTTCTATGGCATCATTCAATGCAGAGGTCACAGTAGGAAAGCAGCAGCCCAGGAGGCTCACTCAGTCACCACAAATAATCATTAAGGAGTAATAGCACTCACCACAAACTGCTCATACTCAAAGTAATAGGACCCATAATGTAATTCTTATTGGTCAGGATTACCTCAAAAAGAGTGGTGCTTCTTGGGGAAGGGAGGCAGGGAAGAAAAGGACTGACATCTTATATAATAAAGAGGTAATATGCAAATTAACCCCAAGCCCTCACAAGATGGCTGCCTACGACCAGGCAGGCAGGGGGGTTAGTGAGGGATGACCAAACAACTGAACAGCAGACTGTGTGGGGCGACCAGGCCAGCAGTTGGGCGGGCAGTTGGGGGTGTCCAAGCTGGCAGGGAAGGGCAGTTGAGGGTGACCAGGAAGGTAGGCAGGTGAGCAATTAGGAGCCAGTGGTCCAGGATTGGGATAGGGATGTCCGACTGCCAGTTTAGGCCCTATCCCCGGGATCCCCCAAGGGGTCCCAGATTGGAGAGGGTGCAGGCTGTGCTGAGGTGACTCCCATGCATGAATTTTGTGCACTGGGCCTCTAGTTACTCAATAAAACAAATTAATGAATATATTGATACTTGGACAATCCATTTATTCAGGCAATCTTAACACACTTTTGTGAAATTAGATGAAAAAACTTCCTAATAGCAGGAATTCTTCTCAATACCTTCTCTAACCACAATAGATTTGAAGAAGAAATTAATAATAAAAATATTAACAAATTCCTTTATTTTGTGAGATAGTAAAATATTTTTATAAGTAAAAATTGGCTTAGGAAAGAAATTAAGAATTCAATAGAAACCTATTTTAAAGCATTAATAAACACAGCTCTGCATATCAGAATGTGTTCAGATGTGGCCAAACAGTGTTTAGAAGAAAATGTATTCTAAGAGGTCTGTAATAAGAAATTTTTAAAAAGAGAGATTAATGAAAAATTATCACACTATAAAATTCTAGAATAGGACAAAGTATTAATCTAAAACAAAAGAGGAAAATAATGTAAGTTATTAATATGGAAAATATGTGGTATAAATTATATCAAATTAAAAGTTGGTTATTTGAGGAGAAGAAAATTGGTAAACCTCTGATAAATATAATCTACACTAATAAACATGCAAATTGGTGTCACTCTACTATGCCCACCAGCCAATCAGGATGAGCATGCAAATTAACCCAACAAGGATGGAGGTTAATTTGCATATGCAGGCACAGAGTGAAGACTGAAGATGACTAAAGACTGAAGACGACTGAAGACTGAAGAGGCTTGGCTTCTTTGCTGCGGCCAGAGCAAAGGCCTGGGTCCCGGGTGCTGGAGGAAAACCAGTGCTGGCAGCCAGGGAAAGGAAGGCCTATTGCACGAATCTCTTCATGCAACGGGCCTCTAGTAATAGTATATAAAGATATCTTTATGGTCACCCATATGTTTCCCATTATATCTCTTGGGTAGCTGTGACATCTACCAATTAAAAAAATAAACGCACGCACGCGCACACACACGCACACACGAAAAATCCTAACATGCCCTGAATTAATCTCCTTTGCTGGCTCTTCTCTTTCTAGCTATCAAATGTTGGACAGACCCATGATCTGACCTCTAAGGTTCATCCCTAGGGGATTTCCTCTGGACCCTTGACTTTAAAAATAAACTAAATTCAGACTTCCAATTTGTTACCTCTATTCTTGACCTTTCCCTTGAACTATAGATGTTTCTCTTTAATTTTGTACTCAACATCTCTACTTCACTGTCTAGTAAGCATCCTTTAAACATTTAAACAGAACCTAATGCATGTACCCATTCACAGCTTATTCCTCCTTCAGTTTTCTTTCCCACAGTTCCTCCAGCTTTTCAGGTATCAAACCTAGACATTTTGTTATTGCATCTCTTTCACCTCTCACCTCATCTCACATTGGAATGTATCAACTAGTCCTATTGGTACTATCTTTAAATATATCTATATTTCAGCTGCTGCTTGCCATTTCCATTGCTATCACTTAGTCTGTATCTTTATCTTCTCTTTTCTGGATTTTGTAGTGATTCTAATGGCCTCCTAACCAGCCTTTATGCTTCTATTCAACACTCCCTTCCCAGGGGACTGGATGATCACTCAGACACTATCCATTGATTTCCCATCACACATAAAGAAAAGTTCAAAGTCTTGCCTCAGATCATATGGTTATCTCCTTTATTCCTGCCCAAATGTCAGATCACATCAAACATGGTGCTTCATTCCCACCACCCTCCATATCTCTCTACTCCCTTTTCCTGCTTTAGTTTTCTTCACAGTAGTGGTCACTACCTAAGATTGCAGTGTTTATTTGTATGCATGTTTATTCTCTGTCTCTCTCTCTCTGGCTTCCAGAACACTGCCTACCCTTGCCCTGCCCCATCCCTATTCACAGCTATTTCCTATGGCCTCTTTTAAAAAATCTACTCAGGCCCTAGCCGGCTTGGCTCAGTGGATAGAGCATCAGCCTGTGGACTGAAGGGTCCCAGGTTCGATTCCGGCCAAGGGCACATGCCTGGGTTGCGGGCTCAATCCCCAATGGAGGGTGTGTAGGAGGCAGCTGATCAATGATTCTCTCTCATCATTGATGTTTCTATCTCTCTCTCTTTCTCCCTTCCTCTCTGAAATCAATTAATAAAAAGAAAAAAAATCTACTCAGACATAGCAATTCTCAAAAATACTTAGGTAAGAAGGTGGAGTGGAGGCTTGGAAAAGGTAACAAACTGTCTGAGACTATGGGAGGCCCCCATATGTCATAGTCAGAAGCTGGAGCCACAAGCACAGTTGTTTCAATATATGCTGGGCACTGAGTTATCACACAGAACTGAGATGCTATGACCTCATCAGAGAATATAACAGCTATATAACAAATACCTGCTGCAAAGGTAGACAAGACCTGGAAGTACTATCAGTCATCCATAAATATGAGAATGGTGGTTGAAGTTCACTTCACTTGATGATCTTTCTTGTTATAGGGTGGAGCTAGAATGGAGTCTTTATTTCTCAAAGTGAATCTCAAAGTACAAAGCTTGCTGGCTCTAATTCACCTCTAGTCACAGGGAGAAACTGAAATCAAAAGGTTGAAGACTCCCGGTATGGAAGTGTTGGGAGAGAAGTAGGGAGGTCTTCTCAATAATCTGTGAGCTCTCCGGGAAACTGGCTGTGCTCAGGTTTCCTCAGGGCCAGAACAGCACTTTTAGTGGGTCTCAGTGAGTTTGGCACTAGTAGCCTGAACAGGGTGTGTGCCCTGTAGCTTCGGACATCTACAGCCAGCCAGCTTCCGGGTCATCTCTTTGTTGGAGAACCAGGTGTGGTTCTGACTCTTATCAAGAGTGGTTACGCCTTCCAAGCTTGAGTAACCTAGTCTTTTAAATATAGACAGTGCAAATCCATTAACAACACTCTTACATTTTAAGCATAGCGTTGGCACTACAACTCAAACTGCTATACTAAAATCAAGTTGCATCCGCCAGTTCTATATTTACAGACCACAGGCTTTAAAAAATGTAGAAAACAATCTGGAAAGCAAAGTAAGAAAAGTTCATTTCAAAATAAGGTTTGCTTGGGAGACTCCGGGTGCCCAAAAGCGAATTGTCTTGGAGACTCTACCGCAACAGCCACCCAAGATCTAGAACAGGAACAGAGGCAAAATACACACATTCTTATTATCTCATGATAAATTTGGATATCTTATTTTTTTCAATTAAGAAGTGAAAACAACCCAGGACTAGCCTCATGAGAATCTGGGGTTAGATAGATGTGTCATCTTCATATCCTCTTTGGAGAAATATCTCTCCATGTCTACTGTACACTTGCAATTTGGATTATTTGTTTTTTAATGTTGAGTTTAGAGAGTTAGGTAGGGAGAGAAAGAGAAAGATTGATGTGAGAGCTGAACATTGATCAACTGTCTCCTGCATGCTCCATACTGGGATGGCGCCCAAAACACAGGCATGTGCCCTGACCGGGAATTGACCAGCAACTTTTTGGTTGGACAATGCCCAAACAACTGAATCACACAGGCCAGGGCAAGAGGTTTTCATAATTATGTATTTTAGATACTAGTTCTTTGTTGGATGTGTGGTTTGCAAATATTTTCCCAGTGTGCACTCTGTCTTTCCATCCTCTTAACATTGTTTGTTGCACAGCAAAAGTTATTAATTTTGATAAAGTGCAATTTATTAATTCTTCCTTTTATGGATTGCAGGCCTGAGAATCAGGAGCACCAGTGTCCAAAGGCAGGGGAAGATGGATGTCCCAGCTCAAGCAAAGACAGCAACTTCATCCTTCCCCTGCCTTTTTCTTCTATTCCAGCCCCCAGCAAATTGATGACACCCACACACACTGGCAAGGGTGACCTTTCTCCTTGCAGCTTCATTGAAATATAATACTGTGTAAGTTTAAGGTGTACAATGTGATTATCTGATACACATATATAAAAGCAAAATGATTGCCACAATAAGGTTAATTAATACACCCATTACCTCATATAACTAGTATTATTTTTTTGATAGTAAGAACATTTAAGATTTATCCTCTTAGCAACTTTCAAGTATATGATATAGTATTGTTAACTGTAGTCACAATGCTGTATATTAGATTCCCCAAATTTATTCATCTTGTCACTGGAGGTTTGTAGTCTTTGACAAGTATTTCTCCATTTTACCCACCCCATCCCCTATTCACTGCCACCCCTGGCAGCTCTGTTTCTGTGAGTTCAGCTCTTGTAAGAATCCATATATAAGTGATATCATGCAGTATTTGTTTTTTTCTGTATGACTTATTTCACTTAGCATAATACCTTCATTTTTATGGCTGAATATATATATATATATATATATATATATATATATATATATATATATATATATAACATTTTCTTTTTATTGCCATAGCTTTCCATCTATTATGTGAATAATGCAGTGAACATGGGAATGAAGATATTCCTTCAAGATCCTGCTTTCATTTCCTTTGGATATATACCCAGAAGTGGGATTGCTGGATCATATGGTACTTCTATTTTTTTTTTTTCAGGAATATTTGTATTGTTTTCTGTAGTGATTGCACCAATTTGCATCCTTGCCAGCACTAATCCGTAGTCTTCCTTTTTTTTTTTTTCAATGATTTTAGAGAGAGAAAGGAAGGGAGAGAGCGAGAGTGAGAGAGAGACATCAGTTTGTCTTTTCACTTGTTTATACATTCATTGGTTGATTCTTGCATGTGCCTTGACCAAGAATGGAACCAGCAACCTTGGTGTATCAGGATGATGCTCTAACCAGCTGAGCTACCTACCCAGAACCTCATCTCTTCTCTTTTTAACAGTAACCTTTCTAACAGGTGTGAGGTGATAGTTCATTGTGGGTTTGATTTGCATTTCCCTGATGATTAGTGAAGAAGAGCATTTTTCACATACTTGTTGACCTTTTGTATGTCTTTGGAAAAATGTCTGTCTATTCAGCTCCTCTGCCCATTTTAAAATCAGATTATTTGTTTTGTTTATTTATTTGTATCAAATTGTATGAGTGTCTTATCTAATAGATTAGATATTAACCCCTTATCTAATCTATTGTTTAAAAAGATTCTCTCCCATTTTACACATTTTTTTACTTTGTTGATTGTTTCTTTTTCTGTACAGAATCATTTTATTTTGATGTAGTCAAACTTGTTTATTTTTGCTTTTGTTGCCTGTGCTTTTGGTGAGATATTCAAGAAGTTACTGCCAATCCCAATGTCGGAAGTTTTTCTCCTATGTTTTCTTCTGCAAGTTTCACAAATTTAGGTCTTACATTTTAGTTTTTAATTCATTTTGTGTTAGTTTTTGTGTTTATGGTGTAAGATAAAGGTTCAATTTTATTCTTTCGCATGTGGATATCCGATTTTCCAGCACCATTTGTTGAAGAGACTATCCTTTCCACATTGTGTATTCTTGGGTTCCTTGTCTATGATTAGTTGACTATATATATGTGTGTGTGTTTATTTCTGGGATCTCTATTCTGTCACACTGATCTCTAAGTCTGTCTCTATGCCAGTATTGTACTGTGTTTTTTTTTTTTTTAAAAAAAGATTTTATCTTTTTAGAGCAGTTTTATATTCACAGCACAATTAAGATGACAGTGCAGAGATTTCTCATATACTCCGTACCCCTACACAGGCATGTATAGTCTCCGCCATTTTCATCATCCCCTACTAGAGTGGAACATTTGTTGCAATAGATGAACCTATATTGACACATCAACATCACCCAAAGTCATAGCTTACATTAGGATGAACTCTTGTTACATATTCTATGAGTTTGCACAAATGTATAATGGCATGTATCCATCATTATAATATACAGAGTAGATTTACTGCTCTCAAATTCCTCTGTGCTCTACTTAGTAATCCCTATTCCCACTCCCTCACAATCCCTGATAACCACTGATTATTATACAGTATCCATTGTTTTTTTAATTGTTTTATTGCTTAAAGTATTTTTTTTATTTTATTGCTTAAAGTATTACAAAGGGTATTACATATGTGTCCATTTCCCCCCCCCCCCCGCCCTAGACAGTCCCCTAGCCTCCCCTACCCCCCAGTGTCTTATGTCCATTGGTTATGCTTATATGCATGCATACAAGTCCTTTGATTGATCTCTTTCCCCTCTACCTCCTGCCCCCCAACCCTCCCCGGCCTTCCTGCTGCAGTTTGACAATCTGTTTGAGGCAGCTCTGCCTCTGTATCTATTATTGTTCAAAAGTTTATAATGGTCTCTATTATCCATGAATGAGTGAGATCATGTGGTATTTTTCCTTCATTGACTGGCTTCTTTCACTTAGCATAATGCTCTCCAGTTCCATCCATGCTGTTGCAAATGGTAAGAGTTCCTTCCTTTTTAGAGCAGCATAGTATTCCATCGTGTAGATGTACCACAGTTTTCTAATCCATTCATCTACTGATGGGCACTTAGGCTGTTTCCAGATCTTAGCTATGGTGAATTGTGTTGCTATGAACATAGAGGTGCACATATCCTTTCTGATTGGTGTTTCTGGTTTCTTGGGATATATTTCTAGAAGTGGGATCACAGGATCAAATGGGAGTTCCATTTTTAACTTTTTGAGGAAACTCCATACTGTCTTCCATAGTGGCTGCACCAGTCTGCATTCCCACCAGCAGTGCATGAGTATTCCTTTTTCTCCACATCCTCTCCAGCACTTGTCGTTTGTTGATTTGTTGATGATAGCCAGTCTGACGGGTGTGAGATGGTACCTCATTGTTGTTTTGATTTGCATCTCTCAGATGATTAGTGACTTTGAGCATGTTTTCATATGCCTCTTGGCTTTCTGAATGTCCTCTTTTGAAAGGTGTCTATTTAGATCCTTTGCCCATTTTTTGATTGGATTGTTTATCTTCTTTTTGTTAAGTTGTATGCGTTCCCCATAGTTTTATCTTTTCCCTAATGTCATATAGTTAGAGTCATACAGTATGTAGTCTTTTCAGATTGGCTTCTTTTACTTAATAACATCCGTTTAAGTTTCCTCAATGTCTTTTCATGGCTTGATAGCTCATTTCTTTATGGCACTGAATAATATTTCATTGTCTGGATATACTACAGGTTATCCATTATCCTGCTAAAGAACATCTTAGTTGCTTCCATATTTTGGCAATTATGAATAAAGCTGTTATAAACATCTGTGTGCAGGTTTTTGTGTGGACATAAATTTTTAACTCCTTTGGATAAATACCCAGGAGCATGGTTTCTGGATTATATAATAAGAGTATGTTTAGTTTTGTTAGAAACCACCAAACTGTCTTCAAGGTGGCTGCACCATTTTACATTCCCATCAGTAATTAATGAATGTTCCTATTGTAACACATCCTTACCAGTATTCAGTGTCCTCAGTGTTCTAGATTTTGGCCATTCTCATAGGTGTGTAGTGGTATCTCATTGCCATTTAATTTTCATTGCCCTAATGCTATATAATGTGGAGCATCTTTTCATATGCTTATCTTCCATCTATTTATTTTCTTTGGTGATGTATCTGTTAAGATTTGGGCCATTTTTTAATCAAGTTGTTTTCTCATTGTTGGGTTTTAAGAGAGGTTTTTTTGTGTGTGTATTTTTTGGATAGTAGTCCTTTATCAGATGTGTCTCTGGCAAATATTTTCTCTCAGTCTCTGGCTTTTCTTCTCATTTTCTTTTTCTTTTTTTTTTAATATATTTTATTGATTTTTTTTCAGAGAGGAAGGGAGAGGGATAGAGAGTTAGAAACATCGATGAGAGAGAAACATCAATCAGCTGCCTCCTGCACACCCCTTCCTGGGGATGTGCCCACAACCAAGGTACATGCCCTTGACCGGAATCGAACCCGGGACCCTTCAGTCCACAGGCGGACGCTCTATCCACTGAGCCAATCCGGTTAGGGCTCTTCTCATTTTCTTGATATTGTATTAAACAGAGCAGAAGTTTTAATTTTAATGAAATCCAGATTATCAATTATTTCCTTCATGAATCATGCCTTTGGTGTTTTATCTAAAAAGTCATCACTATACTCAAGATCATGTAGGTTTTCTCCTGTTACCTTCTAGACATTTATAGTTTTGGTTTTTTTATACTTATTTTTTAAAATTTTCAATAAAAATGATTTTAAGTATAATAACGTTACATGCAATAAACATAAATATTTTAAGAAAAAAGATTTTAAATATAATACTAGAGGCCCAGTGCATGAATTCATGCACAGGTGGGGTCTGGCTGGCTGGGGGGAAGGGCCACAGCCAGTTGTCCAGCCCCAACCCCTGGTAGAACTCCTGGTCAAACTCCCAGTCGAGGGGACATTTTGCATATTAGCCTTTTATTATATAGATTACATGCAATAAACATTAATATTTTAAGAATAGAAGAGTTTCTACATTTATAGTTTTGAGTTTTATATTTAGGTCTGTGATCCATCTTGGGTTAACTTTTGTGAAAAGTATAAAGGTCTGTCTAGATTTTTTTTTTTTTTTGGCATGTGGATGTCCAGTTGGTCCAGCACCATTTGCTGAAAAGACTCTCTTTGCATTGTGTTGTCTTTGCTTTTTTATCAAAGGTCAGTTGACAATATTTTTTTCAATCTTTTTTTAAAATATATTTTATTGATTTTTTACAGAGAGGAAGGGAGAGGGATAGAGAGTTAGAAACATTGATGAGAGAGAAACATCAATCAGCTGCCTCTTACACACCCTCTACTGGGGATGTGCCCGAAACCAAGGTACATGCCCTTGACCCGAATCGAACCTGGGACCCTTCGGTCAGCAGGCCAACGCTCTATTTACTGAGCCAAACTGGTCAGGGCAAATCTTTAATTTCTTTATTGATTAAGGTATTACATATGTGACCTCATCCCCTCATAATATTAATGGGAGTCTAGTTCTTCCCCCTCTATTTTGTTCCATTGATTTCTCTTTTTATTCTTTAACCAATACCACACTGTATTGATTATGGTTACTTCATACTAAGCCTTTGAAGTTAAGTAGTGTCAGTCCTCTAATTTTGTTCTTTTCCTTCAATATGGTTTTGGCTATTCTGGATCTTTTGTTTTTCTATATAAACTTTAAAATCAGTTTATCAATATCCACAAAATATCTTGCTGGTATTCTGATTAGAATCGCATGGAATCTATAGATCAATGGGGAAAAAACAACATCTTAACAATATTGAGTTTCCCTATTCATAATTTTATTCATCAGAGTTTTGTAGTTTTTCTCAGACAGATCTTGTACATATTCTGTTAGATTTATACTTATGGAATTAATTTTGGGGGATGCTAAGGTAAACATGTTTTTAATTCTAAATTCCATTTGTTCATTGATGGAATATCATATGGTTTTGATTCGTATCACTGTGTAATACACACATTTGAAATCAGGAACTGTGATGCCTACAGCTGAGTTATTCTTTTTCAAGATTTCATTGGCTATTCTAAGTATTTTATTGTTCCATATAAATTTTAGGATTTTTTCTATTTCTGTAAAAAAATATTATTGGAAATTTGATAAAGATTGTATCAGATCTATAGATTGTAGTGCCATGAGAATAGCAATGTCCATTCCAAGGATGCTGTTTCCAGAGGATAAAAACATGTAATTCCCAAGATATTGATAAGTTCTCCACATGAGAAGATAGAGTTTTCTTCCCAGCTTTGAGTCACTCTTGATCATCTGGGTCTTAAAGCAGTAGTGCATGTGCTCAGAGCTTTACAAGTGAACCAAAAACTCTTAGTAATTTGTCTGTTTGCAGATCAGGCCTGACCTCTTCTGCATAACCTATTCTACATACTCTTTATTAGAAGGAACTAAGTTTCCCAAGGCCCCTTCCCCTCTGAGTTCTAGGAAGATGCAGTCAAGAGGAATAAGGTAGAAGTAGAGAGGAAGCCACGGTGTTTCTCTTTTTCTCTCTGCTTCAGGGAGCACCTCCAGTGGTAGCTGTATCTACTCTGTGGCTACAACTCTCACTGGGCAGCCTTTTTTTCTACAGTCCCAGTTTGCTGAGCACATCCAATATGATTCCATGTTCTACTGGGTGATCCCTGATCCAGGGCTCTATTAACAACGTCCTTCCCTTCATTCCAGTAGCCTTATGGGTGGTAGTAGTTTTTTGTTGTTGATGATTTAGGGGTTTCTCATTGTCCCCCCATCCATATGGCTTCTCAATTCTTCTATCATCTGTGTACCCAATTACATGTATTGAATATCCTCTGTTTGAAATACCTAGAGTGGTTTGTTTCCCTGGAAGGACTCTAACTGTTAAAAAATTCATAAAAATAATGCCAAGTTGAACAGTTTGAACAAGGATATCAAGGTCTCTGGGTGAACCAGCAAGCATTATAGGCACAACTTAGCAGTATGAGTTCTACTTCCTCTTTTCATACTATACTTGTTCTTAAGGGTTGTCATGTGGCACAACTGATAGAAAATCATTCACATCCTAGTCCATGTAATTGACAATCCTTAGAGTTGTGCAGTTCACAATATGGTCATCTGTATCTAACAACTCTGGGTGGATAGATGTTAATCTAATTTTTCTTAGATAGTGATGTCTGTTCATTAGTAAGACTGGAGTCAATTCTGAGAGATAGAAGAAATTACAATAACTCAAAGAAGAGTAATTTTTTCACAGAAAAAAAGCCTGTAGAGACACAGTTCAGGGCTGGTATGGCCACTCATCTCCATAAAGTCCATAGCCACACAGACAATAGATTCCTTCCAGCTCACGAGTCTGACATCCCTAGTGTGTCTATCTTATCCTTATAATCCATGAAGCATATACTTTCCAGGCAGAAGAATGGAGTGAGGGACAAAATAAATGGAGAGGCAATGGGAGGTGCCAATTATCTCCTAAGAAGGATTCCAAATAGCTACTATCACACTTCCGCTCACATCCCTTTGGCTAAAACTTTCAGGAGTGAGGGTGGGTGGGCTTAGGTTGTTCCTTCTCTGGTCTATGGTTATCTCTAAGTAGTTGATGCTCATGCTCTGGCCTTAAACTTATAGAAACTTCTAAGGCCCCCATAGAAGAAAGAGAGACTAAATCAGAAACCTAGAATCATAGGCTTTGAGTACTAGATTTTACAGATATGAATAATTAGGTTAAAAAAATCACAACTAGTTTATGAAAAATGTAGGATTGGAAAACAGATTTTCTGATTCTTACTTTGGTGATCTCTTCATGACATGTTGCCTCACAGGGAAGGCTGTTCTTCTCCCTGTGGCATATTAAACAGAGATGCAAACTCTTTACAATTCATCTCCTCAAGTGGTAGAGTTTATTTTTCTGTTCTTTGAACCTGGGCTGGCCTTGAGACTTGTGTTGACCAATCGAATATGGCAAAAGTTATATTGTACACGTTTTCAATGTAAGTCTCCAGAGTCTTGCAGCTTCTACTCTGCTCTCTTGAAATGCAGTTGTCATGGGAACAAGCCTGAGCTGGCCTCTGGGGGTGCTCAATGGGGGAGATCTCAGACACCTTGGCTAATAGTTCCAGCCAACCACCAAATTGTGAGCCCGTTCTGGTCTAAGCAGCTCTGAGCTGGCCTGTTACTTGAAACCAAGCACCATAAATGGGCACAGCTGACACTCCAGCTGTATTTAATTTGCCAAGCCATAGAATGGAGAGCCAAAAAAATTATTTTTAAGGCACCAAATTTTGGCGTTGTTTATTATGGAGCAATAAATTACTGGTGCACTACCAAACAAGCCAGTCATATTGTGTGTGTGTGTGTGTGTGTGTGTGTGTGTGTGTGTGTGTGTGTGTGTGTTTAAGCTTCACAGAGGAAGACCACAAAACTTGTCCTATTATTTGGTTTCCTATTGTTATAAGTGGGAGAATTGTTGTTCATCAATCCATTGTACAGCACAGAAAACCTACTGAACATTAAATAGGACCATCCAGTGCTAAATTTTTAATGCCATTTGTATTGATAAGACAGATTTAATGAAATCATGCATAAATATTTTCCTCTCATTTTCCACATGATGAAACAAGTGAAGTTCCTTGTCCTTGGTCATGAAGTTAATGTGACTGATTTAATAATGGAGCTAGACTCAGCAAGGTGGAAGCAGAATTGTCTTTATTCTTTTCTACAACTATTCATGCAAAACCTGTTCTGTCAACTTGTTCAGCACCTCTGAGTGAGATCCAGGGGCTTTTCCCAGGTACTGTAGAAAATAAGAAGTCCCCCAGTCATTTCCTGGTAATAAAAAGGGCACTCTACCTCCAAAACTCTGGATCATTGTCTCTTTCAAAATTTCTGTTCTTTGCCTGTCTGCACTTGTCTCAGGCTTGAAGAATGCAGTGGGAAATGCAGCTCATGGTCAGAATCTCCTCTCTTTCTCTACCTATCTCCTTTCTAACTTGCAACTGCAGTTTTGGTTCCTTTCAGGTTGATGCTTGGGAAGCGGGTAGAAGTAAGGATGGAAAAAGTTTTACTTTTAATCTAGTGTTGGATTCCTCTGTCTTGGCAAATTAAGAGACTAATGTCCAAAGTTGTCTCTCCCTTATGGGACACTCTCTTATGGGCTCTTCAGAGTTATTCTCACTAGAAACATCTCCAAATTGGATTATGCTTCCTTTGGTTTACTGATTTCAATTTTGCCTTAATTTTTACTCCCAAGGGTGTATGTCTAACCACTTCTGTCTGGGTAGCCTTTATTCTGGCAGGAAGCCCTGCAGCATGTACATTCCAACTCAGCTTATGGCCAATTCACTCCATGAGATTTACAGAGCACGGAAAGTATGTGGAAGGTGCACATCCATAGAAGTGCATCTTGTGTCCAAACATGTGCATCTCAGGGCAGGCACCCACCTAGAGTCTCTTAATGACATAAGTTATGTGCTACTTATGTCAAGTTCTCCAATTTAACCTCTTGAACACCTTCATTTATCTCAAAGCAAGTGATAAACATGATTCACGGCGAGGAGAAGGAAAACCCTAGTATATCCCCAAACTCTAAAAAGTCTCCATTTTCCAACACCTTAGCAAATTCAGTCTTCACTATAATTCTAAAAGCTATTATTTTTTCCCATTTTATGAACAAGAAAACATGAAGGTATAATAAACTTTCCCAAAGTTATAAAGTTAATAATTATCAGAGCTGGGAGTCAAGC
This sequence comes from Myotis myotis, assembly GCF_014108235.1. Classification (NCBI taxonomy): domain Eukaryota; kingdom Metazoa; phylum Chordata; class Mammalia; order Chiroptera; family Vespertilionidae; genus Myotis; species Myotis myotis. Next base: position 51,713,408 of record NW_023416315.1, read on the forward strand.
CAAAGCCTTAACCATTGAGCTTCTCAGTCATGAAGATTCTGTTTTTTGGAAGTCTCTTCCTAGACAGACTCTTCTTTTATCTAAACTCTTTAAACTACCCCTCATTGCTTGACCATCTATATATATAAAAGCCTAAGCAACCATCACAACTGAACAGACAACCAAACAGGCTGCGTGGGGTGACCAGGCTGACAGGGGGGTTAGTGAGGGGCGACCAAACGACTGAACAGCAGGCTTCATGGGGTGATCAGGCTGGTAGAGGTGTTAATGAGGGACGACCAAACAACTGAGCAGCAGGTTGCGTGGGGCAACCAGGCCGGCAGGAGGGTTAGTGAGGGACGACCAAATGACTGAGCAGCAGGCTGCAAAGATGGCGGCGCCCACAGCCACAAGATTGCTGGCAGGGGAGGGCAATTAAGGGTGACTGAGCCAGCAGGGGAGGACAGTTAGGGGTGACCAGGCCAGCAGGGAAAGGCAGTTAGGGGTGACTGGGCCAGCAGGGGAGGGCAGTTAGGGGCAATTGGGCCAGCAGGGGAGGGCAGTTGGGGGTGACCGGGCCAGCAGGGGAGCAGTTAGGCATCAATCAGGCTGGCAGGGGAGTGGTTAGGGGGTGATCGGGCTGGCAGACAGAAGCGGTTAGGGGCAATCAGGCAGGCAGGCAGGCAAGTGGTTGGGAGCCAGCAGTCCTGGATTGTGAGAGGGATATTTCACAGGGATTGGACCTAAACTGGAAGTTGGATATCCCCCAAGGGGTCCCAGAGTGGAGAGGGTGCAGGCTGGACTGAGGGACAACCCCACCGATCCCCGCCAGTGCACAAATTTTGTTTACCGGGCCTCTAGTGTTATATAAGTGCCTTGGGGCTGGTATTCTCCAAACTCTCAAACATCTAATTTCACCTTTGGAAGATTGTGGCCTTTGTTATCTGTCCATATAATCAGCTACTATCTACAGTGGTTAAGGTATCAAAATCAAGGATGAGACATTTATCTGTATAATGTGGTACTCTCAGGTATGTACATCACTAGCAATTCACTTCTAGGATCAATTGACTTCAGTGACAAAAGCAAAGAAGCTACCTTCTGAGGAGCAATAAACCCAATTTTGAATGAGCCCGAAAAAGTCTTGATGTCCCAGGAATGCTGGGGCAGTTGACAAGAGAAGGAAAAAACAGATCACTGAGGCAGGTTTGGGGACATTCTAGTTGCATTTTCAAAGGGAGCCATAATGAGAGTTGGGGATCACCTTTGAGAAAGTAGAATTTATGATTTTTGGAAGAAATTTAAGTAATGATAGAAGGACTACCTTTAATATTTACACCATGTGCATCTCTTTTATAGATATAGGATTAGAATAAGAATATGTAATCACTGTTAAATTAGTAAGTCATCAAAAATTATTAGGTAATAATTGGTTTGGTATTTGAATATGGCAAAAACTTGAAGGCAATACCCAAAGACTAAACTCTGAAAGTGTACATGTTGACACATCTCAAAAAGAAGATCCTTGTTCGTTATTTTTCTTGGTATTTTGCCATGCTACCACTTCCTTCTTCCCAATCGGACAGGGATACAGGGAATTACTCTTAACAAAGGAAACTTCAGTCAACAAAGGTATCAATTTCATATATGTAACTCACAAAGAATTTCGATAACATCTTGCTAAGCCCACTGTCTTAGTCAACTACTACCATGATAACGCTTTATAAAAACTAGATGCTTGTTGCACAAAAATTTGTGCACTCAGTGGGGGGTCCTTCAGCCTGGCCTGTGCCCTCTCACTGTCTGGGACGCCTCAGGGGATGTCCACCTGCTGGCTTAGGCCTGCTCCCTGGGGGATCGGGCCTAAGCTGGCAGTCAGACATCCCTCTGGCAGCCTGGGAGCCCTTGGGGGATGTCCACTTGCCAGCAGGGAGCAGGCCTAAGCTGTAGTTGAACATCCTTAGCGCTGCTGAGGAGGCGGCAGAGGCTCCCGCCACCACCGCTGTACTGGCAGCCATCAGCCTGGCTTGTGGCTGAACAGAGCTCCCCCTGTGGGAGCACATTGACCACCAGGGGGCAGCTCCTGCATTGAGCATCTGCCCCCTGGTGGTCAGTGTGTGTCATAGTGACCAGTCATTCCCAGTCGTTCTGCTATTAGGGTCAATTTGCATATTACCCTTTTACTATATAGGATAGAGGCCTGGTGCACGGGTGGGGGCTGGCTGGTTTGCCCTGAAGGGTGTCCCAGATCAGGGTTGGGGGTCCCGCTGGGGTGCCTGGCCAGCCTGGGTGAGGAGCTGAGGGCCGTTTTCAGGCTGCACACAGTCCCTTCGGGGGGGGGGGGGGGAGTCCTGCTGGGGATGCCTGGCCAGCCTGGGTGAGGGGCTGATGGCTGTTTTCAGGCTGGCCATGCCCCCCGGCAACCCAAGCTCCCAGCCTCTCCTTTTTTCTTTTTTTCTTTTTTCAGCACCTCCTTGAGTGGAGGCCAGGGTGAGTTGGAAGCAGGTATCTGGGATTTATTTATCTTCTATAATTGAAACTTTGTAGCCTTGAGCGGAGCCCAGGGCCAGCCAGGGCAGGTGGGAAGCTTGGCTTCCTCCATCACCAGGGGCAACCCAAGCCTCCTGCTCGCTCCAGCTCTGTGGCTGCCGCCATCTTAGTTGGGTTAATTTGCATACTTGCTCCTGATTGGCTGGTGGGAGTGGCTTGTGGGTGTAGTGGAGTGGTGGAGTGATGGTTAATTTGCATGTTTCTCTTTTATTAGTGTACATTGCTCAATGGTTACAAGAATAAGCATCTGTGCATTGACTACTCTCCAGCTGATGTAGGCTGTGTTCAAGCATGCTTCAGGTTGCATTTGGATGGGCTTGAACCTAGGACATAGGTTTATACAGGTCTGCCACATGCATTTGTTCAGGAACCCAGGCTGAAGGAGCAGAGCCTAAGCAAGTCATGTTTTCCCATAAAGGATCACCTGAATGCAAGAGTCAAGCCAAACCATGCAAGTAATTTTAAGACTTAGTTTTCATTTTCATCGTGATTAGTAATATTCCACTAGCCAAAGCAAATCACATGGCCAAGTCTAACATCAATGGATGAGGAGAAGTGTTTTGTTCATAGTGGGAGGGGAAGGGTAGTGAATCATTGCTAGACATTAAAGCCAAACCATTACACCCTCTTTATTGAAAACTTCACATGCTTTCTAGCTAGGATGAGGACCTTGGTCTACCTGTGTGGCAGCAGAAATATTGTCACCTTATATGAGACCAGCAGAAATCTACATAAAGAAGAAATGGCAGGAACTCAACTTGGCCAATCGTCTATGTGATGAACGCCTACAAATACTCATATCACATAAATGATGGCCCTTGTTATATATTATCAAGCATATATTGCCTTACCCTGGGACTGTTAAAACAGACTGTTTAGTCTTTTCTCCCTTTCCTCTTCTAAGCAACATGGCAGTTAGAGGCATTTACATCTCAGCAGGCCATACCTTCCCTGTGATCTCACCTCTCCCAGCCTTCTGTATGAGTTTTGGTTCTACCATTCTTCAATGTTATCAAGCATTGCAAGGCATCTCAGGCCACATGGCAATGCGGCACTTTCTTATCTATGAACTATAAATCAGCATTTCCACTCACATCAACAGTCAAAGGCTCCCCTACCTTTGCAGAAAAAACTAATAATTTAAAGATTGACCTTGACTTCTTAATTTCCTTCTGGTTATGCTTCAGACTATTGGCTCTGCCCCCTCTTTTAGGCCTAGAACTTATCTTTCAGAGTTTGTGCTTGCACTTGCTTGTACAGATTTAAACTTAAATACACTCTAAGAAAATCACCTTAAATTTACACCTTGGATCCTCAACTCCTGACAGACTCAGGTTAGGTTCTATAATACAGCTTCATACCCACAGACCTATATTCTGAATTCCATCACTACCTGACTAATATCTCAGAAGGGTCATACCTTTGGGTAGAAAAACACAAAAATCAAGGCTAAGAGTTTAGGTACTAAGTCATCAACAAGATGTATTGAATTCAAGAACTAGATGAAACTATCAGGAGTTGTCAAGAGCACAAGACTCAGGAAGAAGATATCCAATATTAGAGCATGGAAAAATCTGCATTGATAGCTGTTAGTTATATCTGGTCTCCAGGGAGTCCAAAGAGTCACACCTTTACCTGGCCTGATGCCCTCATTCTCTCTCTCTCTCTTCCTCTCTCTCTCTCTCTCTCTCTCTCTCTCTCTCTCTCCCCCCCCCCCCCCATCCAGTCTCTCCCACATAATTTCTATCTGTGAAATAGACTGAGTATACTTGCTGAGTCTATCAGGTGAAGAATGGTAGAACCAAAACTCATACAGAAGGCTGGGAGAGGTGAGATCACAGGGAAGGTATGGCCTGTTGAGATGTAAATGCCTCTAACTGCCATGTTGCTTAGAAGAGGAAAGGGAGAAAAGACTAAACAGTCTGTTTTAACAGTCCCAGGGTAAGGCAAACATTTGAAAATAAAGGAGGCAGAAAATTACAACCAAGGATGCATTATTGTCTAGATAAGATGCTGTGTGTGTATGGGAGAGGAAAGGAGAGAATGGGAAAAATAGAAACATCTAATGATGAGAGAGAATCATTGATTGACTGCTTCCTGCACACACCCCACTGGGGATCAAGCCCACAACCTGGGCATGTGCCCTTGACCAGAATCAAACCTGGGACCCTTCAGTCCTCAGGCTGAGGCTCTATCCACTGAGCTAAACCAGCTAGGGCCTGATGCCCTCATTTTTAATTTAGAGCTTCTACTACCAAGAACATTTATTAGTTACTGATTGATTGTGTTATCACACAACAGGGCAAGCTTACTCTGAATTGAAATAGGGAATCTCAGTCATATCTCCAACCTGGGAAGCTATTCCTTCTACTTCTTCTCTTCTCCCCCAGCCCAAATTCAATTCTTAAATTCTCTTATCATTATTTAAGATTTTTTAAAATTGTTTTTGAGAGGGGAGAGTGGTGAGAGAGAAACATTAAGGTGAGAGTGAAACATCAACCAACTATATATGCCTCCTGCATGTCCTCTACTGGGAATTGAGCTGCAACCTAGGCATGCGCCCTGCTGGGAATTAACCAGAATCCTTTTGATGCATGGGATGATGCCCACCCAACTGAGCCACACTTTCCAGGGCCCGTTCCCTATAGTTAAACACACACACACACACACACACACACACACACACACACACACACACCATCTTATCTAGAAAATAATGCATCCTTGGTTGTAATTTTCTGCCTCCTTTATTTTCAAATGTTTGCCTTACCCTGGGACTGTTAAGACAGACTGTTTTGATTTTTTCTCCCTTTCCTCTTCTAAGCAACATGGCAGTTAGAGGCATTCACATCTCAACAGGCCATATCTTCCCTGTGATCTTACCTCTCCAAGCCTTCTGTATGAGTTTTGGTTCTACCATTCTTCACCTGATAGACTCAGCAAGTATACTCAGTCTATTTCACAGATAGAAATTATGTGGACTAGTGTAAAGCAGGAATTCCAGATCTAGACAGTCTGGAGTTGATTTCAATCTGGATTCTACCAGTTACTAATCATGTGATCTTGGGAAAATCTCTTAATCAATCTGTACCTCCAATTTCCTCATCTATAAAACAAAGTAACCATACCTTATTTGACAGATTAGTATAGGACTAAGGAAGTAATGTATCATTGGTATGTTGCCTTGCATATTGTAGACCAACAAAAAATGATAGCTATCATAATTTGCATGTATTTATTTATGTTGTTCCAGAGTTTCTAAAAGCAATACAATAGTATCAGACCATCTATGTAGTAAAGGATGAGATGGTGAACCTAGTTTTTCCACTTTTGGTTTCTCTCACATCTCAATGGAATATAAGAAAAGGCTAAGAATTTGCTAAGATGTTGGAGAATGGGGACTTTTTAAAGAGAGTTTGGGGATACTGGGGTTTTCTTTTCCCTCACTGTGAATCATGTTTACCACTCACTTTGAGGCAAATGAGTATATGAAATAGTCTAATTTGGAGAACTGACATATCAGGAAGTAGCACATGACTTATTTCTGAACATTATAAAAGACAAGAGACTCTGGCAAAGGGGCAGAGCAAGGCAAGAGGAGCCTCCCAAGGGTAAGATTGCTTGGGGAGTGAGGACCCCCTCCCCCCTTTGCCTTCCCTGAGAAGCTAAGATAAAGGAGGAGAGGCCAGGGTGTCTCCTGACTGATAACCAGGCTCCACCCAGAGGCCAATGGTGTGTGTATGGGGACAGGGGCATCCAGTGGCAGAAGTGCCCCTTCTCCAGGACCAAAGAACGTGTGGGAGAAGGAGGGGGTCCATTTCCTGAATCCTACTCCTCAGACTCAGCATCCAGACCAGAACCGGGAAGGATTTTGGAAGCCAGAGAGGACAGAGAGACGGACAGGCAGACAGACGGCAAGTCCCCTGAAAAAAAAAATTTTTTTTTTTTTCATTTTGGAGTCAGAGGCCTCAGCTGGGGAGTGGGGGCAGCTGCTGTGTGAGAAGGCCCTGCTTGCCACTGGAGGGGAGGATGTGGGAGGCTTGGAGAGTAGAAAGGAGAAAGGACAGGAGACGTTGGGGGTAGGGGGCTAGTGGTACATCCTTGGGACATTTTCATTCTGAAGCCCATCTGGGAACACTGCCCTGGGATGAAAATATGCATGGAGAAGGTGTGAAAATGACCTGCTATAACTCTCATTACTGTACCCCCTCCCTGAATCAGCTTCTCTCTCCTCCTGTTCAGTCAGTTCAGGAGGGTGGGGACAAGTGTGAGGAGACCACAGGGACTGAACCTGTTGAGTGGAATGGGGACCCTCTGGAGCCAGGAGGTAAGAGATGTCCTTGACCCACACTGGGCAGATTTATGACACCCTTCCAGCTCTAGCATCCCACCCCTCACAGACTGCTTTGTCCTTATCCAGGACAGGCAACATCTCTTGTCTATGCATCTCCCAGTGGTGCTCATGGGCCTAGTTAGGGAGAATGGTCTTGGAACAAGGGGCCGTAGCACTAACTTATTTATTCTCTCCCCTCTCCCTGTACCTTTTCTCCACCCTTCCCCTCCCTTTTGTGTTTTTCATCACCTGGTTTCCTGTATGCAGAGACCTCCAGAAGAGGGGCAATCCACTGAACAGAGCAGATGGTGGGCCATGGCCAGGCGGCTGATAATGGCTGTCCTGCTTTTAGGCCTGCTCCTTGGTTCTTCTGTCCTTTTGTTCTACATCTTCCGGAGCTGTGGACCTCGTAAGCAGGATCCTGGAACCCCTAACCCCATCAGCCCTCACTCAGTCAAAGGCTTTATATGTCCATCACCCTGAGGCTCCATGCCCACTGATTTAACTCACCACTCATCCTGACCCTTCCATCTACCCCCTTCCAGGTCTCTCTTTGGTCCTCACCAGATGTTCCTTTTCCCAGACCCTTGGGGGAGCCCTCATCTCTCTTTTCTCCCAGCTCTGAGCATTTTCCCCACAGGTCCCTGTGAGATGCCCATGTGTTGGCATCTCCTGGATCATTACCTGGCCTCTGGGAACACTAGTGCGGCACCCTGCACTGACTTCTTCAGCTTTTCCTGTGGAAATGCCAAGGGAATGAGTAATTCTTTGCAGGCCCTTGCTGAGGAGAACAAGAGCCGACTTCGGAGAATACTGGGTAAGGAATGCAGGGCAAAGATTCTCTGTTTAAATGGGTGACTGAACCTAGAGCCATCATGACTCCCAAACCTGTGTGGTTGTGGAACAGCTGGCCTACACCATCCCTAATGGGCTTTCAGAACACTGCCCAGGTTTGCATTTCTCCTACAGTACCTTTCACCTCCATACCTCCTCTGATCCATCTCTTCCAGTCCCTCACTTGGTCTTGATCTAAATCCTATCCTCTTTTCCTTCCCATTTATCCATGATTACTCCGCTCTCTCCAAGTCCTCCCTTTTACCAAGCTCCATCTTCTTTGTTATCTCCCTTACACTTTCAATTTCTGTTCCTATGCTTGGCATCTTCCCCACCAGCACCTCCTCAAGAGCTTTTGCACTTTAATTCTTCTCTCCATCACTTTCAGTCTCTAGCCTTCAAATCCTTCTTGTCTATAATGCCCCCTTGTCATGTTATCCTCTCCCTCCCATAAATTCCCCATTCCATGACAATCATCTGTTCTCTGCTGAAACCTGGGACCATGGAGTGCAAGCTGAACTTGAAGAAGTGGGATAATGGGGATGGATGATGGAAGATGATGGTGAGAACGAAGTGGCATAGTGGGGTGAGAAGTGATAGAGGGGACTTTATATGGCTGTGTGTAAGGAATGAGTATAGATAGACATAAAGAACAGAACCAAGTTAAAAACCCCAGGGCACCAATTGGAATTTAGGAGAAATAAATGGATCCCTGTGCTCTCTTTATGACACAGAGAAGTAGGCTAGCCCTTGGTGGGGGGCATGCTTTCATTTAGGTACAGAGATGAAACGAAATAATAGGCTTAGGATAAATTCTTTTTTTAAAAAAAAATCTCTTTTTCTTATTTATTTATTTATTTATTTATTTATTTATTTATGTATTTATTTATTTGATTGATTGATTTCAGAGAGAAAGGGAGGATAGAGAGATAGGAACATCAATGATGAGAGAGAATCATTGATCAGCTGCCTTCTGCATGCCCCCCACTGGGAATTGAGCCCGCAACCCAGGCATATGCCCTTAGCTGGAATCGAAGCTGGGACCCTTCAGTCTGGAAGACTGACACTCTATCCACTGAGCCACACCGGCTAGGACAGCTTAGGATATATTCTGTTGCCTACAGTGGAATGAAAAGATGTCAGGAGGACTGAAGGAGAGGTGTTAGATATTCGAAGGTGGATGATTTTAATGGGTATGTGTTTGGGTTATTGTCATGTGTTTATTTTAGGGAAATCAAAGAGTGCGTAGTCTGAACTAGGGGAGCCCACCCTGTTTCTTCTTTTTGCTAAACCTTTCATTATGAGCTTTCCTCTCTTCAATCCCTAAAAGTTCTTTGATGTCCTAACTTTTTTAATTCCTTTACTCATCTCCATCCTGTCTTCAATATTTACCCTTTCTCCTTTATTCGTATCTCGCTCATTCCTCTCTCTTCCTTTTGTTTCCTGTATTTTCCTCCTTATTTTCTTTCTCACCTTCCCTTTATTTTCCTCATTGCTGTCTCCACACTCTTTTCCCCTGCTGTTATTCTTCCATCTAGGTCAGGGGTCCTCAAACTTTTTAAACAGGGGGCCAGTTCACCATCCCTCAGACTGTTGGAGGGCCGGACTATAGTTTAAAAAAAAACTATGAACAAATTCCTATGCACACTGCACATATCTTATTTTGAAGTAAAAAAACAAAACAGGAACAAATACATTCTTTGTATTTGCATGTGGCCCACAGGCCGTAGTTTGAGGACCCCTGCTCTAGGTGATCCAGTCCAAATTGGACAGTCTTCCCATATTCCCAAATTTCCTCACCTCTCCCTTCCTCCCTTCCTTCCCTTTTCCCATGAGCCTTTCCTTTCTTTCCTATAAGCCTCACACCTTCACTGCTTGTCTCTGTGTGGGCCCTATTCCTTTAATTCACCCATGCTTCTTTTCCAGAGACCCCAGGATCCTGGCATCTGGGGTCTGGGGAGGAGAAAGCCTTCCAGTTCTACAACTCCTGCATGGACACAAGTGCCATTGAGGCTGCAGGGGCTGGTCCCCTCAGACAAGTGATTGAGGAGGTGAGACATGGGGCATGACTCTTATGGACACATGTTATGTAGGATCAATTTATGCTCAGGGTTGCCACTTTATTTTCTAGAGGGTGGATCCCCAGGTTCTAGGAGAAATATGGAAATGGAAATGCACTGAGAAAGTATTAGGACCTTGGGTGAAGCTGGAGAAAGAAGGATAGAGGTGGAGCCCTAGAGAGATCAAATAGCTCAGAGTAAAAGTCAGGAAGTAGTAGCTATCTGAGGAATGGGATACAGGTGTCAGGGATGAGACCCCTTTGCTGAGCCTTGTTTCTCTTCTTCTCAGCTTGGAGGCTGGCCAATATCTGGTAATTGGACTTCCTTAGACTTTAACCGAACTCTGAGACTTCTGATGAGTCAGTATGGTCACTTCCCATTCTTCAGAGCTTATCTGCGACCTCATCCCAACCCTCCACACACGCCAGTCATCCAGGTGAGGGATGTACTGGCAAAAACACAGGGAGACCTGGGCCTGCCTAGAGTTCTAGCCTCTTGTTTCTTAGAGGAAGGTTGCAGGTTTCAGGAGAAAGGATAAATGCAATGCAGGGAAAAGACCTATCTTTATAGAAAATTATTCTTGTGAGAGTTAGGGACTCTAGGCAAGATTAGGGAAAAGAGTAGCAAGGCCAGTCCAGGGAAGACATAAATAGTTGTGGTCTTCCTTATTGCTTATCTGATTACCCCAGAGCCTCTTAACTAGACCTCTATCTTCATTATCACCCTTTTCTTATTTACATCAAGAGCTAATTATGCTAATATCTCTGCTTAAATGCCCCTGACTCACCAGGTCATCTAGTTCTTAATCTTTAGCAAAACCTTGCAAGCCTTTTTAGTCTGATCCCTACAGACTTCTCCAGCTTTATCTCCTGCCACATCCCTTCTGCCCCTTAAATTCCAAGCCATGCTCACTCACTTACCGCTCCTCAGTCCAATATATATATGACTTCCTTTACCTACAACACTACTCCCCAACTCCCCATGCTCAGCCTGGAAAATGTACATATTTGTCAAATTTTGGCTTACATTATTATCTCTTCACTGACATCCTGGCTCGAGATAGAGAACCCATTCACCCTCCCCTTTTCTATGCCCTCAGCACTTAACACTGTGTTGAAGGGTGTAAACCTTTTAAAAACAGGACCACACCTTATTCACCTGTGACTCTCAGGACCTAGCACAAAGCCAGGCCCACACCAGGTGTTTGTTGAGCAATAAATAAATAAAAACACTGGAGGCATCTGTATTGTGGCAGGTAATGTTATGCTATATATTTGACCCCATTCTCAAAAACTTCACAAGTTTATAAAAGATAAATATACAAGAAAAACTGACAATCAGTATATGGTATTCTGACTTTAGTTCCAAAGGGTGTGCTCAGAAGTTTAATGAACTTGGGGGATTAGTTAAAATCTGAAATGGTTAAGGAAGAATCAGAGAGGGGAGAATATGGGCTGAGCCCTGGAGTATGGTTCATTCATAGAGGTAAAGGTGAAGCTAAAGGACATGAAAAGAGCCCTTTAGCTTCACCTAAGAGGCTTTTTAGGGGAAGCCCTGAACTAAGAGAAAAGTCTGGGATGGTGTGACTCCTCTGTGGGGTGGGTGAACAGAGGCTATGGGGTGAGATGCCATCAGAGGTAAAAATAAGCCTGAGGACATGAGGTTGAGCTGTTTATTCCATACCTAAGAAGCCAGATCGAGGTGATAACTTTTGACATAATAGAAAAAAATTGCAACTAAAGTCTTTCAAATACAATGGTTGTACAGTGAACTTAAGTAGAGTCATCAGTTTGGGAGGTCAACCTAGACGTGCTGAGGAATTGAGATGAGCAATTTTGAGGTTCCGAGCTAAAATGCTTATGGTAGAAATGGAAAGGAAAGCCCAGATGTGAGGGTTTAGGTGACTCTATCCTTGTGGTCATGGTCCAGAGGACTTGATGACTGATTGAATGTACATGAAGGAAATGGAGGAGTTGCAAAGTGACACCCCAGTTTTGATTTTGTATGAATAGAAAGAGGTGGTTACTGTCAACTTGAGACTGGATGGACTCTGGGGAGTAGAATGAGTAGAAAGAATAGACTGGGGGAGCACTCCAATAAGGGGGTGGAGGCAGAGAGGAGCAAGAATAGGCAGCGAGGTGGGAGTCAGACTAGCCACAAAGTGAGCCACATAGGACATGGGAGGAGGCAGTTTCAGGAGAGAGGGGTCATTTTTGATTCTAAGATTTCTGAGCTCAGAGAATAAGGAATGAGAAGGCAGCCTTGGAAACCTCCTAGAGATAACATCAGAAAGGGTTATGAAAATGGCCACAGGTCATACAGAGTGTAGGAGGAAGATAAGGAAGCTGAAGCAGGGATATAGATGACTTAGTTCTTTAGCTTGGACATAAAATATGACAAGGGAGTCAGGTGAAAGTTTTTTCAAGGTCAGGGAAATGTAGATAGCTCAAGGTGGGAGCGGGATATTGAAGTTGGAAAAAAACAAGGAAAGTGTAGGAGAAATAATCCAGAATAGAATCAAGGACATGCCAGTGCCAGAACCAAGATGAGGCAAGGGAGGTGAGCAAGCCACTTGGCTAGTGAGCAAAATTTAAAAGAGTCCCTAAAACTCAGTAGTCAAGATAAATAATATTTAATGAAATTTTTTAAAAAATGAAAGTCAATGGAAAAATCCACAATAAACAAAATATCAATTTTTTTTTCCATTGTGGATTTTTTGAAAAACAAAACAAAACATTTTTCCCAAAATAGATTAAAACTCTACTGTAGACTTTTTTGAAAATATCTACAATTTTTTAAAAAAGTGAATAAAAAAATACATTTGAATCAATCACGCTTCAGGGCTCAGCTCATATTCTCCCCTCATTTTGGGGGAGAAAATCTATGGTGAACAAAGCCTTGTTATTTTACTCAGCATGGATTTTTAGCATTCATTTTGATTTTTAAAAATATCAATTAGGCTATTAGTTACCTTGATTACTGAGTTCTATTACCTCTTAAAGTTTGCATCTGAGATGGTATCTCACTCCTATACTCTAGGCCTGGCCCTAGCACAGACACGGTTTCTTTCAGGAGACGATTATCATGCTTCTCTCGCTGAGCACCCTCAAAACTGATTGAAATACCCACCTTCTCTTCACATTTCCTCCATCCCCTTGCACCCAGTTCTTTCCTTTCTTTGTATTCTCACTCCTTCTCTGTGCCCTCTTCATTCCATCTCCTGAGGCTGTCTTCCATGGCACAGTCCCCATCTCCCCACACCTGTCCTCTCCTTCCTCCACACTACCCCTTTCTCTCCAGTCTCTCTTGTGTCCAGATAGACCAGCCAGAGTTTGACATCCCCCTCAAGCAAGAGCAGGAACAGAAGATCTATGCCCAGGTAAGGTGGAGCGGTGGACAAAGGTTTTGACCTTTGACTCTAGGAGAAAGACGGGGGCCACTAGTGCCTGTGACTGAGGTTACCCCTCCCCCAGATCGTGCGGGAATACTTGACTTACCTGAATCAGCTGGGAACCTTGCTGGGAGGAGACCCAGGCAAGGTGCAAGAACATGCCTCCTTGTCCATCTCCATTACCTCACAACTGTTCCAGTTTCTGAGGCCCCTGGGGCAGCAGCAGGCACAGGGGAAGCTCTTCCAGCTCATCACTATAGACCAACTGCAGGTGCCTTGAACCGGGGACTGGAGGAGGATGGATATAAGGTCCTCTCTTTCCTTGACCTCCTTCTTTCTCCTCATTCCCTGAATTCCTTTCCATCTCTAACATTTTTGGCTCCATCCTTTCCCCTAACCATCCCCCTCCCCAATCCCTCTCAAACCCTGAAGGTGGGGAAACCCTTCTTCCTTCTCTCCTCCTTTTCTGTTCCCCTCAGCCTTTGTGTCCCTCTTCTAAGGAAATGGCCCCTGCCATTGACTGGTTGTCCTGCCTCCAAGCAACATTCACACCAATGTCCCTGAGCCCCTCCCAGACCGTCGTGGTACATGACCTGGATTATTTGAAAGACATGTCACAACTGGTGGAAAAACAGCTGTTGAGCCACAGGTTTGCTCCAGGTGGGATCAGGGAGGTACAGGGCAGAGGGAAGAGTGAAAACCCAGAGGTCTCAGGAACACAGGTGGCTTGGAGAATGAAGACTGGTAAGAGCCTCCCAGGAAGATGGGAGGGATTCACAGACACATGGGACAGAGAAGGGTTGGGGTTGACAGCCCAAGATAAAATGGAGGAAAGACGAAAGGCTTGGGGAAGGAAAAACACACATGAAATGAGGGATACCAGTGTCTGGCAAGACACAGTATTTGCTGGAGTAGAACCAAGCCTGTGAAGAGCCTCTGAGTTGTAGGAGATTTTGGAAGGCAAGTCATGGGGTTAGCTTGGCCATGTGTCTCATTAGTTGCTGATGAGTGTGGGTGGGAGGAGGAGGCATATGAGGGGATTGGATGGGAGAGATAATGGTTGGGCTTCTCTGGGGGAAAAGCTGAGGCAGAGGCCATTTCTCATATGTGGAGATCTTGTGGGAAAGATCAGGAAGTCAAAGAAGGTGGGGGACATGAGGGTGAGGCTCTGTGTTGGGCCTTCCTCCATCCCTGATACCTGTGTGGCCACCACCTAAAGGGGCTTTGGGCCCTTCTCATAGTAACTCAGTGGCAGCAACATCTAGAGATGCTTTCTGAGGGAAACAGACAAGCATTCATGTGGGTATGAGCAGATTTACGTAAAGGCACAAATCAAACCTGTAAGAGAGTTGCTATCAGGGCAGAGAAAAGTCCCTGATCCCAGCTTTGTTTTGCTTAGAATACATCTTAAGATGAGAGAGATCTTGGTCATAGAAGTAGATAAATCAGTTTTGTGAAATCTAAGTCCAGTCTTCATCTAGTCCAGATCTTTCTCTTCCTGTGACTTGAGAAGTCTGCCTCTTCATCTAATTCTTTGTTTCATCGTTCTTCAACCCCACTCCAAACCAAACCAAACCAAGAAAATCGCTCCTTCACTTTTTCACAGTCAAACAGCTCTTCTCTATAAATACAGAGGGAAGAGGCTTCTCCCAGGAATCCAGGTGACTTATACAAGGGACGACTTTGCATGAGGGATCACCAGAGCCATGAGATGTGTGGGTCTCTTTTCTTTCCACAGGGACTTTCTGCAGAGCCACATGATCTTTGGGCTGGTGGGGACCCTTTCTCCAGCCCTGGACAGCAAATTCCAGGAGGCACACAGATCCCTGAACCAGAAACTGTGGGAACTGACGGAACGGCCACCTGTGGTGAGGACAGGAGGGCATAAATTGTCCCAGATTGGGGGCTAAAGGAGCATCTGTTATTTTGAGGGGTAAATTTTGGCCTATTCCTCTCAGGTAGGGGACATAAGAGTAGATGCCTCTCAATGTCTGGGCTTTCCATGGAAGCAGACAGATTTGGAATGCAAGGCTTACCTTGAGAATTGAGGTACCAAGTAACACACCTTTTAGGCACATCTGGCTATGTCTATGCCTATGGCCTTTTGCTGAGTATTAAAGTTTGAATATAGAGCTCTAAAATTATCAAGAACTGCTTTTCCTTTGTCGTGACCCTTAAACTATTTTCCTAACTATCCTGAACTCTGTGACTTGAGGACTGGATGAGACACAGATGTAGCTAGTAGTGGCTTTTCCTTTGCCTGGTGATTCCAGTGTTTGGTGCTCATATTCTTCACAAAGAATTAATCTCTGACATCCAGTGGTATCTGTTGGGTCACACTATGGGCTTCGTGGTGCAAATCCTGATGTATCTGAGGAAGGAACTGCATAGCAAACACACTTCACTAATTGAAGTCTCCTGTGTTAGGTAAGATGTGGAGACACTTCTTTACAGATAACTTTGAAATCTGGATTGGACACATCCAAATGCAAGTGGAGGTATCTAGTATGTTAGAGACACCCTAACCTCTGCAAAGGCCTCGGTTTAGTCTTGAAAATCACTGCACTTTTGTGGGGGTTTTTCTTAGTAATTTATGAACCATTTCTCTGCCTTAAAGAAAATCACTGCTTTGGCAACCTGAAATATCTGTGGAATTCAAAGAGGGAAGATGTATGCACATGGTCCTGGGGTATATTTATTGTTTATTGAGAATTTACAAATGTGCCAGACATTTTTCTAAGTCCTTTAGATAGATGAGCTGGTTTAATCTTCACAGGTTTTCCATGAGTTAGATGCACCATTTCGTCCCTGTTTTATAGATAGGGAAATCTAGGCACAAAAGAAACTTGATCAAGGTAGTACACCAAGTAAGTCGATAGAGCTAGGATTTGAACTCTATCAGTCTGACTCCAGAGTTTCTGTGATTAATCATTGTGCTAAAAACAACAAAACAAAACACACACACACACACACACACACACACACACACACACACACACACACACATTCTTCTTAGTACTTACTCTTAAGACCCCAAGTAGGTTCCTTCTGCTCAGCCTTCTCTTGACTCAGATGAAGAAGAACAGAGTCCTAACTCCTATTAGTTGGGGTTGCTACAAAATACCTGGCAACAACTTCCTGTAAATCCCAGAACAGTTTTCCTGATGGCACTTCTTGAATGGGGAAAGAGTGACGGCCAACATTGAAACTCACACTTGAACTCAGAAGGCTTACAAATGGCTAAAATTAGGAGAATATATATATATCCTATATGGTATATAGTTGTTTGGGGGATGAAAAGCTGAATGAAGCTCTACCAACAAATGGTTGTGTGGCTTCGGGTAAGCCACTTCACCTCTCTGAAGCAACAGTACCAAATATGACACATAATAATAACAGCTGATACACGGTGTGTACCTACTGTTTTGTAGTTTCATTGCATGCAACTTTTAGCATAAATTGTTTTATTTAATCCTCCTAGAAACACTCAGAGGACCTCAGAAAGAACAAATACCTTTTACAAGACCACACAGCTTATAAATAAAAGAACAGACACCAAAACAATGTGCCTGGCTCATAGGGCCATGTTTTTAACCACATACTATGCAGAATTGAGAAATAAGTGGGTGGTACAGAAAATGGGTTCTTTCTATAAAGGTCAAGAGAGTAAAATTTTTGGCTTTTTGGTCCATATGGTCTGTGTTGCAACCACTTAACTCTGTTCTTGTACAACAAATAAATGAAAGGACTTAGTTTCATTCCAAGGAAACTATGGTTTAGACAACAGATACTTCTGGAGTTCCCAACAGGGAGAGACCTGGGTTGGATTGACAGAAGAGTGAGATCTCCACACAAGAGGAAGGATAGAAATAGTTTCTAGAGAACTGAAGTTTTCTGGCAAAGAAAGGACTATTATTTCATTGAGACAACGCATGGGATAGGCTGGCTAAAATGTGGTGTAATATGACAGATCCTCCTGGTGGCTCTGGCTGAGAAGAGCAGGCTGGACTATGCCTGCTGCTTGGGGAGCATGCTTAAGAGTTTGAGGATCAGCAAGGAGCCAGTGCAACTGAAACAGAGAATGCAAATGAAATAACAGTAGGGAGGAGTTCAAAGAGCATATAGGGCCTGGTAGGTCACTGTAGAGACTTTGGCTTTTCTCTGCATGAAAAGGGGGCCTATAGGATTTACTTGTTTTATGTTTTAAAACAGGGGTGAGGAACCTTTTTTTCTGCCAAGGGCCATTTGGATATTTATGACATCATTCATGGGCCATACAAAATTATCAACTTAAAAATTAGCCTTAAATTTTTTTTTTAAATTAAAAAGGAAGAGGAAAAAAAAGTAGCCTTCTATATTTGGTCAAACATTTAATTAACTCATTCCTAATGCCTTGGCAGGGACAGACCAAATGATTTCACTTGCCAGATATTTCCCACCCCTCTTTTAAAAGAATGTAATTTGAAATTAAGCAACAGGGTTTCCTGACAAATGTGTGGTATGAGTCAAAGACACTACCAAGATTTAAGCCTTAATTTGACCTGATTTATGATTCTGTTCTATGGTTATTAAGTACAAATTTCTGACTATATTCCTCTGAATGCATTCTATTTTATAGTGTCCTTATTTAGAAAGACTGCTAGGTCTCATTATATGAACATATTTTGTTGATGAATTTTGAATATATAGTCAAAAAATGGCTATTAATCCAGGTTTTATTATATTTGAGAAGCTGAATTTGGGGAAGTAAAAGTAGGACTTTACATTTGTACCTGTTAAATGTGAACTGTTTATATTCAGCCCAGCTTCCCAATGTACTCAGGTAATTTCATCCTTTTTTTCCCAAACATTCATTATATTACCTTCTTTCCCCCCAACCTTGAGTCATTTGCATTCTATAGTCTGTCTTCATCTAGATTACTGTTAAGATCTTGAAAAAGAAAGAGCATCGGGTCAGGCTGTTGAAGACCTGGCTATAGATCCATCCATTCATTTATGCGGCAAATATTTATTGAGCACCTGCTAGGTACAAGACCCTTCTATAGGAACTTTAGACTGCAGTGAACAAAAGAGATAAGAATCTCTGCCCTCAGACACTTATATTCTAATGGATGTAGAAAGATTTTTCAGTAGTCCTGGTCAGGGAAGCTCATACAAACTTGAAGTCATTAATTTTCAATGTTTTGTTATAGTTCAGCCAGCTGAGAATCCACTCAAATCATCCAACATAGATTTCTCCAATCTAATTCTCAAGGATTTAATTTGTGGTTTTACCAAATGCCTCCTTGAAATCAAAATAATGCTAGTAGGGTAACAGCTTAGAATTTACAGAGTGTTTTCAATGGATTCTTTTACTTCATCTTTTAAACAACTCTGTAATAAACTTGGAACAGATAGCCATTCTCACTTTTATAGCTGGTGTATCTGAAGTACCAAGATTTAAGTTAAACATCAACATTTAGTAAATACTGAATTCTCTGTGTGGAAGAGGTATTGAGGTGTTCCTAGAGGATGCATCTAACCTATCAATGTGTTTTGTTGGTCTTTAAAGCTTTTTATAGACGTTTAATTCATCATCAACATTCAAAAATTAGGAGATGGCATGCCAGTAATCTGATTTTTAGCCCTTTGTTGTAAACATGAAGTTTGTGTATTGCTGGGCTCGTCTTCTCCAGGGCAACAGCTGACTGCAGTTCAGCCCAGACTGGATGTGTTCTCTCCTATTTGCCATCACCCCTCCATGTCCTGTGGTTCTGATGTTGGATAGCTTCTCTGTTATGTCACCTCATGGCCCCTATTTGAGTTTGTGACTCCTGGTTTGAAGTATGTCCTCACGTGATTCCTGTTAATCATAGAAATCCCTATTATTTTGACCTTGTTTGTGCTCAGTGATCCTACGTTAGCCCTTAGTCACTGCACATTATTTTCCAAGTGTTAAAAAGTGGTCAGTTTAATGATTCCCAGAGTTGTACAGGGGTGAGCAATGGGTAGTCTGAGGTGGCATCTATATTCTCCAGGAATCAGGGCAGGCCTGCCATGGCCCAGGATATGGAGACAGGCATGGAGCAGGCAAAGGCTGATGGAGAAAGGAGCAGGCACCAGAGAAAGGGATCAGGGAATAAGTCAAGAACCAGGAGATATGAAAAGGGGAGGCACCACCAAGCACAAGGCCAGTGCTGTTGGCTGCTGTGCCAGCTGTCACTCCAAACGAAGCTTGACATAGGGAGGCCTGAGAGGGATGGACCTTGAAGATGGCCAGAAGGGCCTGCACTTGACCCAGTCATTTCACTATCAGACCCAGGTTCCCTTTCCACTTGTGTTTGCTTTTCAAATTTGTGTTTCAGCGCTCCAACTAATACACTAGAGAAAGTGTCTGAGTGCCTTCTCCTCACAAGGTCCTTAGCAGGTCTCATAGCGAGGGGACAAGAATACACAATGTGGACAACCAGGTCTGGAGCCACCTCAAAAATGATAAATGTCCTAACAGCCAGGCTCAGGACTTTCTTCTTCACTGAAGACAATACTGGCCTTCTCTTTCTGGTCCTTTTGTGGGAGCCCCATAAACTCTCTCCAGTCTTAGGGCCAGAGAGCTTAGTGGCAGCCTAAGAGGAGATTTAAGGGGAGTAAATAAGTTACAGGAATGAAATCTCGTGACTTCACCCCACTTAAATTAGCCTATTAGCTGGTTTTTTTAAAGTCCCAGCTCAGCTTTCTCTTAGGCCAGCTCTCATATTCCTACTGTGGCCCATTGGCCGCATTTTTCAGTCTGCCCTAAGTCATCTCTGGGCCTTCCTCTTGGTCAACTTTTTCGAAACCATTCAAGCCCACCATCAAAACCTCCCCAGCATCACTCTTTTTCTTATTCTTTCTGTCCTACTGTTAAAAATCACCCCAGATGCCAAGAGTCTCTTGGGTTTTTGTCTAACCATCTCTCTGCCTTTGAGGTTGAAGATGTCCCCTACCTCATCCTATTTTCTCTTCATTTTATATGGCTTTGGCTGCAGGTTCCTTACCTTTCTGAATTCACATCTTTAGTCTTCTCTTCAGTACTGTTCTCCTACCAGGCAATAGTATGGCATCTGAACCCCAATAATTTTACTCTGATGATTTTCTTCTTTATAAGACAAGATCTTGCCATATGATCCGTGATAACCATTTGGAGAGTGGGGAGGGTGGTGGATGGGAGGGAGAAATGACCTTCACTAATTTGCATTTTAAGCAAAGAAACGTGGGAAGGGGAGTCATTGTTGGGTTTCCAGAGCAGTGCCTGTGGTAGGTGGGGACAGGGTGGCCCAGGGACCTGAGAGGTTTGGTATCTAGTCCTCTCCTTTCCAGGAGCCTTTCCATTCTTCATAAGGATACTTCCCAGAAGCCTTGCTTTCAAATTCAGTAGGCAATAAACAAGATGATTTGCCCAACCCAGGCTTCTGAGGTTAATCTTGGAGAACTAAGCCTGGGTTAGCTAAACAGCAATGAACCCATGTATACCACCAAAAGGCATAACAGAATAAAGTGAGACAAACCCAGAATGTTCAGAAAGAGTACAGTCTCTGTTGGGAGGAGGACTAGACAAGATTGGCTTGGGAAAACAGATGAGGAAGACCCTGGATGGGAACCTCTCATTCTAACTTTGTCTCTGTAGCCCGCCCACCCTCGATGGATGAAGTGTGTGGAGGATACTGGAGACTTCTTTGAGCCTACCCTGGCAGCCTTGTTTGTCCGTGAGGCCTTCAGCCCAAGCACCCGAAGTGCTGTATGTGAGGGCTCTTCCCCAGCCTATGTCCCTCCACCCCTCTCCACCCAACATATCCTCTCCTATTTCTATTGACGGTGTCCTTCTCTATGGTTTGTGTATTTAAGGAATCAGGCAGTCACAGAGAGAGAACCCACTGTCCACATATATCAGAAAGAGAATGCCTCGTGCTATGTCCCCAGGGTTTGCATAGTTTAGCTATGAGACATAAAGGGTACACAACATGCACTAACTTGAACAAGTCATCCAACGTTCCTGCTCTTGTGTTTCCTCAACCAGAAAATGAGAAAACTGAACTCCATGACCTCTAAGGCTACTCCCTGTTTATGATTTTTTAACAACACATGAAATGACATGAGGATGGATTGATATAATCTTAAGAAGTGAAAATAAATAACTACTGAATACTTTTTGAGTGCCTATCATGTGCCTCGTACTCTTGTAAGAACTTCTTTTGAACTACTTTAAGTACAAGCATCATTCTGATACTTTAAGAACTGAAGCACAGAGAGGCTTTCCCAAGCTACCAAACAGCAGAGTCAGGACTTGAACTCAGGTTCCGATACTGTCGTCCATTTTCCTCCATTAAGAAAAGATATACATGAGATGGTAAATGGCAATAACTCTATAGTCAGGTTGTAAAGCTAGGGCGACTTCAACTTGTTGGGATGCTGAAGCCCCCAGGAAGATGGAAAGAGGAAAAGCATGCCTTAAGGAAGAAGGTGTGAGGAAAAAAAAGGGGTGTGTGTGTGAGGACAAGAGTCCTTGAGAACAGAGATAGTCCTCATCCTCCCTCTACTTTCTGAGTGGATTGCCTGGCCCAGAGTAAGGATGGGGTCTCCCTCCTTTGGCAGGGTGAGCGCTCCTCACAAAAAGACATAGCCTCCCCTGTCGACCCTCAGGAGTGGCCAGCTCCCACTTTCCCTTTCTGTCTCCACAGATCTTTCTGGGTTTTTGGCCACTAGGGAATACCTCTTTCTACTCTCTTCCTGATATCTTCCCCTTTCTCTGGCAGCTCCTCGGGGCCAAGGCCCAAGACCAAGACTGGTCCTCATCCTGTTTCTCTGTCCCTGCCCCCTCACACCCACAGGCCATGGACTTATTCACTGCCATCAAGGATGCCCTCATCATCCGCCTCAGAAGGGTTCCCTGGATGGATGAGGAAACCCGGAAAAAGGCCCAGGACAGGGTGAGGCTAGGGGAAAGAGACAGGTTGGTTATGTGCAGGGCTGGGGGTGGGATTGAGTATTGGATCAAGAGATCACAGAGGCAAGAGGAGAGCACCCAAGGCACAAGGGTACACCAACATGTGGTACACATACCCTAGTGACAACAGGGAAGGTGGGAACAGGGCCGTGAGCAGGAGAACTTCCCTTTGATAGCTCAGGGTAGCTAGGTTCCTTCTACCTGTGTCTCTCCCCAGGTCACCCAGCTGCAGGTGAAGATGGGGGGCCCAGAATGGGCCATGGAGCCAGCGCTGGCCAGACAGAAATACAGTGATGTGTGTTCCTGCCCTTGACAGCTCCACCTTAGTCTTCAACTTCTTCACCCCCTGACCCACTCAAATGGCAGATAATCTATTTTCCTTGGGTGATCTGAACCAATCCCTTCGTGCCCTCCTGCAGGCTGGACTTTATGGGCAAGATACTGTGGGTCTTGCCAGCAGATGAATGGAACCTTTTCAGGTCCTAATGTGTGTGCGCACACGTGCACATGTGCATTCTTGTGACTTGCCTGAGGGTATTTATCTGTGTGCTGACACATGTGAAGCCTATCTAGCCCATGTGTGGTGTGGTGGTGGTGTGCTGGTTTCCACTGTACTGGGGATGTCTGTGTGTAGGGCTAATCTGTTTGGGTTCAAATGTAGCCATCAGGGTATGTGGATGTACACTCGTCACCTCTTGGCTCCTCCCAGGTACACCTCGGACCCAGCTTCCTGCAGTCCTTCCTGAGTGGTATTCGATCCCGCCAAGCTAGAATTGTCCATAGCTCCTTGCAGCCTTTTCTCCACCACAGGTATGAGAGCAAAGTAGATACAGACACTGCATCCCAGAGATAGACATCCATGATTAGCAAGAGAGCAATCTAGGGGCTCAGGGAAACAGGAACAGTGACAGTAGTTGGGGGCAACTATATATGTCTTGATGGAGCTGGTATTCATATGTGCTCATCCCACAGGTGGCAGGTGTCCCCCTGGAGGGTCAATGCTTACTATTCAATAACTGACCATGTAGTGGTCTTCCCAGCTGGACTCCTCCAACCACCATTCTTCCATCCTGCCTACCCCAGGTATGGGCCATTCCATGAGGGTGGACAGGAAGTTTCCTAAAAGTGATGGGCAGCTGTGAGGTTTGGGGGGATGGGGCTGGCAATGGATGGGACTTGTGGTTGGAGGATTAGGGTTAAAAATGTCAAAGGGTTCCGGGGATAAGATAAGCCCTGTCTCTTTAGGGCCGTGAACTTTGGCGCTGCTGGCAGCATCATGGCCCGGGAGCTGTTGCACATCTTTGACCAGCTCTGTGGGTATCAGTGGGCCATTGGGAGGTGGGGTCATTGAGAACCCAGGTGAAGGCTCCAAAAGAGGCCTAGAGGAGGAGAAAGGGAGGGTATGTGAGGGCTCTGGGTGGGATAGTCCTGAGTCTTTGCAATACTCCTGGGAGCCAGCCCAGCCTGTGGTACCCCCATGTCCTCACCCCTGCACCATGCCTCAACATTCTATTCCCTTGCCCTATTTTCAACAGTACTCCCTGGAGGCTGCCCAGCCTGTGATACCCATGCCCTAGAGGGGGCGCTGCTGTGTCTGGAGCGCCATTATGCTGCCTTTCCATTATACGGTGTAACTTCCTTCAATAGCTCCCACATGGTACTGGAGAATGCTGCAGACATGGGGGCGTTGGCAGTGGCACTGCAGGTAACTCACACCCCAAAGGTCAGAATCTCTTTTCACTAGCGAAACAGACATCCCTCATGCAGACATAGTTGCAAAGCTTTCTGCCCATCATACACCCACTGAACAGTGGCCACTTGGGGATCCCCCTCCTACCTAATAGATTCCCTCTTTTCTAGGATAACCATAGATTTTCTCACATTTCTCCTGGCTCAGACCTGTGTGTCAGTGCAAAACTTGGGAAAGGGGACCATGAACTGGTTTGGGGGTTTGTGTATAGGGCATCAGACTTCCAAATGGCACAGGTTTGGAGCCTAAGGGTTACTCTCCATCCCACCCCCATATCTAGGCATACAACAAGATGCTATTATGGCACCGTGGGGAGACCACCCTGCCCAACCTAGGCCTCACCCCCCAGCAACTCTTCTTCCGAAGCTATGCCCAGGTAGGTGGCTGCCATCTCCCACCACGGTTTGCTCCACGTCAGATAAATACCCTATTGGTAAAGCTTAAAGAATCTCTTCCTCCTGATATGCATTTCCCCAAATGCTCCCACCATTGCCACAGATGTTCTTTCACACATGTCCCCTTGGGCCCATCCTTTCATGTTATCACAAATTCTTCTGCCAAATTTAGCATGTCCTTCAAAAAACTAACAAAAAATCTCTACTTCCAAATCCCTCCCAGGATGAGCTCAACTTTACCCCCCTCTTATTTCTTCTCCTGAAAATACAAACCCATGAAAAACAAGTCTTAACAGACTGTCTATAGACTACATTTCTCTTCAAAGACCTCACCCCCAAGTGTGAGCCCCTCAGTACCATGTGTTCCTCAATAGACGCTGCCCCCAATTTCTCAATATACTTAAAGACCTTGTCACAGAGTTCTTCCAATAGACCCTACCTCTCAGTCACTTACAAGTGGTCTGATTCCACAGCGGGGGCCCTCCCCTGAATGCCTAGAGCCAGGTTAAATGACCTACAACTGGAAAATGCTCTTCCTCTCTCCTCATGGCCCTTGGTCATTCCCATCCCTGCTTGACCTTTGTCTGCTGTTCCTTGCACCACCTCGTCACTAGGTCTTGCCTACTGATCCTTATCTACCCTGTTTTTCTCCTTACCCTCTGTGAACCTCTCTTTCTTCCTAGGTGATGTGTAGGAAGCTCAGCACACAGGATTCTCAGGACACTCACAGCCCTCCCACCCTTCGAGTCCATGGGCCCCTCAGCAACACTCCAGCTTTCGCTAGACATTTCTACTGTCCACGTGGTGCCCTCCTGAACCCCTCAGAACGCTGCCAACTCTGGTAACCTGGCTACCAAAGAGACCTCAATGCACATATATCAATATCTCCCTGCCCCATCCATGGAATCAGGGTGATGTCTCCTCTCTTCTTTTCCAAAAATAAAATCTGGCACTTGGTTTCTGCCTGTCTCTTAATGACTCTTTCCTGATTTGCACTGCCTAAAAGTCAGAAAAGATAAAGGAGAAACTTTGAAGCAGAGTTCACAGACATGGGAAAAGGAAAGAACCAATGATTGGTGAACTGGTAGGGCTAAAGGTCAGATGTTGGGTGATTAAACAGACTAGTTCGAGATAGGAGGGCTTTGGTTAAGTCTCAGGAATCTGGCCCCCAATTGTTTCAGGATTTTATTGCTATTACTTTTATTGTAGCTATCTCCTCCCCCTAATCTGCTGTGCTGAACAAAGCCAGTAGGGATGTGGAAGAGAGAAGAGTATGGGTCTGGTGTATTGGGCCCTGAGGGATGGAGCTCAGAGCAGGGACAGACAAGGGGCAGGACACTGTGTATACGTCTCCCTGGGAGTAGTGACCTAAAGCCCAGGGGAGAAAGGGTCAGTAAGCTATCATGAAGCCGAGGTAGATATCTAGGTCCTCATCCAGGAAAAAGGCTGCCACCTCATCTTCAATGTCTCTTATAAAAAAACCAAAACACTGGCCACATTAAAGCACAAGGCTAGGTCGAATAGGTGGTCACGAACAGCTGTGTTCTCCATCTCCGATGTCTTGTCATCCTCTTGTTGGGCCATGTTCACCTCCTGCCACATCTCACCCACTGAGGAGGCCACAAAGTACTCTTCGAACTGCTCTTGATTTTGGTCTGGAACAGAGGAGAGGGGGAAGGCAATGGAACACCGATCCTAACCTGTCCCTGTACAGGAAAGGGGAAGAAGTTGGAGAATATGGGGAAAGTTGGGTCCTGGGGCTTTTAACTCAATTATCCATATCCTTGTCCTTGACCGGAGAGGTGATGCTCCATCTGGGGGTCACTTCTGGTCTGTGTGAAACCACAGCTCTAGCCCAAGAGCACCAACACCCCATTTCCAACTCAACTGTGTCCTCCAAAGTGTTACATCATTTGGGAGTGAGGGACCACCTTACAAAAGAATGACAACCAAAGATCCTCTTCCCACAAATATGCATGTATGCTCATACTCATGAAAGCTCCATGCAATTTCCACTGGCCTGGAGTATTCCCCTGAATAGGGCTCTTCCCTGCTCGAGACACTTTCACATGACAGCCTCACACTACAATAGTAGGGGACCTGGGTATTCTCCCACAACCCAAACCTATCTCAGATTTCTCTCTGGCCTGATAAGTCATCTGGGAGTGATTAGAAACAGATCTGCAAACCTAGCCTCCTGAGGTTGCCCTCCTTTTCTACTTACCTGTAGAGGGCATTTGTTCTTTCTGACTCCTCTCACTGGGGCCTGGGCTCCCTCTCTGAGGCTTCACCCCCTTCATCCACAGCAGAAGTAGGATGGCTGCCAGTAATGCTGCTCTGAGGAGCTGGGAGCCCAGGGAAGTCATGGGTCTTCCCAGCCACTGTTGTGGCCTTCCCCACTCCCAGTGCCCAGCAGGCTCCCTGCCACCTCCCTCCCCTGTCCCTGTCCCACCCCTTCCCCCTTCCCAGCACCGTTTTATTCCCTTCCCTTCTATAGGACCTCTGACCTCATGAGCTCTGTGATATCACAGCCATGGGCTGACTCATTCCAGCTGACTAGAGAGTTCCATCACTAAGCAAGAGAGTGGGGAGTATTTAGCAGGGGATGACCAAGCCTTCGAGCATGACTATGGAGATCAATACAGATGACTTAAGAGTTTGTGAACTGCTTTCACATCCATTACATCCTTACAGCAGCCAGGTCTCAAAGGAATAGTGTCATCATCCCATTTTATAGATAAGGCTACTGAGGTTCACAAAAGAAATGACTCACCCACTCACGATCACAGAGAAAATAAGGGGCAGAGTGGGACTGTTGATTAATTCTTTTGATTCTAAATGTCACAGCTTCCCACTCTTCCATGAAACCTTTCTCAAAGGAAAGTGGCTTGCATAGGATGGGCTGAGACCAGATGCCTGAAATAAGGATCCTCAAGTTCTGGGCTGTGCTTAAAACTCAGGTCCATTGAAAATGAGGGAGGGGGAGGGGGAGGAGAGAGGGTGGACAAAGGGTCCATCTGGGCTGTGTGTGTGTGTGTGTGTGTGTGTGTGTGTAAGAGAGAGAGACAGGGAGAAAAAGAAAGAGAGACAGACACAGAGGGAAATAGGACAGACAGAATGCAGGGTGTCCTGGGCCTAAGTTGAACCTATTCTCTCCTTCCTCCTCCTCCCCTAACTGTCCTCATGCCTAGACTTTGCCCTCTTGTACTGATAGACTGGAAAAGCCTTTTCTCTCATTGTACATCCTCTTGTACTTTTAGTCACAGAGAAAACTTCATTAGAGGCTCATTCACTAAACTTCTTGCTTGGTAGAAGGAGGTAGAGTCCTCAGAGAAGAAGCAATGTGGCAGAGAGACAAGGAGCCCACCTAACAGATCTCAAGAAACCTGCCTCAGCGGCCCACTGCCCACCCTACCCTTGAACCTGGTGAGCTCATACCTGTTGGCAGTAACTGGCTGTGACTAATTTTCATCTGCTTCTTGGGACAGAGACGATGGTTAAGGGTGAGTTGGGGTGGGGTGGAGTGGGGTGGGGTGAGGTGGGGGAGACAGTATGGAGGGCTGTTCTGAAAACCAGAACAGATATAGGTCATGAGATACAGGAGAGGCATGCAGATAGGGATGAGTGGGAGAAGATTCTAGACACATTTGATCTATCCCAATGAGCCCACATCACTCCCGGTGCCCATGCATTCCACATCTGAATGAACCACCAAATGCAGGGGTAAGGATGTGTGCAGAAGCACGAACCTTTCTGGGAGAGGGGATTGCATGTGGAAATTTCTTTCTACAGATGTTACCCATATTGCCTACTTCATATACTTCCTGGTGATCCAAGTCAGGTGACTCGGTGACTGAGGAATGGTACAGGAGGTAACTTGATGGTGGGGGTGGAAAGATTAAAGTAAGCAGGTGACTCTGCTCATTCCTACCTTGAACTCATTGACTTGCAGGTCCAGGGAACGATGCTTGGGAAAAAAAAAAAATCACTAATGTCCTCCTGGCTATTTGGAGGACGGAGCCTCTTGGTTCCTGGCCAAAAAAGAAGCTATCTCCAGCTTGTGAGCATAAATGGGGAAGGAAGCTGTGGTGGAGAGCTTCTTGCAGAAGAGGAAGGAATGGAAAGAACCTGGTTAGAATGACCACCCTCCTTCCCAGCTTCCCATCTGAAAAGAATATATCCTTGAAGGAACCAAGAATCCTTTAAATTTTGTTTTCTTAATAAGAACTATTTAAGAAATATGAAAAACAAAAAGGGAAAGTAGTTCCACCCTCCAGTGGGCATCACTATTAATGTTTTCAAGTATGGTATTCAAATCTTTTCCCTATGTGGCTGTGGGTAGGTAGGTAGGAGTATATTTCCTATCAATTAAAATCCAGGTATCATGCGTGGTCCTCCTTATTGCATCAGAATAAGGGGTTGGCTGCTTTGGTACCAACCGGCTCTGGGCCCTGACATTGCTCTTACCTGCTTCTCCTGGGCACCTGGAAGGCATTACAGAGTCACGATAGACGTCAAGGCATCATCATAGGGTTGAAGCTGCTGCCTGAGGGAGAGAGACTGTGGTTGTCTTTGGTCCCAGAAATCTGAGAAAGCATGCAGAAGAATGCGAGGAGAAAAGGGACAGAAAGTGTAGTGATACGGTTGACGATAGAGGTGAAGGAGTAGTGGGGAAGAAAGCTGGAAAAGAGAAGAGAGAACTCCTTAAAGGTTAGAAAACAGTTTCCAAATCTCTAGTCTACCCCTGGGACAGGTGGGACTGTTACTGGAAAGGGGACCTGGCCTGGAGCAGGTCTGCCTAGGGCTGGCTGGTAGTGTGTGGACTCCTGACTTGGTGCAGGAAAGATTCCACAACAGGAGTCCAGGTGATTTTTGAAAGTATGCTATTAAAGTTCAGGACAGTGAAACACAAGAAGGGCTTAGCATAGAAGAAGTGACAGGAGAGGGCCTAGGTGGGAAACATTAGCCTAGGTGGGGCCGCTTTCACTCACTGGGAAGTCAGAGAAAGGGGGCCTTGAGGACAGGGTCAGAGGGTTAACCCAGGAGGAGCTGCTACTACCCATGGCTCCCCTGGTTGCAAGCCTCATGGGGTCTCTTAGTTTAGGCAATGAATACCTGTGGGGAAAGAAGAGGGGGGAGGGAGGGAAAAGGTGTGGGTGTGTTCCTGGGAGAGAGAGCAAGAACTGGGACCTTCATTTTGAAGGGTTTTAAAGAGTGGGAGTTTAGGGAAGGTCGTAGTGGAGGATCTCAATAGAATATTCATCAGTTCTATGCTGATGTGCCAAAAGGAGATTTATTCCCTTAAATTCATCTGTCCTTGGGTGTGGTTGACAAATGGCTCTCATTGGATTTGGATTTCTGTTATCTGTCTCCCCGAGTAGGGTGATTTAAGCTCTGGTTGGGGAGACGTGCAAACCATTTATTTATTTTTTTTAAATATTTTTTTATTGGTTTTTAGAGAGAGAGGAAGGGATAGGGAAAAAAAGAGAAACATTGATATGAGAGCAAAACATTAATCGGCTGCCCTGACCAGAAATCAAACCAGCAACCTTTTGGTGCATGGGATGACGCTCAACCAACTGAGCCACAGCAGCCAGGACCAAAACATTTACTCCTATGTATCCTTGGTTTAGGGAAGACAGGATTTACTAGATGGCTGCAAACTGCTGTTTAATTATCTATCTCAGTTTCCCTATTCCACTTGCCAAGGAATTTTCCTAGCTTCTTTAAATCTTGCCTTAGGACAACCTGGTTCCCCCAGGCTGCTGGTACCTGCCCCTCCCATTGGAGAGCACAGTGCAGGCGCAGAAGGGCAAGTGAGAGGGTGAAGAGCCTGCCCCCCTTTCTCCTCACTGACCCAAGGACACTGCCCTTGGTGAGAGACCCTGTGCACCTGCTCCGTGCGGCTCTGACCGGGCCTGCCCTCTCCCACCCCCTCCAAGATTAGCTTTATAGGCTGGGTGCTGCTTTCCTGTGCCTGCCCCTGCTTATCAGCTCATCTATAACCCCCACCTCAACCTTATCGCTGCCTCCATCTCCTTAGACTAATCCCAAGGCTTCAGAGGCTATTACCACCTCACCCTGCCTAACCCCCAGCGCAGCAGAAAAATGTCCCACAAGGTGACTCCCTCCCCTTAACCAGCCCGCCCCTCCCCCTCCCCAGGGTGAGAGCATGCTTTCTCCTTGTCTCCGGCATCTACTCTTTCTTGCCTTTTTATTTTCCTTTCAACTCCTGTCCTACTCTAAAGGTTGTTTTGTCCACCTTGCAACTGCTAGAAAAAACACCTTCATTCTTACAGCAAAAGAAGCGAGCATTCCCCCTGCTCCTGGAGACCCCGAAGGGGGAGGGTCCCCTGAGGATCTCCACTCAGATCTCTCACATCTTTATAGGCAGAAGTTTCCTAAGAAGCAACAAGGTCTGGCATGTGATCTGGAGCTAAGGTTTTAACTTTAAAGCCAGTTCCAGTTTTGCTACTTGCTGTAGGTACTCACACTTCCCGTCTGGGCTCCGTCTTGGTCTTCTCACTTATGAAATAAAGAGGACCTTCCCTATTCCCACCTACCTCTTAGGGCTATTGAATGACTACAGTTCAGTCGTAGGTATATACTGCTTTGAAAACAATCAGGAGGAGAAATAGAAACTGCCCTATCAGACAGTTTGGCTTACTCTTTCCTCCTGCTGTCTCATTCCCAGAGAGAGACCCAAAGGTGGGTGGGTCTACCTCCTTCACCTGCCTCTCTTCCTGTTGTGAAAACACAGGGCCCTCTGAAGGTCTCCTCTGATGAGGGCTCCAAGTAGCTGGAAGAGAAGAAGGGTCACTCTGAGTTTCTCACAGAGGAGGGGTGGCCTGGACCCCTTTTGTGAGTCAGGGTTGAGGACAGAGATGACCACCACTCAGGGAAGCAGCCCCAGCTGCTTCTAAGCTCATCTCTGGAAGGATCATCAACATCCTTGAGTTCTTAGGATCATGCTCTACAGCCACTTCCATGAGAGAGCAGAGGTGCTCCACTCCTTTTACAGAGTAGCAGACTGAGGCACAGAAAGCTCACCTAACTGATTTGCAAGGGCTGAGAGAGCCAGGATTCAAACCAGGCTGATAGCCCAGCTGGAGGACATGATTTCCAGATCATCTGCATCCCACTGACTGCTCACCTTGCTTGTGGGAGCCCGCTTCTAGGTCTCTCGCCTTGCTCCCCATTCAGAGTGCTCTGCCCCGCCCCTCACCTGTCCAGGTCTCAGCCCCAACCCACTGCCAAAGTTCCCTCCCCTCTCCCCTCCTGGCTGTAGGGCGGGCTCTGTGTCTCAGAGGTTCACTCTAGAAACAGCTCCTCCCCTTCCAGGTAAAGCTGCTCTCTCGTGACAGGGCAGTCAGTCACCAGTGCACATGCATACACACACACCCCACACACACCCCACAACCACAGACTGCACATACAAATAGCACGGGAGATACAATCATTCTCACTCCCAACCCCCAAGCAAACCTGGCCACTTCCTCAGTAGCTGCTGAGTCCTGGACCTGCCTCTTCACCACGCCCCATCACCTGCCTGCAAGGAGAAGACATGGGGACTCCTCCACCCAAGGTGAAAGGGCCCTGGACCCACCTCCAGAAACTTCTGACCTCATGGATGTTCAGAGAGAAAGACTGGGATCAGCAGCTGGATGAGGCCCACATGCTGCAACAGAAGAGGTAAGCTGTCCGGTCACATGGTGTCCCACCTCTCGCTGATCCACAGACCTTCCTGCCCACTCCAGTCTATCCCCAGAGTTCAGCGCCAGGCACTTGGATGTGCCCTTTCGTTGCAAAACCCAAGTTGCCCCTCTCAGTGATGAGGGGTGGGGGATGGAGTTGAGCCACACAGGTAGACCTTGATGTGGATTCCATAGATTTAGAGGCAGAGCTCTCATCTGCCTACTTGGTGGGAGAAGAGGATGGGGACAAGAGGGACCAGAGGGAAGAAGCCAGTATGTTAGGGGGGTTGCAGACAGGTGCAGGCTGATGGAGAGCAGGTTGCTGGGGAAGGGATGAGACCCTGTGGGTTGAAGAAAGAGGGAGGAATCAGCATTAGTAGAAATGGAAATGGATTGGTGGGAAAGAGGAGGAGAGCTTTGTTCACCTGGAGCTGACAGCCAAGGAGGGAAACCCACGTGACACTAGAGAGTCCTCAGTTCAGTCAGCGGTCGCCAACCTTTTGGATCTCATGGATCACCAGTGGTTCGCGGACCATCAGTTGGTGACCAGTTCATCTGCCTTTTATTGAGTGGGGTGTGTGCGGCGGTGTGCTGGGGACTGGAAATACAGCTGTTGATAAAGCCTATGTCTGCTTCTGGGACACTCAGTGCAGGTGGGGCTGATACACCTGGGGGCAGGTCATATCTTGGCTAATTAGCCCCGAGGTCCAGATCCCAGAAGCGCAGGCAGGGCAGGGACCTATCTTGTGGGAGGCCTCTGCCTCGGAGTGTTTGGAGGACTTGTCTCCCATGAGAGAGCATGGGAGCTCAGGGAATGAGCTGAACACACACTGGCAGATCAGGGGTCCAGCCAGGGCTGGTTTCACAGGTAGGTGACCTCTACAGTTGCATAGGGCTCTGGGCTTCAGAAAAGCCCTGCACTCTATTTAATGCACTGCTATCAACTGGAAATTCTTAATAATATTTTAAACAAGGGGTCCTGCACTTTCATTTTGCCCCAGGCCTTGCAAATTGTGTAGCAGAGCTTGGGTGCAATCTGAACCCTCATTCCAGGAAAGGCTCTCTGCTTGCTCAGCAGCACCCACTCCAGGGCCTGCAATGGAACCTTTGGCCTCCCACCTGTGTCCCTGCTTTGGAATGGGATTAGGGCAGACCTTCCCTCTGCAGGGGGCAGTGGACTGGAGGCTTCGGGCGACAGGCTGTGTGTAGTGCCCGCAGCATAGAGCTGAACTCTGGAAGCCTAGCCCTGGCTGCCCTGAGCTGCGGCTGGGACTGAGGGTCCAGGTGAGATGGGGCAGGGGCTGCCCCTCTCTCTGCTGGTCCATTTCTGAGAGCACTTCGTTAAATTAGGGCAGACCTGAGCTCTGCCTTGAGAATAAAACAAAAAAAACCTGCTTCGCTAAGTAAAACACCCTTTCCAATGGCTCACGGGGCCACTGAAGAGGAATTTGGGATTGAGAGACATCATGGTCACCAGTCAGTTTGTCTGCCTTTTGTCTCTCCCTCATGACCCTCAATCTGCCAGACCATGTGATCATCTTCACAGCCAGCTAATACTGACTTGCCCATCAGGGTGGGCTTTAGTTTTGTCTCTTGTTTGGCTCATCCAGGCAGGGAAAGCAAAGGCTGGCTGAGAGAGGTGCCCTGGGATGGGCCTCTCCACAGGGTGCCCCCCCCGGCCACCCCCCTGTGTTCCCCCTTAGTTACTACAGGGGTGTTTAGACCATTCAATTTGAGGGCAACACCCAGAATAGATTCTCCATAACCCACCCCAAACTCTCCCTGCCCCCATCATGGATGTGAACCTAAACAGTCCAGAGGGGTAATCAGAACTTCAGCAACTCACAAACACACACTGCTCTCATACCTGGCCTGCCTCATCCTCTCTGCCCAGTTCTAATCTCACAAACTCCCCAGGCCAGGGTGTCAACCGGGGACCAAAGTTCCATCTCCCTGACCTGCTCCAGCTCCCCAGGTTCCTGAAACATTTACACAGCTTAGATGGATTCAGCCAGGCCTCATGACCTTCTCTCCTGGCCACCAGGGCCACCCACTCTGCAGCCCAGGCCCTCCTCCCCTGGTCACTACAAGCCTCTGCTGAGTCTCCCACTCAGTGAGCCCAGGCCCCCAGTGTGGGAAGACCTAATGTGATATAATGGCTCTGGTCTCAGCTTCACTGCAATTCTGTCTCTGCATCACTCATGTTCATTTTCTCCCAGGATTCAAGAATCTCTACTACTTCAGGCTGCCAAGGACAACGACCTTTGTGTCTTGAAGAAACTTCTGCTAGACAGAAGCTGCGACTTACGGCAAAGAGGTGAGCTCAGAGTTTAATGTGATAGAGATGGGGCCCCTCTGGCCCAGAACTTCCAGAGTTTCTGCAAAGGGGTCTGTTCCCTGATGGGAGGGTTTGATGCCTCTGTCTTACTCTTCTCCAGGAGCCCTGGGAGAGACAGCACTGCACATAGCGGCCCTCTATGACAACCTGGAGGCTGCCATGGTGCTGATGGAGGCCGCCCCGGAGCTGGTTTATGAGTCCACCCTCTGTGAGCCATTTGTAGGTGAGGAGCCTTCAGTTTTTCAAGGTGGAAACAAGTAGGGGAGGGTCTGTTCACATGGGCCTCTGAGTTGGGAAGAATACACAGGTTCTGGTCTTGGCTTCCACGACTTCCTCAAGCCATTTATTATTTCCCTCAATTCCTTTCATGTTCTCTGAAGGACAGGACTCTATTTCCTTCACAGCAACACTAGAGTGATTGCAATTATGCCCTACCCCCAAAATTCAAGAGGTAGGGACAATGCTGTAAAAAGCCTGAGGGACTAATTGCCCTCAGTCACAGCCCAGTCTGCAGAGCTGAGGGCATAAATCTATTCAAGGATGTGTCAGGGACCTCCTGCAAGCCAGGCAGATGGTGCACCTGTGAAAGAAATGGGGACAGACCCCCATGACTGAGGGCTCTCTCTGAACCAGGTCAGACTGCACTGCACGTGGCCATCATGAACCAGAATGTGAACTTGGTGCGAGCCTTGCTAGCCCACGGGGCATGCGTCTCTGCCAGAGCTACAGGAACAGCTTTCCGCCTCAGCCCCCACAACCACATCTACTTTGGTGAGAACCAGAGCCAGGGCTGGGGAAGGGGAGGTAGGTGGCAGGCAAGAGCCAGGGGAGGATGGAATGAGGAGAGCTCTGTGCCTGATGGGGTGGGGTGGACTGGGGTCAGCCCTTATAGGGCTTAAGGCCAGAGCCCATTCCCCCAGGGCCTCTGCACCATCCCTGCCTCTGGTTTTGCTGATAAGTGTCCCCAAGTCTAGAGCTGAGCTGTGTGGAGGAACAGGCAGTCACTGGGGAGGTGCCCATCCCAGCCTGCACTCATGCCATGGAGCTCTCTGTTTCCCCAGGGGAGCACCCTTTGTCCTTTGCTGCCTGCGTGGGCAGTGAGGAGATTGTGCGTCTGCTCATTGAACATGGAGCTAACATCCGGGCCCAGGACTCCCTGGGTAAGCACTGGAGTGTGGAAAAAACTTGGGAAGGACCTGGGTGGGAGAGGAGGGTCTGGGACAATGGTCAGGCCCACCATGGGGACCATCAGGGACTAGGGTCCAGCAGCCACATGACACCGGTGTCCTCCCCAGGAAACACAGTGTTGCACATCCTCGTCTTCCAACCCAACAAGACCTTTGCCTGCCAGATGTACAACCTGCTGCTGTCCTATGATGGGCATGGGGGCCACCTGCAGTCCCTGGACCTTATACCCAATCACCAGGGTCTCACCCCCTTCAAGCTGGCTGGAGTGGAGGGCAACACTGTGGTGAGGGACACTCTCCAACCCTACATGTTCTCATGATCCTTCTCCTCAAACTCTCCAAAAGGATGGTAGTCCCTTACATCCAACTCTGTCACTAAAAGCCTCAGTCTCAGGAATCCCTGGCTAAGGAGGACCTGAGGCTCATTCTTTAGAATATCTACTGGGAACCCAAAGTTCTGTTCCCTTTGCCTGTTCTCTTCTTTCAGATCTTTGTAAGGTTTGTGGGAAGGAAAGATAACAAAAAAATAATAAGGAGGTTTATGGAATCAAAGGCTTGCTACGTCCTGACTGTCATCAGTCCCAAGGAATGAGTGCCAAGCTCTTCAATGGTGGTTCTCCCCTGGACCAGCTTCTCACACACTGACACTCCAACTCACTGCTGTGTTCTCACAGATGTTCCAACACCTGATGCAGAAGCGGAAGCACATCCAGTGGACCTATGGGCCGCTGACCTCTACTCTCTATGACCTCACAGAGATCGATTCCTGGGGAGAAAAGGTGTCCTTTCTGGAGCTCGTGGTCTCCTCTAAGAAGCGGGAGGTAAGGATGAGATGGAGGATCAAGGACTGTCATGTGCTCGTGCAGAGCCTATCCATTTGCTAAGATCCTGGGTTCCAGACACTTCCTCACCTGATAATATATGGAAATATATGGAAACAAGACTCCTGGAACCTTTGGGAGAAAAGTCCAATCAACACCCCTTTCCTGACTGCACTTTCCCTCTGCTTAGCTCTAGTCATTTTCCCTTACCTTTGTCACACTGACATTTCAAGATAAGGAACTCTCCAAATGGAGGTTGCTTACTACCACTCACTCATTAATTTAGTCATTCAGCATATTGAACACCTTCTGTGTCCCAGATGCTATACAAGGAACTGAGAATACAGAAATAAACAAAACACAGTTCCTATCTGTCAACTTCCTCAATTACAGTCCCTTTCCTCAATAATTGCAGTAGAGTACAATGTATACCATTCCAGGGGTTTGTACTGTGCATAATGGCAGCAAAATTGAGGTTGGGTGGATCAGAGACAATGTACCAGAAGTGCCTGAGGTGGGTCTTTAAGGAGGAGTTAGGAATTCCCAGGAAGATGAGAAAAATAGAGAGCTTTCTGGAGAGGGAAAAACAATGATCAGCCCGAGTTGAGTGATATGAGGGAAAGGCAAATACGTTGAAGACAGGTAGAGAGGATAAAATACTTTGAACTACCAGGAATCTGGTAGTGGCCAGATAGTGGCCAGATAAAGCTTCTGGTATTTATTTGCCAGTTGTTAATTTCTTAGGAATCGTCTAGAGCCATAAACTCAGATGACTAAGTGGTAATGAAAAGAAGAAAAGGTGAGTGGCTAGTTTGTATGAACTTCCTCAGAGGATATTCCTGGACACAGTATATCTCATTAGAGCCTACTCCCTCTGATAGATTGTGCCACCACAAGTCCTTGGTCTCTGATTTCAGCCAACTCTCAATATTCTCTTATAGGTTTTATTCTTGTCTTTGTCAGCTAGTTTTCTATTCCTTCAAAGTTCTCTTCCAGCTCCTTTTATGTCCCTCACTGCCTTCCCCCTTAGTTCTATCAGAAGACCCAGTCTCCTACCTTCTTTATCTTCCTGCCTGGTCCTGCCACACATATCTGGAAACTGCACTCTCTCTCTTCTCTAGGTTTAATGGAAAATATATTCTTTCTGTTAATGGTTAATCTCTCCAGCTGTGCTTTGAATTTTCCTTTTTTTTAAAAAAAAAATTGCCTTTTTATATTTTCTCAAACGTTCATTACCCCCTCACATTTGTATCTTTAACCTTTCACTATCTAGTTACATCAGAGGTCATTGATACATTCTACTACCTGGGTCCGCTATCACTTTTCTCCAGACCATAAGACTGCTAGAACAAATCTGGCTACTTCCTTGCTTGAACTCCCAATTGCTTCTCATTATGTTAAGAAAAAAGTTCAAACTCCCCACGTTAACATTCATGATGTAGGATAATCTGTCCATTATAGCATTCATTCATTTTAACCCCTACCCATCACTCCCAACAGGTTATCTCTTATCCCCAAACATATCTCATCTGCAAATAGCTTCTCATACCTTCCTGCCTTGGCAATTGCTACTACTTCATGGAATGATCTTAGGAACTTTCCCTTCACTCAACTATGTGCTGCTCATTGTTCAATGCCTCAATGATGCTATAGTGTCTTGTGTTCACTTCTATAACACTTAATCCGTAGCCCTAGCATATAAAAGAGGTTTACTAGTTGTCTGTAAGAAAAAAAATGAGGATGCCAGTGCTGGTGACTGCCCTGTCCATCTGGGACCCAGTGGGAAGCCCCACACTGCTCACTATGTTGGTCACCCCAAGCTGCATTCTCCTTCCATGGCAGGCTCGCCAGATCCTGGATCAGACCCCAGTGAAGCAGCTGGTGAGCTTCAAGTGGAGGAAATATGGGAGGCCCTACTTCTGCATTCTGGGTGCCTTGTATGTGCTCTACATGAGCTGCTTCACCATGTGCTGTGTCAACCGCCCCCTCAAGAATTGTAGCAGCAATCACACAGATTCCCGAGATATCACCCTTATGGAGCAGAAGCTGCTACAGGTGACTCTTCACAGAAGGAAATGAAAGGGAATGTTAAAATGGGGCGATGGTGCTGGAGACCAAAATGATACTACCCAGGGAAGATACCCTTCACTGGGCTCTAACAGCTGCAGGCTCCTAAGCAACTGACAGAAGTTGGACATGAGTTAGGGGCACCAGAAAGGAGGCTTACTGAGTAAAAATACACTTGTCCAGGGAGTTGTGCCTTCTCTCACTGACTTTGAAAGGATGCTTGGTGTTAGGAATACTGTGCATTGGTAAAAGTCCTTTCAGTGTAGGGAGAGGACCAGTCTTTTGTAATGTGAACTTGAAGGGAAACGCTGTTGTTCTAACGGAAGAGAAATCATGCTCCATGTCCATGTCTGGGTCCATTTCATCTCTGTGAGGGCAGCATAGCCCTCTGGCTTCCATTCTCTTCTGTGTTCTGTCAATACGAAGCACATTGGCAAGGATGTGTCAGCTGTCTGACCACCTGTCAGATACGCTGCAGAAGGATGCCTGTATAGTGTAGCAGGCCGAAGCCAATAATCTCGGAAGCAAATTTACTCTGGTGGGCTTGCATCCCGTGGTGTCCTTCAGAGACCTGGGTGGTGAGGACACTGAGTAGAGGTGTGGAAGAAATCTAAGAGTCTGCTGTTAGAGGAAGCAAATCCTCCTTTGAGTATAGCAGAATGAGTAGACTCTAATGAGTATTTTTGAAGATAGGCATTCAACAAGCATAGCTACATTGGGCTGGTTAATTTTTTGTAGGACAACTTTTTTGTCCTGGTGATCTGAAAAGAGCTGAAAGGGGCTGCAGCATGTGGGCAGAAAGTGAGATAGAGGAGGAAGAATTTAGCCAGGCAAGTAGGAGGTAGGTGACAGGAGATGTATGCTCTATGCAGGATGGACTAGCCATGGGTATAACTCAGCCTGGACTAGTGTCAGAATGAGAGCATAAACTGCGTAGGCCAAGGAGCAAAGTTAGACCAAAGACAGTGGTATGCTCAGAGAAGGAACAGGGCCAAGTACCTCACTAAACCCTAAAGTAGATCAAGACACTCTATCACTTCTGCTTCTATAACCACCTCTAAATATATAGATAGATGCTTATGTATCCAGAGCCCTGTATCTCATAAAAAAGGATTTGCTGACTTGTTAGAGGAGGGCATGAGTGCTTAGGGGAATTTGTGTCCCATGCATCTCAAAATGGGCATGAGGCTTGCCCCTAGTATGGAGACCAAACTGGGGAACTAAGGACATTTAGAAGATGGCCAAGTGAATGGGTGAGTGGCTAGAAGTAGAAAAAGATATAAACATGAGGAGTTGGTGGTAGCTGGGCTTTTCCAACATCCCCAGACCTATTTCTGCAGATGCACTAATTCCCAGCCTTCCTTTGTCTCAAGCTTACTTAGGGGTTTTCTGGATCTGGAATGTAGATAGTGTTCTGGCCCAAGAGTTGGGTGATGCCAAGTGATTAATTAGCACCAAATCTCCTCCCTGTGTGACTTTCTCTTTGGGGCAGGACTAATTGTGTACAAACATGTTCCTTTGACCCAGATAGTCTAAATTATATTATAAAACCCCTCCCCTTGCCTCAGGACTAGGTGAAGCATAATTTTAGCTGACTGTGCCTACTCATCTTCTTCTTTTTTTTTTTTTTTCTCTCTCTCTCTCCTATTCTTTTCTTTTCCTATTTTATCCTTTTTCTCTTTTACTCTTTCCCTGGTAAGATGAGGGAAACTGGAGTGCAGGGGCAGGGAGTCACATACAGAAGTGTCTCTCACCTCCTGCTATTTAAGTAATTATTGGTCCAAACAGAAGACTCTTGACTTTCAAATATCTTTACCTTCATGGGGAAGGAGGTAAAGAAGGTTAAGAATGCTATTGTAAGGGGTTTGGATAGCAAAGCTCACCAATGAGAGGTTCCTATTCTTTGGCATTGCCCCTTGAGACGTGGTCCTGAGTTTATGGATTTTTTGTGTTCCTTGCATTCAATAGTAAGTCAATCTGGATCAGATCAGGGGCTTCTACACCTATCACCATGATCTGAAAGATTCTGCTTTCATGATGCACCAGATTAGTTAGCTAATAGAAATTTTTCTTTTTTTCCTGCCTTTTTGTTACTTGAAAAAATGAAAATGTATCAATACATGTGTTGACTTGATTAATGCAATTGTTGACAGATTCCTTAGCCCATGGAGCTTTTTGTTAGACAAATGAATACTTTAACATCCAATTAAATTAATCAATCTGGACACACAGGATTTCAGTCTTAGTCACTGTAGGATTTCCTCTGTGGATCTCGTGGGTTCTGGAGCAGTCACTGGGCTCCATGAGGATAGCCTAGAGCCATGGTTGGCAAACCACGGCTTGAGAGCCACATGTGGCTCTTTGGCCCCTTGAGTGTGGCTCTTCCACAAAATACCACGAGTGCGCGCGCACGTACAGTGCGATTGAAACTTCGTGGCCCATGCGCAGAAGTCGGTATTTTGTGGAAGAGCCGGTATTTTGTGGAAGAGCCACACTCAAGGGGCCAAAGAGCCACATGTGGCTCTCAAGCCGTGGTTTGCTGAGCCGCAGTTTGCCGACCACTGGCCTAGAGCACCGTCTCAAGACAGCTGAAGTGAAAGAAAAATACTACACACTACTCAAAAGCAGATATATATGAGGATGGAGTTCATCTCAATCTAGTCTTAAAGATATCTTAATGGGCGTCTTAAGCCTAAGATGCCTCATTGTTCATCCATAAAAGTTATGCTTTTCCAGAGTTTCCCAAGAACTCTGTTAATTAAGTGGAGTTAATTTCCTATCTCCATTCAATGTCTATTTGGTTTGGACAGTACAACAGCCACTATAGCATTGGTTCTCTTAGGTTTGCAGGTGGGTAGACAGTTCAAAGTCTGGGAGTCAGGCAGCTTGGCTGTTAGTTTTAACAGATCTGTAGATCAATAGTTTTAAACCAAGATTGCACATTACAAACATGGGAAGCTAGTAAAGTTACCAGTTCTAAGTAAGCTACATCACACCTAATAAGTCAGAATGTCTGAGTGAGGCCCTGAATTGGTATTTATAAGAAACTCTTTTAGTGATCCTGATATTTAGCCAAGGCTGAAAACTACCAATTTCCATCTTTGATATCGATTCAGCTCCAGCTGTCCAGTCTGAAGTCAATCACTCCAATCATTAGATTCCTGATGTGCTGGTCAGCAAGAGGGCATTAGTCACTCACTATCAGATCGCTTTGTCTCTTGAAGATTTTCCATCATCAAATTTCCATTTTGTCTCTTGAAAATGTTTTCAATCTCTCCTCTGTCCTTTCCCCCCACCAAAAAATTTCACTAATTCATTCATTAAACAAATAATCATTGAGAGCTTCATAGAGCCTAGATATTATTCTAGATGTTAGAAATTCAACATGGTCTGAGCAAAACTCTGGCCTTCTATCACTGAGCTGAGACCTGGGTAAGAGAGAAAGGTACAAAGTGAGTTTAAGCAGAAAAGAGGCCTATGCAAAGGCAGAAAGAGCCTCGCCAACGTCTAGGCACTGAGTGAAGGCTGGGAGCACAGAAGCTGGGCAGGAGCCTCCAGATGAGGCTGTCCAGGCAAATCTTTCGCTGATCATCAAGGCCTTGCAGGCCATACTGATAGAGAAGCCACACTCTTTATCCAGAAGTAATGGAGAGCTCTGAAGGATTTTAAAGAAGGGAGGGCCTTGACTAGACTTTATTTTAGAAAAATGTCTCTGTAGGGTGGAGAACTGATTGGAGAAGGCCAGGGATGATGTAGGGAGATCAGTTAAGAGGTAATTATAGGTTAGCAAGCAAGAGACAATGGTTAATTGTTCTTGGGTTGTGATGGGGAAACTGAGAGAAAGGATTAGCACCAGGAGACTTATTGAAGGTAAAATCAATGCTACAGTGCAAAGGATTGGATACAGAGAGTAAGGGAGAAAAGACTGTGGCAGGAGTGACATGGCAGGCAGGTTTCCATTCATTTTAAATCATCCTCTGCTTGTCATGGTCAGTGGATTGATCTGTCTACACATCATTGTTTCTCAAAGCTCTCAATGACCCAGAGCATCCCAGCTATTTGAAAGCCCCACTGATCTCCAACTCTACACTGTTTTGTTCAGGGGTCCTAACCACTTCCTGTGGAACAATCACAGCAAATTAAAGACAGGGAAAGAGATGAAGAGAAGCAGGGAACCAGCTAGGTAAAAACAGCATCTACTGAGTGCTTGCTTGGTGCACTTTACATGTGCTCTGGAGATTCTGTGAATTTGCAGATTCTGGAAGCAAGTCTGGGGTGGGATCTGAGATTCTGCATTTCTGACTCATTGCTGGGCGATGCTTTAATTTTGTATACCCTATTTTGGATGATAAAACACTTTCATACCATTTGATCCTCATACATATCCTAATAAATAAATAATATTATTATCACCATTTTTAAGACAGTGAATCTGAAGTCAATCAAGAAAGGTTAAGTACATTGGCAAAGACACTCATCTAGTGAGGGTAGTGATGGGTCTGGGGTTCTGGTCTGCTTCCTCTTTAATATGAAGCCAGGCCATTTCTCCCTCCGGACCAAGGTGCTGAATTCCAGTTTTCCTTCTTAGGGAATCCATTGCATGAGAAATGTATGTCTCCAGGCTTTGTCCTGAACCTAGGCCTGCACACTCATCTGGCCACATCTAATCTTTCCCTGGAAAGATGAGGGACACTGGAGTACAAGGGCAGGGAGTCACATACAGAAGTGTCTCCCACATCCAGCTACCAAAGCTACTGTCTATTTTCTAGATTTGACCATAGGAACCATTTTTGATAGGATATAGGGTAGGTCCTCCTTCTTTGGTAAGGACTCCTCTGAGAAAATGCAGAGACCAAGACATGAAATAAAATGCTTGGAAAGCAGTCTTAGATTGTTGGGGTCCAGCCCCAGCAGGTCCAGGGGTTCCCAAAGGTGTGGACAGAGTTGGCGAAGAAGGAATGACACAGAGGCAGCGTTCAGTTGATCAGCATAGGGAGGTACTCCCTTTATTGTCCTGTTACATCTATATTCATACCATTTGATCCTATAAGCATGCCTCTATAATCACATCATGGTATGTTTTGGGTAGCATTCTACAGTTCCTTGTTTCTTATCTCACCTTTGCCAAAATCCTGTCTCTATTTAGTTCTGTTGATTTTAATCTTGTCTAGGTTAATCTCTGTGTTCCATTACAAGGGCTATTCCAAGGTCACTGCTCTACTGATAGGCTACAAGGAAGTGACTGAAGGAGATTATCCTACCCAGTAAAGGTTATGTCCTCCCAGCCTCGCTGCTTGCCTTCCCTGGGACTGCCCTGTGTCGGTGGATCTCCAGGGGTATAGGTT
This sequence comes from Myotis myotis, assembly GCF_014108235.1. Taxonomy (NCBI): domain Eukaryota; kingdom Metazoa; phylum Chordata; class Mammalia; order Chiroptera; family Vespertilionidae; genus Myotis; species Myotis myotis. Next base: position 51,757,111 of record NW_023416315.1, read on the forward strand.
TTATTTCTTTCCCTGGTGGGCAGACCCCTGGGGATGTGGGCCCAACAAGTTCCAAATTTATTGCCAACAGTCTTAGTCCAAGTTCTTCATAAGTAGTACATGGTATTCTTGTAACACTAGGGGGTTTCACTGATTTATTCTCTTCCTTAGTCCTATTAATCCCTAACTCCAGGGAAAAATCCTCACCTGGGGAAACAACCTTTCTCTGGGAGGTGGTCCTGTTTAAAACACATAGTGCTAAGAGGGGGAGCAAACATATGCCATGTACGCCAGGTCCCTTGAAACATAAGCTGTGCAGATGTTTCTTCCCTGCAGCGACTGTGTCAAGCAGCAAGGGTGGACTGGCTTCCGGCATTAGATGAGAACCAGGAGATTTTCCTCTTTTTTGGTCTAGTGGTTCTCAACTTGAAGTATAGAAGGAACGCCTACATTTTAAAAAAATGCTAGGTCTCTGATCCAAACTAATTGAGTGAGAATCCCCAGTGTTTGCCTGGGTATGGATGTCGTGACATAACTTCCCAGTTGTTTCTGATGGGCAACCTAGTAAGAAACCCCTGTACATTTGAGAGGATCAGAGTAACTCTTCTTTATGAGCCAGTAAGACTCTTTCTGGGAGCTTCATTCCTTTGTAAGGCTGGGATCTTGGGGAGGAAAAGTGGGTCTAGGACTGAGGTTTGATAACTTTTTCTGGTGTCCTCCCAGCTTCCTCCCAGGTCATCCATGCTTGCTCCCCACCCTTCCCCCTGGTGGTACATGCTTGTGCTATGCACATCCCTTCTGGGCATTTCCTTCAAGGCAATGAGCTCAGCCAGCTGGCAAGTGAGAGCAATCTCACTGCACCAATTCTCACTGAAGTCAGCCCCTGCAGGGGAGTTAGCTTCTGACAACACCTGAAATTTCAAGCCATGTGATGATGTAAAGACTTCTGGTCATTGCTGGAAGACATTTGTTTTTTAAAGAGGTGGGGTGGAATATTTTCTGTGTAATATTAGCCATGCCTGCTTAAGTGACCTTGAGCTAGGAACCTGAAAATCCAAGAAAGCCCAATTAATTATCACCCTTTCCTCCATCCCCACATCCTGAGTCCCCCTTGACCATTCTCCTGAAGCTCTCAGATCATGCTTGGCTGCTACCTACCTGTTCACCCTCTCCTTTCCCTCCTTCCTTCTTTTCTTTCTTATTATGGGAACACCTACTATGTTGTGTGTTGTGGATGAAAAGTCAGAGTTAGATGTCCCTGCTCTCAGGGAATTCTAAGATTACTGGTGAGACCTGGAGTCCTCCGACGATTTCAGTGTGAGGGCTGTGAACAGAGTGGCACCATGGACCTACAGAAGAGTCACCTGACCCAGGAGGAAAGTTGTGACTTAAATCTCGAGGATTAAGTAAGGGTGAGCCAGGGAAACATGATGGAGGAAGGAGGCTGTAGCACCCTACTGCCTGGTTTAAGGGAAAGGACCTTTGGCAACAAAGTGGTGAAGGAAACTACTTTTTAGGGTAATCAGAGCCCAGGTGGAGCAGATACAAACACTTGGGGTCTCTGGACACCTCACCAGTAAACTTGTGCAGGGATCGCGTACCTGTAAAGGAATCTGCTGAACAAACTAACAGTACTGGTGAGGGGAAATCCAAGAAGAAGGTGGTGGTGATAGAAATTGTCCCTAACATTTCTCATTAGTTGGGGTTTCACCTTTCATCTCTAGGGAAGAGCTGGTGCCACTCTCCCACTGTCCTCTAGGGGCGTACTCATCCCTACAACTCACCTGACCAATTTGTGCACAGTACTTCCTTTTCTTCTTAATTGAGCCAAGGGAAGGTTGGTGGCAGTTTTGTAGACATACTCAACCAAGATACAAAGTTTTAAAAAGAATTTTTTAAAATATGTTTTTAATTGATTTTTAGAGAAAGAGAGGAAGGGAGAGGGACAGAGAGAAACATCAACTGGCTGCCTCCTGCATGCCTCCTACTGAGGATTGAGCCTGCAACCCTGGCTTGTGCCCTGACTGGGAATTGAATGGTGACCTTTTGAGTGCATGAGACAACACTCAACTAACTCAGCCACACCAGCAAGGGTCAAGATACAAAGTTTTAAACTGAATTCAAAAATTTTGTACGGACATGTATATGACATTGATGCAGTTATTTTTATATTTAGTGCTATTTTGTTTCTATAGTTAACATACTTATTTATCCTATTACTTTCTACCTGATCTCAAAAGGAGTTGGCATGTTTTACAAGATGCCATGGGAACATTAAGATAAAGAACAAAGCCCATTAACTGAATTTCAGGACAGAGAAGAGGGTATTCAAAATAGTTTCTAGAGCTGAGGATGAAGAGAGAACTCTGAGCTTCCTTGAAAACAAAGGAAAAGGAAATTTCCCATTATATGATAAAATACAATTAACTAGTTTCTCAAGACAGATAAATGTCAGAGAATTTTACAGATCATCAATTCTTTAAACAACAAAAATGTAACTAAAATCTAGTCACGGGTTGTTAGATCACACTGTTCAGCAGGCACAGATACCAACTCTTTTCCCAGTCTTTCTTGGCCCCATATGATGTAGTTTCAACATTTCAACCATCTGCTGGTCAGTCTGGCCCTACGCTTAAAGGCTATCTCCTTGGCTTCTTTTGCTCTGTTCTACACATTCTGAGCCATGAGGCACTTGGTGGGTACTTTTTTTATACCATAGATCACCTCCTACCATATGACATCTCTTCCTGTTTCAAAAGCTATGCCTCTTATTGTACCAGTGAGTGCACCACCAAAGTAGCCTGCAGCGAGATGCTAAGAGGTTCCAGTTTATTAGCAAAGTAAAGTTACTTAGCTTTCCTTATGTGTCATGAGCAATCATATCCTCTCCAGTTGATATCATCAACTTTCGCACTGACTCCAGGGCCCCTCAACTCCTAACTTGGTTACACTATTCAGAGATGTGACTATGGAGAACAGAGTTCTCAAAAGTTTAAAGGGTACTTGAATGTGTTAAAATTATTTGTCTAAATTTATGTGGGGACTGCATATGTATGAACTGTTTTCTGGAAGGAGGGTCTGTAGTCTTTATGATATTCTCAGATGTGCTCAGAACTTCAAAAAAGTTAAAGATCATTATGGTAGAGCTCCATCACTATCTCTGTATAATGTTGCAAAGGCTCACTCTGATGTAATATGCATCCAAAAAGGATGGTCTTATTTTTATCTTGAACATAGGACTATACTTTCTACACCTACTGCTCGGGACAAGACAGGGGCCCTTCCTCAGAACTAAAATCCATAGTGTCTCTAGCACCTTGCCTGCTCTTTTCTCTATTGCCAAGTCCTAATAAAACCATGATAAATATATCTATACTATTTTATAGATTATGAAGTACAACCAAATACATCATCTAATTCCAACTTCACAGTAACCCTGGGGAGGTAAGCATCAGAGTTTCCATTTTTCAGATGCGAAACCTCAAGATCAGGAAAGTCTAGTGACTGAGTCGAGGTTGTGCTAGAGTTAGTGGGTTCTGACTCCACCCGGGAAACTGAATTCTGTGATATGTTTATAGTCTCTTCTACCTGCCAGGAACCACAATGGGATTGGAAAAGCTGGAATTTCCGCATAGCTGAAACCATTCCAAGCCACTAATACCTCTTCCTGTTACAATAACTTTCTAAACTTGATGCTCTGAAATGTGATCACAGCCCTTCGGTACATATATCATAAATTACCACTCATAACATACGTATAAAAGATGACTTGCTAGGGAATTACTCAAGTTATCAGCATAAGCAACATATGGATACACAGACTAATGTCCTGGTCACAGAGTTAGCCACAATGACAAAACCATCCTGGGTGTGGTGGTGTAGAAAGGTGATCTTTTCTTCATTTTGGATAGACCTTAGTTACTTTAGACCAGGGGTGTGGAACCGTTTTTCTGCCAAGGACCATTTGGATATTTATAACATCATTTGTGGGCCATACAAAATTATCAACTTAAAAATTAGCCTGGTATAAAAAAATTAGCCTGCTATATTTGGTCAAACATTTAATTAATTCACCCTTAATGCCTTGGCAGGGTCAGACCAAATGATTTCATGGACTTTATGCAACCTGTGGGCCTAAGGTTCTCCACCCTTACATTAGACCACTTGCCCAAAAGGATTTGAGTTTCAATTCATCAGAAAGCATTTCTCATCCTGAATTTTCCCTCATAGGAGGCCTATGTAACTGAACAGGATAAAATCCGGCTGGTGGGGGAGCTGGTGACCGTCGTCGGGGCTCTAATCATGCTGATCCTAGAGGTGAGGTACACATGGGGTCCAGGCCAAGGCCATCTACCTGAGACCCCAGACTGAACTGCAGTCTCCATGGTCTTTTTGTTTTACTGGCCTCTTCCCAGATCCCAGACATCTTCAGGGTTGGTGTCTCTCGCTATTTTGGACAGACTGTCCTTGGTGGGCCATTCCATGTCATCATGTGAGTGTCCCTTCCTTCCAGCCCCATGTCTTCCCTCACCAGAATTGCTCCAGGTCTCTCTGGGACCTAGACCTCAGCTTACTTTTCCTATATGTGTGTTTCAGATATAAAGATTAAGTCTAAGTGTGTAGGTACCACCCAAGCCATGGCTATGTTGGAGAGGACCTAGAATATCCAGCCTTCCTCTCACTTCCTGCTCTCTGCTCTCCCCCCCAGCATCACCTCTGCCTCCCTAGTGCTGGTGACCATGGTGATGAGGCTCTCCAACACCAGAGGGGAGGTGGTGCCCATGTCCCTCGGTCTGGTACTGGGCTGGTGCAGCGTTATATACTTTGCCCGAGGATTCCAGATGTTGGGTCCTTTCAGCATCATGATTCAGAAGGTCAGTGCTTTCCCCAAAGTTTCCTCTGGCTTCATCCATGGGACCTTCCCAGACAGAGGGAGAGGGTGGGAGCCAAAAGAAAAATGCTGCTCAGAGTGGATCTGGTGGAACTCCAGGGACCTCCTGATCAATTAGCGATAACTGCTGAGAGGCAAATGGGAAAAGAATCACTCCACCCTCTCTCCCCTTCTCTGTTTTCTGTAGATGATTTTTGGAGACTTACTGCGTTTCTGCTGGCTGATGGTTGTGGTTATTCTGGGATTTGCCTCAGGTAAGAGCACTACTCCTTCCCCCACTAGATAATTGGATCCAATTCTTCAGAATATTCTCTCTCACTCTTGCTCTCAGTTCTTGTTTGCACTCCCATTTACTCCCCCTCCCAAGTGGAAAGTGAGTCAAAATACACACTGACACCCATAGAACCAAGGTCATTCAGGTTGGCCTAGAAGGTAAACCCATGTGCTCTGACTTTCTGAGCCAATAACATTCATGTTGACTACCCACTCTGCAAGATCCTTAAAGGACATGTAGAAAAAGGGCTTTGTAGTGAGAGGGACATTAAACAGGAAAGACTGGCCACATGTGGATTTCAGAAAATGATGTAGGCAGAGACAGTGCAGTATGTAAGCCGTCTATATGTACACTATAGAAGAAACATAAAGCATTCAATAACACATAATGTGCTTTTTTTTCTATGTGTGGTCAAAGTTGAAAAAAAGAGAAAGAATTCTCAAAAGGAGGTACAAAAAATGTTTGGAGAGTTTGAAGAATGAGAGAGGAAAACAGACAGAGTTGTGAAGAAAGACTGGGCAGAGAGAGGCAAGCAGGTGCTTACCAAAGGCCCTGGGTGCAGTGGGAGAATGCCAGGAAGGAGAGAAAGGATCACAGCATGAAACTGGCAGACAGGGGGAGGGACAGGGAAAGCAAATGAGTAGAAGAAAGTTTTTAGGCAGAAAGAGGAAGGAAGAGCCAAAGGCAACAACTCTAATCCAGTCTTCAATGTCCTCAACTGAGCATCCATAAGACAATGGGATGTTCTAGATGATATTTGAGGAACCCCCCAATTCTCAAAGATCAGGGCTCAGTACAAAGGGCACTATTCCTGTCTTAGGAATTCCCTATTAAATGGGGATCCTATAAACCAGTAGACCAAAAAACTGCACCAGCAGCTGAACTATAAAAGGTTAAAACTAAAATATATGTATATATCCTATCTAATAAAATGATAATATGCAAATTAGCAACTACTCTGTCATAAAGATGGTGGCATCCATAGCCACAAGATGGCGGCACCCAGTCCTCTCAGCTCCGCCGGAGTCCCCCAGTCCTGGGGGGGCGGCCGCTGAGAGTGGGCAGTGTGAGTGGCCTGGCAAAATGCTTGCTTTGTCGCCACGGCGACGAGGCAAGCGTTCTGTGCCTGGCCACAGAAGGGCCTCTGGCCCTGCCAGGGCACAGAATGCTTGCATAAGAAGAGAAGAAACTGGCGAGCTGAGCAGAGTCAAGTGGCCCCTGACTCCCAGGCAAGGTCAAGTCTGGGCGGCCAGAGGGTGGAGGGGGTGAAGGATAGTGTGACAGAGGGGCTGGTGGCAGAGGCACAGGGGTGAAAGCTGGCAGAGAAAGAGGAAGGAAGCCCTTTATCAGAGTTCCTGATAACAGGGATGGAAGTCTTTGCATTTTCCAGTGGCAAATGGGCCTCTGGCTAGGCCAGGGCGCAGAATGCTTGCGTCGTTGCCCCGGCGATGAGGCAAGCGTTCCATGCCCAGCCATGGATGGGCCTCTGGGCCGCGGAGAACCTCTGGGCAGCAGGCACAGAGTGGCCAGGCGCACGGATTCGTGTGCAGGGCTATTAGTGTGTGTGTGTGTGTGTGTGTGTGTGTGTGTGTATGCTAAATGGCTGAATATTAACATTATCCAGAGCGATGAACTTGGCATAGGATGTCTCAGGATTAGCCAGGTCCACAGGTAAAATGTAACTTACATGCATACATTCACACACCTATATTTATAGGTGTGTAAGTTGGTATAGGTGCATGTAAGTGTACGGAGATATATGTTGGAAGTAGAATGAATGCTTATTGTGATCATTCTCTTTTCTTCCATCTCTATGCCTTTTTCTTGGGCGGAGCAGCGTTCTTTATCATTTTCCAGACAGAGGACCCAAAAAAGCTAGGGGAATTCTATAACTACCCCACATCACTGTTCACGACCTTTGAGCTTTTCCTCACCCTCATCGATGGCCCTGCCAACTATGACGTGGATTTGCCTTTCATATACCACATCACCTATGCGGCCTTTGCCATCATCGCCACACTACTTATGCTCAACCTGTTCATAGCCATGATGGGTGACACTCACTGGCGAGTGGCTCAAGAGCGGGATGAGCTCTGGAGGGCTCAGGTAAGTTTACTAGTGTTAGTCTTACTAAGGAGCAGGGGGTAAGGGGAAAAATCAGAGTGTTACGTTATGGTGGATGACTCTTAGGAGAGTCATAAAAAACCCAGTGGGGCTGTCACCTCAACAGAGATACATTTGGATAGATCTAGGAGACAAAGAAGGGTAAAATGGTAGCAATGGGTAGGATCAACACCCAAGATCTGAAGATATTGATCACAAGGGAAAAGTAGATTCAGCCATCATCTTTGAGTCCAGGGAGAACTAGAAACAGTCTTGTTCTTATATATCCTAGTTTTTATTTATTTTTTTTCTGATAATTTTAGAATTTTTTATTGTCTAAAGTTTTACATATGTCTCCTTTATCCCAAATTGACACCACCGCCCCCCCCCCCCCAGCCATTCTCACCCAGGGCAAGCCCCCACTGCCCCAGTGTCTGTGTCCATTGGTTATGTTAATATGCATGCATACAAGTCCTTTGGTTGCTCTCTAACACCCCACCACCACCATTTGTCTATAGATCGATCTGTTCTTGTTCATCAAATTATTTTGATCATTATATCCCACATTTGAGATCATGTGATATTTTTTTTTTAAATATATTTATTGGTTTTCTACAGAGAGGAAGGGCGAGGGATAGAGAGCCAGAAACATCGATGAGAGAAACATCGATCAGCTGCCTCCTGCACACTCCCCACTGGGGACGTGCCCGCAACCAAGGTACATGCCCTCGACCAGAATCGAACCTGGGACCTTTGAGTCCGCAGGTTGACGCTCTATCCACTGAGCCAAACCAGTTAGGGCGATCATGTGATATTTATCTTACTCCAACTGGCTTATTTCTCTTAGCATAATGCTCTCTATTTCCATCCATGTTGTTACAAATGGTAAAAGTTCCTTCTTTTTTATAGTGGCATAGTATTCCATTGTGTAGATGTACCACAGTTTTTTAATCCACTCATCTGCTGATGGGCACTTAGACTGTTTCCAAATCTTAGCTATTATAAATTGTGCTGCTATGAACATAGGGGTGCATATATCCTTTCTGATTGGTGTTTCTGATTTCTTGGGATATAGTTCTAGAAGTGGGATTACTAGATCAAATGGGAGTTTCATTTTTAACTTTTTGAGGAAACTCTATCCTGTCTTTCACAGTGGCCGCACCAGTCTGCATTCCCACCAGCAGTGCAGGAGGGTTCCTTTTTCTCCACATCTTTGCCAGCACGTATCGTCTGTTGATTTGTTGATGATAGCCATTCTAACAGGTGTGAGGTGGCATCTCATTGTTGTTTTGATTTGCATCTCTTAGATGATTAGTGACTTTGAGCATGTTTTCATATGTTTCTGGGCCTTCTGTATGTCTTCTTTCAAAAAGTGTCTATTTAGATCTTTTGACCATTTTTTGATTGGATCGTTTATCTTCCTTTTGTTAAGTTGTATGAGTTCTCTGTAAATTTTGGAGATTAAACCCTTATCTGAAATAGCATTGGCAAATATGTTCTCCCATGCAGTACTTGTTGCTTTCTTGTTTTGTTGATGGTTTCTTTTGCTGTGCAGAAGCTTTTTATTTTGATGTAGTCCCATTTGTTTATTTCCTCCTTAGTCTTCATTGCCCTAGGAGCTGTGTCTGTAAAGATATTGCTACGACATATGTCTGGTATTTTGCTGCCTATGGAATCTTGTAGAATTTATATGGTTTCCTATCTTACATTCAACTCCTTTAGCCATTTTGAGTTTGTTTTTGTGTATGGTGTAAGTTGGTGATCTAGTTTCATTTTTTTTGCATGTGTCTGACCAAATTTCCTAGCACCATTTATTAAAGAGACTGTTTTGACTCCATTATATGCTCTTGTCTCCTTTGTCAAATATTAATTGAGCATAATGGCTTGGGTCAATTTCTGGGTCCTCTGTTCTGTTCCATTGGTCTATATGTCTGTTCTTGTGCCAGTACCAGGCAGTTTTGAGAACCATGGCTTGGTAATATAGCTTGATATCTGGTAATGTGATTCCTCCAACTTTGTTCTTCTTTCTCAGGATTGCTGTGGCTATTTGGGGTCTTTTTTTTTTATTCCAGATGAATGTTTGGAGAGTTTGTTCTAGATCTTTGAAATATGCTGTTGGTATTTTAATGGGGATTACATTGAATCTGCAGATTGCTCTGGGTGATATGGACATTTTAATGATACTGATTCTACCAATCCATGAACATGGTATGTTCTTCCATTTGTTTATGTCTTCCTCAATCTCTTTTTTCAATGTCCTGAAATTTTCTTAGTACAAGTCTTTTACATTCTTAGTTAAATTTATTCCTAGGTATCTTAAGTTTTTTGGTCCAATGGTAAATGAGATTTTTTTTTCATTTCCCTTTCGGTGAGTTCATTATTGGTGTGTAAAAAGACCACAGATTTCTGGGTGTTAATTTTGTATCCTGCTACATTTCCAAATTCATTTATTAGGTCTAGTAGTTTTTTTGATGGAGTCTTTGGGGTTTTCTATGTATAGTATCATGTCATCTGTGAATAAGGACAGTTTTACTTCTTCTTTTCCAATTTGGATGCCTTTTATTTCTTCTTCTTGTCTGATCACTATGGCTAGCACTTCCAGTACTATATTGAACAGGAGTGGTGAAAGTGGGCACTCGTGTCTTGTTCCTGTTCTTAGGGGAAATGAATTTAGTTTTTGCCCATTGAGTATGATATTGGCTGTAGGTTTGTCATATAAGGCTTTATTATGTTGAGGTATGATTCCACTATTCCCACTTTGCTGAGAGTTTTTATCAAGAAAAGGTGTTAGATTTTGTCATGCTTTTTCTGCATCAATTGATATGATTGTGATTTTTGTCTCTCAGTTTGTTTATGTGATGTATCACATTTGTTGACTTGCGAATATTGTACCATACTTGCATCCCCGGAATAAATCCCTCTTGGTCATGGTGTATGATCTTTCTAATGTAATGCTGAATCTGATTTGCTAGAATTGTGTTTAGGATTTTAGCATCTATGTTCATCAAGGATATTGGCCAGTAGTTCTCTTTTTTTGTGGTGTCTTTATCTGGTTTTTGGGATTAGGGTAATACTGGCTTCATAGACAGAACTTGGAAGTGTGCCTTCCTCTTGAATTTTTTTGGAATAGTCTGAGGATGATAGGTTTAGTTCTTCTCTGAATGCTTGGTAGAACTCCCCTGTAAAGCCGTCTGGACGGGGGCTTTTGTTTGCTGGGAGATTTTTGATCGCTGCTTCAATTTCTTTGGTAGTTATCAGCCTATTCAGGATTTTTTGTTTCTTCCTGATTGAGTTTTTGGAGCTTGTATTTTTCTAAGAATATGTCCATTTTATCTAGGTTGTCCATTTTGTTGGAATAGAGTTGTTCATAGTATTTTTTTCATAATCGTTTGTATTTCTGTGGGATCGGTTGTTACTTCACCTCTTTCATTTCTGATTTTGTTTATTTGGATCCTCTCTCTTTGCTTCTTGGTGAGCTTGGCTAGAGGTTCATCAATCTTGTTAATCCTTTCAAAGAACTAGCTCTTGGTTTTGTTGATCTTTTGTATTTTTGTTGTTGTTTTTATGTCATTTATCTCCACTCTGATCTTTATTATTTCCTTCCTTCTGCTTACCCTGGGCTCTTCTTGTTGCTCTCTTTCTAACTCTTTGAGTTGTATGGTTAGATCATTTATTACCATTGTTTCTTGTTTTTTTGAGATAGGCCTGTAGAGCTATGAACTTCCCTCTCAAGACTGCTTTTACTGTCCCATAGATTTTGGATTGTTATGTTTTCATTGTCATTTGTTGCCATGATGCTTTTTATTTCTTCTTTGATCTCTTTGGTAACCCAATCATTGTTTAATAGCATGCTATTTAGCCTCCAGGTGTTTGATATTTTCCATTGTTTTTATTGTAGTTGAATTCTAGTTTTATGCCATTGTGATCTGAGAAGATGCTTGATATGATTTCTATTTTCTTGAATTTGAAGAGACTTTGCCTGTGTCCCAATATGTGGTCTATCTTTGAAAATGACCCATGTGCACTTGAGAAGAATGTATATTCTGTGGCTATGGGGTGAAATGTTATGAAGATGTCAATTAATTCCATCTGATCTAGTGAGTCATTTAGGATTGATGTTTCTTTGATGATTTTTTGTTTAGAGGATTTGTCCAGTGGTGTTAGTGCGGTATTAAAGTCCCCTACTATGACTGTATTGCTGTCAATCTCTCCCTTGATATCCTCCAGAAGTTTTTTTATGTATTTGGGTGCTCCTGTATTGGGTGTGTATGTATATGTTTACCAGAGTTATTTCTTCTTTATTTTATTTTATTTTTTAATTTTTTAAAATTTTTTTATTAATTATTACATATGTGTCCTTATCCCCACATAACCCCCCCCCCCATCCCCCAAGTTATTTCTTCTTGTTGGAGTTCTCCCTTTAGTATTATGATGTGGCCTTCTTTATCTCTTGTTATGGCCTTCACTTTGAGGTCTAATTTGTCAGATATAAGTATTGCTATCCCAGCTGTTTTTTCATTTCCATTTGCCTGAAAAACCTTTTTCCATCCCTTTACCATCAGTCTGTGTAAGTCCTTTTGTCTGAGGTGGGTTTTCTGTAGACAGCAGATATATGGGTCATGCTTTCTTATCCATTCAGCTACCCTATGTCTTTTGATTGGGGCATTTAATCCATTTATATTTAAAGTTATTACTGATAGGTACTTGTTTGTTGCCATTTTTATTCTTTATGCCTGTGTTCCTTCTTCCCTTCCTATTTTTTCTTTTTACAGCAGACCCTTTAGCATTTCTTGCATTGCTGGTTTGGTGGTAATAAACTCCCTTAGTCCTTTTCTGTCTGTGAAGCTCCTAATTTCACCCTCAATTTTGATTGATAGCCTTACTGGGTACAGTATTCTTGGATTAAGACCCTTCCTTTGCATGACTTTGTATATTTCATTTTATTCCCTTCTGGCCTGATGTGTTTCTGTTGAGAAATCAGTCACTAGTCTGATGGGGGTTCCTTTGTAGGTAACTTTCTGTCTCTCTCTGGCAGCCTTTAAGATTCTTTGTCCTTGGTTTTTGACAATTTAATTATGATGTGTCTTGGTGTTGGTCTTTTGGGACTCTGTGAGCTTTTTGGACTTATGTGAGTTTTTTCTTCTTTATATCAGGTAAGTTTTCTGTCATTATTTCTTCAAACAGGTTTTATATTCCTTGCTCAGTTTCCTCTCCTTCTGGCACACCTATTATGTGGATGTTATTAGTTTCCTTTTGTCCCACAGTTCCCTTAGGCTCTCCTCCTGTTTTTTAAGGTTTTTTGTTTTTTTTTTTTTTCTTCTAGATACTGCTCTGCTTGGGTATTTTTTCCTACCTTGTCTTCTAGCTCACTGATGTGGTCCTCTGCTTCTTTCAGTCTACTATTGATGCTTTCTATTGAGTTCTTTATTGCAGCAATGTCATTTTTTTCATTTCTTCTTGGTTCTTCTTCATTTCCTCTTGGTTCTTACACATGTTGTTGAATTTGTCTTCCATCCTTTTCAGCCACCTTATGACCATTGCTCTGAATTCTTTCTCTGACATATTGCTTGCCTCCATTTTGTTTATTTTATGGTGATTCCTCCTGTTCTTTCATATGCAGGCTGTTTCTATGTCTCCCCATGATCGCTCCCCTCTGGATGTCTGGTTATGTAGCTCTCTGTCTTGCATTGACTTTCCCTAGATGATATCTGACCTTTACATCCACAGATTGCCTCACCAGCTGTATTTAATTTGCCAATTCTGGGTGGATGTAATCGATTCAGCTGTTCCTTCTATCTTCTCTATAAGAAGGCACAGGGCTCATCTATGTATTCACACCGCTTTGTCTCCTCCTGGACAGACTTTCTTGGCACTCATGGTCAGAGAGACTAGAGTTTTGGTGTTTCTGGGTTTGCAGCTGAGGCAGCTTGTTCCTGGGGGTTGTGGTTGTAGGGTCCTGGGAAGTAACTGAAGTCTGCCCAGTTGAAGGTAAGGCTGGGCTTCAGATCACTGCCACTCTTCCCTTTAAGATGGTGTTGTCTCTGTGGCAGAGCCAGCCACTCTGGAAGAGATTTCAGCAGCAGTAGAGGCTGCCAATCCAGGGGAGCCCCATCTGGCAGTCCCCAACAATTCCTTGGAATATAGCTGTCCCTCACTCACAAATATAGATGCTCCCTGCACATCCATACACCTTCCTTTCGTTCTCTAACTCACACACTATCTTACAGCTTGCCATCCCATTGGTAGCCATCTTGGATCTCCTATACCCTAGTTTTTAATTTGGACCTTATCTTCTATAACTCCCTGTTTCTCTATGATCTGTTTTTAAAATATATTTTTATTGATTTCAGAGAGGAAGGGAGTGGGAGAGAGAAATAGAACATTGATGAGAGAGAGACATGATCAGCTGCCTTATCATGTCCCCACAGGGATTGAGCCCACAACCTGGGCATGAGCCCAGACTTGGAATAGAACCATGACCTTGTGGTTCATAGGTCAATGCTTAACCACGGAGCCACACTGGCAGGGCTGTTCTGTTTTTTTTTATATCATGATAGGCTAATAAAATTTTAGAGTTGGAAATTCCTTTAGTGGTCTTCTAGTTGAGTTTCTATCCATTGTATAATCATTTATTGGCCAGAGAGTCATTCAATATCTTTTTCAATGCTGATTGGGATCTTATTATCATGTGGATTTGGGCAGTGATTGGGAGGAGGCAAGCTTATTTCACATTTTAAGTGTTTTTTTTTGTTATTAGAAAAGCCCATGTTACATTAAGCTGAAACACATTTTTCTATAATTCCATTCTTTGGCCCAAGTCTTCTTGTATAATGCAGAACACACCCTTCCCTATGAGCACTGTTCAAATATTTGAATACAGCTATTAGTTAATCCCTCAAACTTTTCATTCATTTTATAATAATTGTTTAGATAATAATTATGAGTTGGGAAGTGTCCAGGAGCTGGGGGATACAAGCACGAACACACCGATACAAGTTGTGTCCTCATGGACCTTCCATGAGCTTGGAAAGACAGACATCAAACAAATGACTTCGCAGGAAGCTGTACAATTGTAGTAAAAGTGTCACAGAGAAGTAGAAGATGCTATGAGCAGGGTGCAACAGGGGAGTCTGACAGGAAAGTTAGGAAAGGCTTTTCTGATGGAGTGACATTTAAGAGGAGCCCTAAACATGGGTAAGAATTAACCAGTTAAGAAGAATAAGGAAGAAGGATAAAGATTAGGATTTGAATCTATCAGGACTCTTGGCTACAGGACAGAAAATCAAACTTAAATAGACTTAAGAAAGGCAGTGGGAGGAGTTTGTGTTGGCCTCCATAAATAAAAAGTTTAAAGAATTAAACTAAATTTAGGTATGTCTGGTTGGAGCCCAGATCGTTTCAGGCACTATACCAGCTTTTCTGTTCTGTTCACTGTTGTCCAGCTTTTCTAAGGGAAGCTGTAAACTCCCAAAGGAATGAGCAAGTGTACTTCATAGCACAATGCCAAGGGCCCCATTCATGTTGTATCCTGATGCTGTGAAATGTGCCTTTAAAAGAGCATCTTCCCTCCAGTGAACCCAGTCTGAGTTCTATCTCATTGCAACAAGTCTGAGTTATAGGACTGGATAGTGGTGGTGGTGGTAATGGAAGAGGAGTCTGGGGAGAACAGACTAATCAACCAGAACTGTATGCAGACAAGTCTCCAATTGATGAAGTGGGGGTAGAGGAGGAGAGATTATCTAAATGAAAGATGGGCCCTGTTACCAGAGAAGGTGGGGGTTTCAAAGATAGCGCAAAGAAAACAAAAAGTGTCCTTTTCAAGATAAAGAGGAAGAAAAGCTATCCAGGGAGAGGGAATGGAATGATTGAAAGTCCTGAGTTTGGATGGAACTTGGTACAACTAGGAAACTGAGAGAAGGTCAAGAGAAGTGCAGCCGGGACCGGTTTGGCTCAGTGGATAGAGCGTCGGCCTGAGGACTGAAAGGTCCCAGGTTTGATTCCGGTCAAGGGCATGTACCTTGGTTGTGGGCACATCCCCAGTGGGGGGTGTGCAGGAGGCAGCTGATCGATGTTTCTCTCTCATCGATGTTTCTAACTCTCTATCTTTCTCCTTTCCTCTCTGTAAAAAATCAATAAAATATATATATATATTTTGTTTTTAAAAAAAGAGAAGTGTAGAGTACTAGAAAGACACAGGGTGTAAGAATGGAAAATGGAGAACTGGGCATTTTAAAGGATTGGCAGTCATTTCAATTAATGAAGCTTCTTGGCCCCAATCCATCCTGGCTGCATGCTCCTGTTCATGCCCTAATAGATCATGGGCCTTTCAAAACTGGGATGGTCCTGATATAATCAGAGGAATGCAGCATGAAGAGTGGGCATGCCCTTCCTTGCTTTGGACAATAAACCATGAATAGCACCTAAAATTGAGTTTATGATCAACTAGAACCCCACATTTCTGTTACCCAACTTACTTCGCTAAGCTCTGTCACTGTTTTCCTGTACTTACACAGACACTTGAGTCTTAAACATAAATAAAGAACCTTATATTTGGTTTCCTTAAGTTTTATGTTATTGGTTTCTGCCCAGCATTCCTGTCTGGTGAGATCATTTTTATATTGCTTCTGTCACCTTGCAAATTACATATCCCTCCCTATTTTGTGTCACGGGTATATTTGATAAGTTTTTCTTCTGTTTCATTTAAGTAATTAATGAAGGCTGGGCAAAGTACAGAACATGTGACATGCCACTAGAATTTTCCCTGCTAAGTGTGCCATCATTAACCTACTCTCTTCCTTGTTAGGATATTTGCTACAAGTTCCCTGAGCACTAGCAACCTTACTTAATCCTCAAGATCATAGAGATTCTATTTAATAATTTTATTTAAATCAGGATCATTGGTCTATGGCTTTCCTATGAAAGAGCAAATGAAATTACTTTGGAGTGAGTCACTTTTCATGAATCTGAATAGTAATGTAAGGGTCACTGTTTTATTCAAAGCACTCATAAAATATTCTTGTCCTTTTCTGATGAATTAGGAGTAAAGCAGATAGCATGGTGCCTGGCACAGGTGAGGGGAAGGATCAATGACTGTCATCTCCATTGATATCTGCTGTCTCTATTCCGTAGTTGCCCTTGGGTTCTCTGTCTGTGTTCTTTGAACCACATGGCTCCTTCTGAGTTCTTCCTCTACCTCTCCCCCTGTCCAGGTTGTGGCCACCACCGTGATGCTGGAGAGAAAGATGCCTCGCTTCCTGTGGCCTCGCTCTGGGATCTGTGGGTACAAGTACGGGCTAGGGGACCGCTGGTTCCTGCGGTGAGTGACAATGTATATGCGTGAACTGAAATGTGTGTGATGCCATGGGAACAAGGGTGACCAGTTCCACATTTATCACCCTCCTCTCCATTCTTGAGATCCCCATTAGACCTTAGGGAGAAGTCATCACTCTATACAGTGACCCTGCATTAGCCAGTTTGAGGGAGGAGGCTGGAGCCGAGGAGGGTAGAAAGAATGATGATAGCTGATGCCAGGCTATGTGTCCATCAGGGCAGTAACATGTGAAAAACTACATGTATGTATCTATGCTTGGATGTGGAGATGGGCTACCCAACTTGTTATAATCTTATTCCCAGATGACCCCCCATTCTAGTATGTTCTTGCCTAAAGCTAACCTCCTTCATACTCTATTCTTAGCTCCTAACCTGTCTCTTCTCTCCTCTTATTTATGTCCTGAATTTTACCTCATTTTTATGATATAATTTTTTATTAATTGGCTTTTTTCTCTTTCATATTCACCCATATTCCCCACCATCATACTCACACTCAAATCCTGAGTTCAAGACCTCCTTGGTCTCTACCCCAGTTAGTCCTTCATTCTATTGCACTTTCCTTCACTTGACCCTGGGTGCTCTTCTTATTTCACCTCTGCTCCTTACCTTCCCCTTTCCTCTTGGTCCAGTCTCCTACATGTGCCCCATTCACCTCTGTTCCTCCCCACAGCCCATCTCTGCCCACCTCAACTGAGTGCTTTCCCTTTTCCCCTCAGAATCGAGAGCCTCCATGATCAAAATACTTTGCGAATGCTTCGCTATGTGGAAGCTTTCAAGTCCTCAGATAGGGAGGATGAACATCTTTCTGAGAAACATCTCTCTGTGGTTGAAAATGGGACTCGAGCCAGAGGCTCTCTGACCCTCCCAACGCCCTCCCTGTCCCGGACCACATCCCGCAGCAGCAGTCACCGGGGTTGGGAGATCCTTCGTCGCAACACCCTGGGACACTTGAATCTTGGACTGGAGCTTGGTGAGGGTGATGGAGAGGAAAATATGTATTTATGATTAGAACTCCTGTTGCTCTGGACATAGCTCCAGGTGGCCTGGGTGGGAAGCAGGGAGAGAGGCACTTTCCTATACAAGTATCTAACTTCCATGCTGTTAATAATGGGAGCGGATGTACAGAATAATATTTGAAGGTCGTGTCTCAAACTTCATCTAAGCATTTCTGGAGATGGGCAATAGGCAAGTGTTGTCCGACACATCTTCTGAAAGCCCTACATCTTAAGAAAAGAAGGTTTTGCTTTTGTTTTTAGCAAAGTTGGGCTTGGCCATCAAAGACATGAAATAGGGATGCTAGACTAATAATGTCTGGATCATCTCTTTGCTTCTTGAAGGTACTGGAAAGTAGTAAGCTGTGTAGCCTGCCTGGATCCACATGCTGAATGTGGGAAAAGGCAGGCATGGCCCTGAGGTTGTGGCTCTTCCCTTTTTCCTATAGCCCTGAAGGGCTCTCTCCCCACATAGCAACCAAACCCCAACTAGAAGACTGTGAGAAAAAAGGTTCTTCATCCTTGCTTTATTTTTTTAAATTTATTGTGGTAATATACACATAAAATGATCACTTTAATCATTTTTAGGTATACAATTCCATGGCATTAATTATATTTACATTGTTGTTCAACTATCACCAGTATTTATTTATAGAAATTTTTCATCATCTTAAGGTGAAACTCTTATACCTATTCAACATTAATTCCCCATTATCTGCTCCCTAGAGCCCCTGATAATTAATGTTCTACTTTCTTTTATAAATTTGACTACTCTAGGCACCTCATAAAAGTGAAATCATACAATTAGTTCTATTGTATCTGATGTATTTCACTTAGCATAATGCTTTCAAGGTTCATTCATGTTGTAGCATGTATAAGAATTTCATTCTTTTTAAAGACTAAATAATTTAATTGTGTGCATATACAAATTATGTTTATCGATTCATCATGGTTGGACATTTGGGTTGTTTCCACCTTTTGACTATTATGAGTAATACTGTTACAAATATTAGTGTACAATTATCTAAGTCCCTGGTTTCAATTCCTTTGGGCACACACCTACAAGTGGAGTTGCTGGATCTTACTGTAATCTTTGCCTAATGTTTTGAGAAACTGCCATATTCTTTTCCTCAGTGGATGTGCTATTTTACATTTCCTCCAGCAATATACGTACAGTGTTCCAATTTCTCCACATCCTCATCAATACTTGTTACTTTTTGTGTTGTTATTGCTGTTGTTGTTATTGAGAGTAGGCATCCTAATAGATGTGAAGTGGTATCTTATTGTAATTTTGGTTTGCGTTTCCTTAATGCCTAATGACATTGAATACCTTTTTGTGTGCTTGTTGACTATCTGTAAATCTATTTTTTTTTTTTTTAGAAATGTGTATTGAAGTCCTTTGCCTATGTTTCAATTGTGTTGATTTTTTGTCTTTGTTTCTGAGTTCCTTGATTTTTGAGGCTCAGAGTGTAAAGTGTTTGTATCTTGTTTGCATCATGGTGTGTGTTTTTAAGTATGTGTGTCAAGTAATGCCTCAATGCTTGAATGGCCCAAACATTTCTTTTATGGGATTGTCCCTAGTCTGTCCCTCTGGTAGCTCATTAGCAGTTGACCATCCTTGTGACTAGAGGTAGCTCCCAGCTAAGTCTCCTGCCATCCCCAACTCCCTTCGCCCCTTTGCTGAGTTGTTGGGTGGATGACAATAATAGAAGAGGGGCCATCCCTCTTCAGGAAGGACATTGATAACTGGGTGTCAGGGTGCTCATTATAGGAACTCAGGTGTAGCCTCCCTCTTGACTCCAGCCCTTTACTTCTCACCCTAGCCCCATCTTCTCCCTCACCAAAAAACCATAATAGCTTGTAAGAGGACTATGGTCTATAACAGCAAAGAGATATGTAGAATTTGTGAAACCATAGACAGGTTCACCCAGATACTCATTCAAAGCACAGAATAGTATGGGATGGTGAGGGTCACATGAGCGAGCACGCATGCACACACGCACACAAATGGAGGGTACACAGGTGGCATGGGTTCTTAAAGTGTTCAGTCAGTCACCATGATCGCTTGTATTTTCTTTTACCTTGGAAGTATGTCCTCCCCTGTTGACAGCTATATTCCCACCTGTGTTTGAGATTGTTTTCTTTCTGTCTCTGCTGTCATCTGTGCCTATCACTTTTTTCTCTAATGTTCTCACGTGTGTATCTTCAACCCCTCCCTCCCTACTAGTTCTAGTCAGCAAATAACAATGCTTTATTCTTTTCCATCTTCAAACAAGTTGCACCTCCACCTCACCACCGCCTTTTAGCTATGACTGCCTCACTTTTTTCTCTCTCTTTCTCTTCAGGGCCAAATTTCTTAAGAGAAGACTCCATTTTCCACTGACCTTACACAGTTTCCTCAATCCATTGTGATGTGACCTTACCTCTCCATGCTACTGATATCACTCTCATCAAGGTTATCTATCTAACTGTAGTTAAATCCACTGAAATACTCAGTCTTGCTTGAACTTTCTCTAGCATCTGTCAGATTATAGGCAACCTCTCAGCATATCCACAGCCACATACTATACCACCCTGTCTGCTTCTCTTCACCAACCCCTTCAATATTTTCTGTCCATAGGCTCTGTTTTTCCCACCACCTGGGCAGTCCCATCCACCTCGTAGAGTGCATTAGCACGCACACGTTTGTGATTCCCAACCCCTTATCTTCAATTTAGATATGTCTCCCAAGCTCCAGGCAGAACAGCTTGGATTCCTATCTATTGCACATTTGTACCTAGATATTTTACAGACACCTCAAATTCAACATGTCCCAAACTGAACAACTTTTCTTCCTCACCAAACCTGCTCCTCCACCAATGTTTCCAACCAAATAAAAGTTGCCCAAGTCAGAATCCTTGGTGCTATCTACATCTGTCTCAACTCTCATCTCCAGTACATCTCAAGTCTTATGGATTCTTTGCTTAAAACACCTCCTTTGAAAAGTAACTAGTAGTGATTAATAATGCATCACATGGTACAAAATTGAGAGAGCACACAAGATATACAGGGGTGGGGAGAAGCTTTTCTACCTCTGTCCCAGCTCTTCTGGTGTTCTTTCCAGTGGCATTCACTTATAAACGTTTGTTATTTATCCTTCCAAAATTACTCTCTGCATATCCAAGCATATGTATGTATGTTCCTCTTAAAAATACATATAATAGCCTAGCCAGTGTGGCTCAGTGGTTGAGCATCAACCTATGAACCAGGAAGTCACAGTTCAGTTCCTGGTCAGGGCACATGCCCAGGATTTTGGGCCTGATTCCTAGTAGGGGGTGTGCAGGAGGCAGCCGATATTATATGTACATAAATACATATAACAGTACAGTATATTAGGAAAACAGTTCTTGCTTTTCTCATTTAATATATTTTGAAGATTGTTCCATGATACTATGACATAAAAACAACCCCTTTTATTTGTCTCTTGCCTCTATGAATCCCACTGGCATTCTAAAATGGGCCACTGTTATCTCTTGCCTGCATCACAGGAGTAGGTTCCTAACTGCTCTCTCTGCTTATAGTGCACACTACAGCCAAAATGACCTTTGTAAAATGCAACTTTTACCTCAAAGGGTGGTCTTCTGAAAGCCCTTTCATGAGCCGACCCCTGGCAACTTCTTCAGCCTCCTCACATATATCTCCTCTTGCACTCTGTCACCAAGCTAAATTATTATATTATTATTAGTTACTTGATGGTGCTATATTCTCCTTATCCTTGACCTTCACAATTTGTGGACCTTTCTGCACCTATTCCCCTTTCTGTCTTTGTAGCTCGTGTTCATCCTACTGGTCTCAATGATCATACACTGATTGTGTGTTTGTGTGTGTGGGGGGGTGTTCCTAACACATAGGCTGGGCTAGAGTCCACCTGCTCTATGTTCTCAGGCCATCTATTTTTTCTTTTTATTATGCGTCCTGAACTTTATTGTACTTACTTGTTTAAATGTTCATCTTCTTTAGTGGATTGTAAGGCAAAGATGACGTCCATCTCATTCATCATTGTGTTGCCAATGCGTGGCATAATTCCTGGTACAACGAAGTGGAAAATAAATATCTATTAACTCAATCTATTAATGATTGACCTGTTTTTATTCTAAGTTTTCCCAGTGAGGTAACAAATGCCTGCCTTTGAGTGGGGTTGCGATCATTAAAATGAGCAGATGGTATGGGTAGAAACACTTTGGAAAGGAAAAACACCATCACAAATGTGATGTGTGTGAGTGTGCGTGTGCGTATGTATGTGTGTGTGTGTGTCTATGAGAGAGAGAGAGAGAGAGAGAGAGAGAGAGAGAGAGAGAGAGAGAGAGAGAGAGAGGTGGGGGGAAGGAGATGGAGGATAAAGAAGTGGATATTATGAGGAAGAAGAAAAGAAGGGAAGAACAACCACAGCCCCAGAGCTCTGGGACTGGATCTTACTGAACCATCTGGTGTGTGGTGTCCTCTGAAAGCAGCAGTGAAGGCCTCAAGAGCCTGATGAGAAAGGCAAATATGCAGACACAGCCACTGCTGCATGACAGACAGACAAGGTGAGTGAACCAGGAGCTGAAGAGTTTAAGTGGCCGGCAGATGTTCTTGCCCCCATGGGCAGCCATTTGTTGCTCCAGAGAGAGGGACAGGGGACAGAGAAAAACTGCTGTTTCTGCCTCAGGAATTCTTAGGGTACCCCCAAACAGTTACCATTCTCCCCTCCCGTCTCCCTCCTCCCTGGTGACTTCGGAATACAGAAGGCAGAAAATTCTCATTTCTGAGCACCTCACACACCAAAGGCAGGGAGGTGACTGGAGGGACATTTTATTCTCTCAGGAGGCCCTGGACTTTATAAACATGTCCCCTCCCAGCTGCTTGGAAAGCATTTGATTGACAAGGTTCTAGTAGGGAGGGTTGTGGAGCCCCCAGGAATGCCTCTGCCAGTGGCCTTGGGAAGGAAGGGCAGAGGTCACTGTCCTTCCCTTGTGCCACGCTGAAGGAATGCCAGATAAGGTCTGGGTCCTACAGGTGAGGGAGGCAGAAACCAGAGAGGCTGACGAAGAATGGAAGACTTTGTGGGTCCCTGGGGCATGGTGCACATGGCAAAACTGCGTGGAAAAATAGAGGTGGAGTGAGGGCCAACTGTGGCTTCCACAAGGCGCCTTTGCACACTTGAGTTCACATGATGAAAGCTGTGAAAATACCTTGATGCAGGATCAAGGATCATTTACTTCTCCAGGTCAGGCCTACCTGGTTCTTAAAAGCCAATGGGGGGGAGGGGGGGGGGCAGGGGCAGGAATGAGAAATGTGCAAGGAAAGAAATGCTTTGACGGTAACAAGGAGTACGTTGGTAATGTGGCCCCTGTCTCTGTCCTGGGACGGCAGCCAGGCAGGAGCCACCTGGGGTGGACTGGACACACCTGCTTCCTTTGCTTGTACTACCTCTTTGTTATCCTGGCTTGGAGGAGGAGGCGATTATAGCCCTGGGGCCCCAGGCAGTGGTGGCTTATGCAAGGCCAGGCTGCAGCTGGAGGGACTGGGTGTGCCTGACCCCACTCGCCTGTGCGTGCTGGGCATCTGAGACAGGGGTCTGCCTGTGTGTGCGCTTGCATGCAAGTAGTCCTTAAAGGGCCACTCTCTTTTTAACATGCTTTTTAACTCCTCTCCTTCCTCCTGCTGGGGTTAGTTGCTTGCATAACTCCTTCCTTAAGTAGCTGTGAAGTAAATTGTCGGGGGCTGGCATGAGGTTCCTCCCAGAGATGCCAGCTCTGCCACCACCCCGCCCCCCCCCCCCCCGCCCCTGCCCCCAATGACTACATTGGCCAGAGACTAGCTTGGGTTCTGGGCTTATCTGAGGGTCACCCTGTTCACCTCCACCAGCTTTCTCATTGCCATGAGTGCCCCCACTAGGCAGCTGGGTCCTTTAGGGATAAGGAGTACAGGTAAAACGACCAGTTTCGCTTCGCTGCTCTGCCATGGGATTAGCTGATGGTTTCTGAAGTGTTTCCCTGACATGATTGTGGGAAGATAGTAGCATCATACTCATGAAAGCACATGGGCCACTAACATTTTACTCATGGAGGGAGTTTTTATAGGGATATACTTGCCGTCCCCTGGTTCACCTCTTTATGCTCCTGCCCTCTCTGTTTTTCCTCATCCATCTCCTTCCAATAAAAGGTAAGGAAGGGCAACAGATAGATCAAAGCCTGTGGCTACCTGAAGGTGACCTTTGGCCCAATCCTTCGAGATGCTCTCCTGTCCCGGGTCAGAGAGCATGACCCCTAAATGGGTGACTAGTATCTCTTTCCAAGACTCTCAGACTTGGCCCCTCCTCTCCCTAGGTCTGGAGAGGACACCTGCCAATTGTTCTTTCTTATCTTTGGCAGAAGACTCTGCCTCTTTATCCTCTCTCTCCCTCCTTGAGTGAACCTGGTGGGCACGAGGAGACAGTTCCAGGGCCCCCACAGCCTCTGTCCCAGACCCTCTGGGCCTTCTTAGGTCAGTGATCACTCCCTGTCTCTGGGTCCCAGGCCAGGGAGGAGAGGGACTCGGGACAGAATGGGGGTGGGGTGGAGTGGCTGCAACCAGCCACAGGTGTCTTTCTGAATACCAATTCATCTTTTAAAGGCAGAAGTCATTGTCTCTGTGTGGGCTGGGGATTGACAAACACCCTCCCCCCCTCCCAGGATACACACACACACACTTCCCTGCTACCTTTCCTTGTTCTCCCTGTCACCCTCTGGGCCTCTCTTTTGTACACTGACCCTCCTTTGCCTTTGGGGCCTAGGCAGGAAAATGCATCCACTAAATAGCTTGCAATTTCCTTGGCACAGATCATTCTCCATAGAACACAGTTCATCATACACTGCATGCCAGGTACTCTGACAGGGAACAAGGACACAATGTGGTTTCCACTCTGCCTCTGAGGATCTACAAGTGGGGGAGATGGGCAGGTAAAGGGGCGATGCTAAGGCAGTGCTATTCTGTGCACAGAGCAGGGAGCATGGAGGAGGCTGGCACTAGTCCTGGCTGGGTGAGGATGGATGCAGAAGAAAGAAAAGAGAGAACATAACATTTGAGCTGTGCTTCAAGGGATGAGCTAGAGTTTATACATCAGATACTTTCTGGGAAGCATCTTTCTAAACCAGGCTAGGACTGTGTGGTTACTAAACCTGGTGCAGGCAAACACCATAGGTCCTATTTCCTGCTACTCACTCCAACAGTAAACCAGGAGCTGGAGTTCAACAGTCTCTTTGGGAGCCAGTGGAGGGTGTGGGCCGTGAGATGATTGATACAGAAACCCACCCTATGTAGGTGGTAACAGTCCGAGGTGGGCTCTGCTCTGGTCCTCAGGGGGGATTTGCCCATGGGAGGGGATTGAAAGGGCTCCAAGACCCCAAAACAGTAGCAGAAGAGAGGACTGAGGGAGTAAGAACAGAGGCTGTTACTGTGCACCTGCCGTGGGGCCAGGTGCCTCCTACACCTGTCTCAGCTAATTCTCACCACCAGCTATTGCTATTCTA
This sequence comes from Myotis myotis, assembly GCF_014108235.1. Taxonomy (NCBI): domain Eukaryota; kingdom Metazoa; phylum Chordata; class Mammalia; order Chiroptera; family Vespertilionidae; genus Myotis; species Myotis myotis. Next base: position 51,782,209 of record NW_023416315.1, read on the forward strand.
CTTTTCCAGACAGGCACCTGGGGCCCAGAGCAGGTGAGGGCCCAGCATAAGGTCAAGTGATCATGATGTGCTCATTTTTCAGACAGAAAACTGAGTTTCAAACAAGTAGCTAATTTTCCCCAGACCTCTCAACTAGCAATTAATAGTTTGGCTTTGAACCCAAATTGATATGTCCTCAAGGCCTTAGCTCCTTCTATGACAAGATTCTAAGCCCCCGAGACAAGACAGCTCTAAAGTCTTTACCAGAAAGTTATTTCAAATACTCCCTCCCAAGCAAAGTTAAAAAGGCAAATGACTTATATTCATATGACACACTACGGCATATAAAGTCTTCTCGCGTCCCTTATCTTTTTTGTTGCTGTTAATCCTCACCTGAAGATACTAGGTTTTTTTTCCATTGATTTTTAGAGAGAGTGGAAGGGAGGGAGAAGAGAAAGAGAGGTCCATCGATTGGTTGCCCCAACTGAGGGTCAAACCTAAAACCCAGGGACTTGCCCTGGACCGGGAATTGAATGCACTACCTTTGGTGCATGGGCCAAATGCTCTAACCACTAAGCAACAGTGGCCAGGGCTCATGTCCCACATCTTTAATGCTAACAGCAACCCTGCAGAATCAATAGCACAGAGTGACTGTCCTCAGTTCACAAATGAGGAAGCCGATTCTCAGATTGTGTGATTGAAATCTAGGATCTCATCGGCGCAGGGCAGGATTACAACCCCGGCTTCTGGGCTCCTGGAGAGACCTGTCCCACACAATCACTCTCTCCCCTGCCTGCATGGACAGATCGGCAAAACCAGACCTCCAGACCTGGAAAGTGGAGGACTACCCTCTACACCACGTCTTTGGCAAAGAACAACACAGAGGGTGGCTCTCAGAGACACCTCGGTGCCATGCTGGCTCACGGGCACTTGCACACCTCTGACAGTTTTAATACATGTCTGTCACCCTTGACGATGGCACACGTCCTCAGCCACACAACCCACACTGGCACCTTCCACATGGATGGCAGTGGGCAGCCCTGTGCTCTGGAGTCTCTCAGCACTGATCTGCTCCCGAGGGTTTTAGGCTGAGCCCTGATGCTGCCTGATGCTGGACTTCCCTGTAGCTTGGGGACACATCTCAGTCAGCTGTTGTTGTTGGGAACTTCAGACAGGCTGGAAGAAGGGGGAGGAGCCCGGGAGGGGGGCTGGCTTGAGTACTGGCCCCAGCACCCAGCAGGGCATGCGCTAAGGTGCTGATTCCTCGGGGCCAGCAAGGAGATCCCTATGAGGAGATCACAGGGTGCACTATCGAATGCCTGACATTTATACTCCCACCTACCTGCACAGGGCTCCACACACCCGGGGCTCCACACACCCGGGGCTCCACACACCCGGGGCTCCACACACCCGGGGCACCCGTGTCTGGTAAGTCTATCCCATGGGGCCTGTGTAGAATAGCACCTAGTACTTTCTATCTCTCCTAGTACTGGTCCCTGGTAGTGGCTGACCAGGGACCTGCCACTCCTGTTGCCTAGGGAAATTCCGAATTGCCCATAGCTATCTGGAGAAAGTCCTGCTTGGCTTCAGTCCCTGCCTTGTACCCAGCTGGGACACCGCCTCCTGGTCCCCTCTCCACCCTCCTCAACTCCTACCACACCCTGCTTAGGTATCTGCCACAGAATCTGCCCAGCCCCTCGTGCTCCAGCCTGTGCTGCCTCACAGTCCTCAGGGGCACTCCCTCCCTGAGGCTTCTCTGTCCAGGGGCAAAGCCACAAGCCTGGCTGTGGGGAGAGGAGGCCCAGAACTGCCACCCAGGTCTGCCTCTCAGGGGTCAGCCCCCTTCTCTACCCTGCTCCTGCATGCCTTCCCCTGCCTGGCAGACCCTGACAGCTCCCCTTGCAGTGTGCCCTGCCTGCAATTGGCAGTTGCCCTGTTTTTAGACTGCTTGTGTTAAATAAATAGAATTTGAAAGGGTTTTTATCACCACCCTGTTGCACTTTCCCTGACTTTGGAGTGGGGGGAGGAAAAGACTAGAAGTGCAGGCGGGGCACCTGTGGGGGAAGACTGCTGATAAAACGCTGCCTCGCAGGGCTGCTGGCCTAGCTGTGGTGTCCACTGAGAACACATGCTTTTGGAAAAGGGTCTTGCTTTTGGCTGGGGTTTTTCATAGTGATGATCTGATTTAGGATAATGACTAGATCCTGTCTTCTGCGCCATAAACCAATCTGTTTACTCCTGGCCTGAGCCCAGTGTCCCACTGCCCAGAGTGGAGTGGAGGGAAGTGGCCCCCAGCCCCGTCTCCAGGGATGCCCACAGTGGAGGACTTTCCCCTCTCCTCACCCAGAATGACTCGGGTCCCAGGACCCTGCTATTTATAAGGCTAAAGGGTGAACAGAAGCCATGTGTCGCCGTGTCCTGCCTGCCTCCATTCTATCTCTCCTCTCTGCTTGATGGAGAGGGGCCCTGTGATTCAGAGACAAAGACAGGCAGGTTTCACTGAGAAAGAAGAGCCCTTTCTGATATAAGGTGCTTCTGAGCTCCAGTGTGCCTGCAGGTGGGAGTTGAGGAGGGGCTGCCTGTTGAAAGGACCAGGGAAACTTAAGAACTTAAGAGTCCTGCCAAAGCCGGTTTGGCTCAGTGGATAGAGCGTCGGCCTGCGGACTGAAGGGTCCCAGGTTCGATTCCGGTCAAGGGCATGTACCTGGGTTGTGGGCACATCCCCAGTAGAGGGTGTGCAGGAGGCAACTGATCGATGTTTCTCTCTCATCAATGTTTCTAACTCTCTATCTCTCGCCCTTCCTCTCTGTAAAAAATCAATAAAATATATTAAAAAAAAAAAAAAAAGAACTTAAGAGTCCTTATTTTTGCAGATCCGGACACTAAAAGGTAAGTGACTTGGCCAAGGCCACACAGTGATTTCTAGGGGAGCCGGGGTTGGAATGCAGCCATTCTGATCACATGACATTGCCTCTGCTTTGTGTCCTCCAGAAGCCAGCCTCGTGGTTCACTCTCCAGATTTGGAAAGTTATTTGGGGTCTGTGCACATTTCAGTGGCTTAATTCCTGGTTGACTTCAGCCTGATATGAAGGAGTTTGGGATAAAGTAAGAGGGGGTGAGAGACTGGGCGAGGCAGCAGAGTGGAGAGGCCCAGCTTGGGGGAAGGAAAAGGCTTTGGGGTCTGGAAGGAAGAAAGAAAGACAGGAGGAAGGAGAAGAGGCTCGAGAAGGGTAGCTGTGGGCTTTGCCACCCGCCTGCACACTGCCCTGTCTCCAGAGGGGCCACACTGGGACTAAGAGCCATGACTCCAGCCAGCAGAGACCTGGAGAGAGGGTTAAAGTCAGGCCAGGACTCTCACCCAGCAGCCACTGCCCAGCCTCACTCCAGGCTGAGCTTGTGTGTCTGCTCTGGAACCACTGCAAGCCCCAGAATCTACAGAAGACCACTTCTCAACTTACAGAACTTTTCCTAAATTTAGAAGAGTTGGAGTAACTTCCTTGCTATTTTCTTTGGCTTAACTTTGTCTTTGAATTTTAATGCTTGACCCCAGAAAAGAGGAGAAGGAGTGCCAGATTCCTGGTCTTTCCAGTTTAGAAAAGACTCTGGGCAGGTAGGGAACACAGGAGCCAAGGCCTGCCTGTCCCTGTCCCCCCGCCCCCCCGCCCCCTCCTTGGTTTTGTGTTACGTGCATTGCTGGAGAGTTTCAGATGATTATTTAATTTGTAAATATTGTATAAATTTTAATAGCTTAAATTGTATAGACAGCCAAATAAAAACCTGCGTTAACAATTGGTGAAGGAAAAAAAAAGAAAAAGAAAAAAGCCTGGAGGGCCTGAAGCTGCTAGGCATTGCCCCCTTGGTGTGAGCACTCAGGCAGGCTCAGGGACAGCTATGGAGAGGCTGTAGGAGATGATGAGGGCAAAGGGCTGGAGTACGGTTCCCACCTGGGTGAGGACAGGGGGCAGGGACTAAGAACGCATTTGGGGGGAAAGGGCATGAGAGTTTTGCAACAGTTTAGACCCCTGGCCTCTGACAGCTGAGGTGCCTGTGTGCACCAGGGGCCACTGTGACTTGCAGTCCTTAGCATCACAGGTGTTTGAGCTGAAAAGGAGTGTCGAGAGTTCTCGCACCAGCCACGGGCCCAGGAGTTCCAGTCACCATTTGCCCGAGGCCCTGGGCAGTACGGTGACCCACATGTGTGTGTGTATATGCCTGCATGTGTGTGTGCACATGTGTGCACACTCTCTGTCGATCTGACATTGCTCCTGTACAGGCTTTATGTGTTGGCACACAGGTGTGTGAACCCTGAGACTAGAACAAACTCCAACTTTAGCTGGTTTGGCTCGGTGTATACAGTGTCTGTTTACGGACTTAAGGGTCCCGGGTTTGATTCTGGTCAAGAGCACATGCCCAGATTGCAGGCTCGATCCCCAGTAGGGGGCATGCAAGAGGCAGCCAATCAATGATTCCCTCTCATCATTGATGTTTCTCTCTCTCTCTTCCTCTCCCTTCCTCTCTGAAATCAATAGTAAAAAAAAAAATCATTAGAACAAACTCCAGGCTGAGTGAGCAGTGGCTGTGACCTCGCTGCCCGAGCCAGCTCTGTCATCACAGCCCCTTGGCCTGCCCATCCTGCTCTCTCTTGACAACAGAGCTAAGGGACACCCTCAAAGAGGGTGTGGGGAGCAGGAATGGGGTGACGCAGTAAGCTGCACAGGAAACAAAGAGGCAGAGAGGAGAGGAAAGACAAAGAAACCCAGGGTTCCACAGAGAGACTATTCAGAGCCCTGGACACAGACACACACACCCACTATATCACACATCACAACCACACACACAGCATCCATCACACACCACACATGCCATACACACACACACACACACACACACACTTCACACGCACCCCCCCCCCCACACACACCGCAACCACAGAAATCCCACATGCGCCAGCTCAGAGGCTAAGACCAGGGGAGCAGATACAACTGCAGAGACAGAGGCCTGAGCAAGAAAAAAACAGAGAAATAGAAAGACATAGAACAAATGAAAAGAGGGACAAAACCAGAACAAAATATATGAATACACTTTTTTGCCCTAAATCAGTGTTTCTCAATGGAGAGTGATTTTGCCCTCCAGGGGCCAACAGTCAATGTCTGAAGACATTCTTGATTGTCACCCCTGAGCCAAGGGAATGCTCCTGGCACCCAGTGAGTGGCAGCTGAACATCCTACAATGCTGGCAAACCCCACACTACAGAGCTTTCTGTTCCAAGGTATCAATAGTGTCGAGGATGAGAAATGGTACCCCAAATGTAGGAATCCGTAGGCAACTTCTCAGCCACAATCCGGCTGTGCCCCAGCCCTGTTTGTATCAACACATGCATACACATGTCATCTCTCTGATCCCCTTCAGCCCATGCCAGTGTGGCCCTCAGAGGAGGCTGGTCAGACTCTGGTTGACCCTCCCCCCAGGCTCCTTCATTGAATCCTGAGGACCTAACTTTTGCTTAGAGTTCAAGCTCAGCCTGAGGCAGGAAGAACCTGTTTCAGACCCAGTCAACATTGACCCTCCAGTCCTCCCTCCCCCATGGGCCCTGACCTCTTCATTCCTCTAAAACTAGGTCAGAGATTGACTGCCATGAGGTCAAGGCAGACTGGATGACCGCCAGCCACCACAAGTCATATGCTCATCTTTATAGATGAGACCATCGAGAGGGACAATGACTTGCCCGTAGTCATAAAAGTTTTCTTAAATTTTGAGTCTGGGCAAGGGGACTTGGAGAGGGTGTGATGGCAAGTCTCACCAGATGAGGCTAGCAACTGTGACCGTCCCATCCTCCCCCTCACCCCCTGCACCTACAGCCTCCTGTATTTGGACCTCAAGTCTGGGACTCTGGGCTGCAGAGCCAACTGAGTTTTCTCTGTTGGGAGGTGCTGCCCAGCATGGCTTGGCATGAGCCAGGGTAGCCTGCCATACTCCTCAGATTGGGCCACACTCCAGTAAAGCTCCCTATCCCCCCAAAATCCATAATCCCAGGAGGGTACAGGGAATGTGGCTTTAAGATGTGAGAGGACCCATGTAGGTAGTGTCACCCACCCTGTGGCCCACCTTTGCCCACTGTCCAAACATATAATGTTGGGTCCAAGAGGTGAGAGGACACTGTTGGTAGAAGCTCTAGTATCTGGTAAACTGCCCCCTCCCCTCTAGGCCTTCACACCAATTTTCAGTCTGTTTGCAATTTCCCATTTGTCCTGGTGACCCATACAAGGAAGCGCCAGGTGGAGGAGGAAAAAGAAGTCTGGAATGACTGATTCCTCCTGTAGCCTTCTTCCCCCATATGCAAACACGACATTGCCTTGTCCTCTCCCCAAACAGGACTGCACTGGGGGCTTTGGCTGGAGCCCAGCAGGACAGAGAAGGTGGGTGGGTCATCAGGCAGACAAACACAGGCTTAATGGGCACAAAGTTCCTGGGTTCAAGGTTTGGGTTCTAGTGCCTTCCCCCCACCCAGCCCGAACCCGCTGACCCTGGATGGGTGGGGAAGGCAGCTAATCGAATGGCACTGTTTGCTCAGGGCGCTCTGGCCTGGCTCTGGGCCAACGGCAGGAGCCTTGCTTTCCTTTCATTTTGAGAGTGACCTTCCTCCACCCGCCCACAGAGATACCCTGCCCTGCACCTAAGCTGTGCTTCTCCCCATACATCCCCTCTCTCTCTGCCCCCCCCCCCCTCAACCAGGAATACATAGAAAACAAAATAAACTCTGGAGCTAGTGGGTGGCTCCCACACACCGGGGACTCTGAGTAACCAGGTGCCAGGCCAGTGGGTCTTTGGGTCGCTGTGGGACTTTGCATATGCCATGGCCTCTGTTTATTCCCAACATAAAAATTGAAGTAACCGATCTTCACAATGGCTCCCTGCTCACACATGGCAGAGTTCTGTGTGTGGGACTAGGATGGGCTGTGCTCTCTGCAATCCTTCATCACTGTGACTGTAGCTCCCTTTCCCTCCTGGAACTCAGTTGGAATGAGGGACTGTGGTAGGGTAGATAGATGTGGCTTCTGCATCAAGCCAGTGGGTCTGAATCTGGCCTCGGACACTGAATGGCTCTGTGGCCCTGGGTGATCTACTTTGCCACTTTGAGCTTTGCTTTTCCCCCATTGGTATAATGCAGGTAATAAACACCCCTCATAGGTATGACATAAGCCTACCTGGGACCACTTAGCTAAGGGCTTAGCAGACAATAGCGAGCAGGTGAATAAACACTGTGTCCGCTGGAGGTTGCCAGAGAAAGAATTTGCAATACAGTGGGGCCTTGGCTTATGAAATTTGTTAAGGAGCTGTTAAGGAGCTCGTTAACTCAAATTACTCTGTCAACTCAATGCAAAAAATCGGCTGAGAGACAGCTGGTATTTCAAAAAACTCGTTAGTCGGGACACTCGTAAGTCAAAGCCCCACTGTACTTGGGCACATTTACACTAAAAAAAAGTTATCTGAAATTCAACCTGAACTGGCATCCTGTATTTTATTTGGCACCCCACTACATATATGTTGTGTTGGGGAGGGTCTTGAGGTCCAGAGTGGGGGCTGCAAACTCTGTGCAGGGGCCAGGTCCTGCCACAACTCCAGGTTGTGTCTGAGCTCATGAACCCAGAATGGATTTTACATCTTAAAGGGGCTGTAAAAAAAATAAAAGAAGAAGAAAAAGAATGTGATCAGAGACTGTATTCTGGGGCTTGAAAGTCTAAAATATTTGCCTTTACTCTCTTGGCCCTTTACAGGAACAGTTTTCTGACCCCCAGTAGGTGAGGAGACTAAGAGTTCTCAATACTGTATACCTATTCTAGGCCGGTGGGAGATTAAATTGGAAGAGTCAAGAAAAGCTAAGTCCCCAGGATGGACGCACAGGAAAAGGTGGGGGGAAGCAGAAGGACAGGACCTGTGAGAAAGGTGGGCTCACTCCCTTGCTCACTTGAGAGGCCCTCAACCCCCAAAAGCCTGCCTGACCCCTCCCGCCTCCTTCACTGCCTGAGTCTCTCAGCCTAGTTTGACCCTCCCAAACCTTTCTATAAAAGGTGAGCAGGTGTCCCAAAGTCCAAAGGAGGTCAATCCAGTCTCTATGAGGAGCTTCCTTCCCTGGACTGGCCTGGGGGCAGGGAGCCAGACCAAGGTGAAGGAGTTTACGCAAGGCCCCAGGTGGCAGGCAGGGCTGCTGGCCTGTCTCTTTAAATCTCAGGTAATTTGGGAGGAGGGAGGGAGTTTGCGCTTTGAGGAGCTCCTGCCTGAGGAGCCCAATGAGGGAGGCCCAGCTCTGCCAAGAGTAACAAACTCAGAGCCCTCTGCAGTCTGGCTGGGGCGCCTCCCCGAGACTCCTGTGAGGGCCAGGGAGGTAGGAGATGGGACCTCTGCAGGGAGAGGGCAGGCCGGCCCTTGGGGAGACCAATGTGGCACCAAGGCGGAGTTCAGTCGGGATCTGGTCTCTGCCTCAGCCCTACAAGGAGCCTGTCTTACACGACATGGGGTTGCCACTGCCCAAGAAGACGGGCCTCATTTTCTGCCTGTGGAGAAAGTTCTGCAGATGGTTCCAGAGACAGGAGTCCTGGGCTCAGAGCCGAGATGAGCAGAACCTGCTGCAGCAGAAGAGGTAAGCCTCCACCTGCTGCTGCCGCCCCCCTGCCCCCCCCCCCCACACACACACCGGTGTCCCTCACTTCCTTCCCCTTTTCTCAGCCCACCTCCCCCTCCTCATTCTCTGTCTTTGTTTGGCACCTCTGTCTGGACAGACTGTACTCCATGCCTGGCCCCTTGGGAGCATTTTGTCTCAAGAGTCTCAGCCTGTGGGGCCTCAGGGCTCCAGGTGGAAGAGGAGGGCTGGTGTGCACACAGGTCTCACTATCTGTAAGATCCAAGTCAGTTAGGCAGCTTCTTGGGAGTGCAGCTGATGCTTGAACGATGTGGGGGTTAGGGGAGCTGAAAGGTGTAGCCAAAAATCCATGAATAACTGATGTCGACCCTCCACGTACAAGGATTCTTAACTGCCAATTGACCCTTGAGCAATGGGGTTTCAGCTGCCAGGGTCCATTGAGCTGTGCTTGTCAATTGAACTGAGTGGGTCCATTGAAAAAAAAATCTGCTTATAGGTGGATCCCCATAGTTCAAACCCACGGTGTTCAAGGGTCCACTGTACTTTCCTAATGGCCAGGCAACTTGCTGGGTCTTGGAGAGATTGTGACATCCACTAGAGGTGTGCCGGTGGATCAGAGCAATGCCTTATATCTCTACTCCCTTTCCCTTGAACAGTCTCTCAGGCAGAAACATATAGCACACATACGTAGGCATGTGGGAATGAATGAATGAATGAGAGGATCTGCAGACCCTAGGAACCCCCCCAAAAAGCCCAAATGTGATCATGGTTATCATTCCTGTGCATTTACTATAGCCACTGATGGGAGGGTCTGAAGATGAACAGCTGGGACCCAGCCTAGAATCCATGATTCTCTACTTGGGGAGAGGGCACTGGAAACTGGCCAAAATATACTTAGGACCCATGCTCACCCACTCCTTCGTCCAGATTGTGGAATTTGAGAGGCTCTAGAGGTTGAGCCCTAAAGAAATTTTACTTGTTGCTTCCAGCCCCTGAAAATGTCCCCACCCATCATCCCTGGCAGCTTAGAGTTGGGAGCTGGGGACATGGAGGAAGCTTGAAGCCATCCCAGTGTGTAGTCTTCCAAAGTCTACATGGACCGCCCCACCCAGGCAGTGGCATGCCTGAAGGAAATCCTCCTGTTGGGGTTTCCCTGAGCTCCTCAGAAGGCAGATAATATGTCTATTCATAGGGGAAAGCATAAACTTTTATGTGTCCATATGCAAATGGAGGGGCTTGCCTGAGCCTGACCAGGAGAGAGAAGGCTAAGAGGTCACATAGAGCCTCTGTGGGTTTTCTTCTTTAGCTCAAGGATTCTGGGCTGGGATGAGCCCCGTTTTTTCCAGTTTTGGCTTCCCATCTCTCACATCAGCCACCCACCTCTGTCCCCCAGGCCTGGGAGAGTTGGGGCTGAGCACATGTTTGGCTGATGACATCTTGAGGCAACAGAATGGTGTTGTTGTTGCAGACGAGGCCATCACTGGTCCCACTCATCCCCTTCCCACTCTTAGGACCCCAGGGCTGAGGAGCCAGACACAGAGCTCAGAGAGGCCTGGGATTTCGGAAGGAGTGGCGGAAGTTCCCTGTTTGCCCAAGCGAGGCGCAGACAGAGTCTCTGAAGGACCACAGCCTGGCTGTGAGAGGGCTGCTTCCACTTGTCCTTTCTGTTCTATTTCTTCTTAAGACCATCTGGGGGCCTCCTCCTGAATCTCGGACTAGAAAGGTCTGATGTCACCACTGTGAGGGGTTCCCCTCCATTCCTGATCTCCCTGCCTCATTCCACAGCTCCTTGGCCCTCGTCTTCCCAACCAGGAGCCAGGAGGCCCTGAAATAACCAGGAAGGGGAGAGGATGAGGCTGTGCAGTCACCTAGCCTAAGGGGAGATGCAAGTAATTAGATAAATACCGGACATCCATGGACACGAGGACAATTCAGTCAGGTCAGGGGGTGCACTGATGGAAGAAAGTAGCCAAAAATGTTACCAGCACCCATCTTATCTCAGAGTCCCCGATCTAACTGTGGGAGGGAGGCTTTATTCCCTGTGAAGGAGGCAGGCCCAGAGAAAGCAAGCAGTGACCTTGGGGATCTGTGCCCAGGGCTCAAAGGGAATTCCACAGGGTGTAGCATGGTCCAGTGAGGAGGAGGGCTTTCTGATCTCTTCAGGCTGATAGGGAACCCAGCATTCTTCTCAGTGGGCTTTAAAAATACATATATATATATATATATATATATATATATATATATATTGATTTCAGAGAGGAAGAAAGAGGGAGAGGGAGAGAGAGTGATAGAAACATCAATGATGAGAGAGAATCACTGATTGCCTGCCTCCTGCACACCCCACACTGGGGATTGAGCCTGCAACCCGGGCATGTGCCCTGACCGGGAATTGAACCGAGATCTCCTGGTTTATAGGTTGACGCTCTACCACTGAACCACACCAGCCAGGCACAGTGGGCTTTTCTTGTATCTCAGTCATGCAGCCCACTCTGGGTGAATCCCTGTCATTGCCATCCAAGCTGAACTCTCCCTTTTCTCCTGAACTGTCTCTCCCTGGGCCTTGAGTTGTCTTTCCCGACATTCAGTGCCCTAAACATTCATTGAGCAGAAACTACTCTGCTAGGTTTTTAGAAAATGAACATGGCACCTTCCCTGCTCTCTGGGAGCTCAGATTCTCATGGATGAAATACACCAATATGCATCTACTTGTCAATGCTTGGTGAGCTCCTGAAAGGGGTGTGGACAGAGCCATGGACGCTGTGGTGTCTGATTTCAGCTGGTGTGTGCTGGGCAGCTTCCAGAGGCTGTCTAACCTGAGCCTTACACCTGGCCCCCTTGCTGCACAGTCGCCCTCCCACTAGTATTCGGGAAGGCAATGAACACTGAAGGTTCTCCTCTGTTTAGATAGACACCTGTAAATATATGTGAACTGACGTGTCCATGAAAAGCAAGCCCTGGGACTTCGCAGCATTTCCGGACTCCCTGCCTCAGTAAACACACGCACATGCATCCTTGCAGGCACACGGGGCTACCGACGTGCTTGATGGAGTTCTGGCAGATAGAAAGGTGGCCCGACTCCAAGTCTGGAAACAGCCACTTTCCTGGAAGCTTTGAACCTCATTCCATTGTCAAGAACTTGACCTAGAGGGAGGTGACCCATGAGTGGCCAGTGCGTGTCTCCTCCCCAAACGTGGTTGCAGTTTCCTTCATCTGTGGTCACTGCTCTGGGCTGCCCCCTCCCCCTGGGAAGAGTCATAAAACTTGAAGAACCACATAATTTAGTGGTGAGCGCCTCAGGCTAGGTTCTTGGTGAAGCATTCTGCCTTTAACTCTGTGTGATCCTCCAGCCATGATTTGGCTATGCTGCCTCAATTTCCTTTTCTGAAAAGTGAGAGCATTATTCAGCCTGGGTGGCAGGGCTGTAAGGAGCAAGAGGGAGCATAAGCGAGATGCTGATTTGGAAGCTGAAAAGCACATTTAACGTGGGATTATTGTGATAAACAAAATCCACACAATAAAAGGGCGCCTCCCGTGATGGCAGGAACTTAGAGGGGCTGTCAGTTTCCTCCTGTCAGAACCATATTCATTCTGGAACCAAACTCTGAGCCACCATGTTGTCCGTGCCCTTCCCTTCCCAAATGACAGTCTCCCATGCCTCCTGTGAGAGGCTGCTTGTGGCAAAACCAGTGAAACCCACACAGGTCCATACAGTCCCCTGTGCCTTTTCTAACCCCATTTCAAGCCCTGATTAACACTGAGAATGGGGACAGAGAAATGACAAATAGGACGCTCGTCCCAGCTCTGCCTCTGACTTGTTAGGACAAGTCACCTCAGACTCCAGGCCTCTTTCTCCATCTGTTGCATTAACAAATTAAACTAGTTTTCTTTCTACTGACTTCCCTGCTCTAAAATCCTGATCTCAATTCTCCTGCAGACACTCTTGATTCTGCCCTGTTTCCCAGCAACCAAATACAAAACTCCACTTGTGCACCCTGCGCACACATGAGCATGCACACACACACAGGTAGACACATACACACAGGCAGGCACACATGCTCAGGAATGGAGGGGGAGAGCACAGGTGGTGGGAACTGGGAGAAGAGAAGTGGGAGATTCTCACTTGGTGGCCGGAGGGAACCCCGAGGGGGAGATCTGTTTATGAAGAATGTGCTAGGTTGTATGCCAGGGACCTTGTAATGAGGTTTGCACCAGTCTAATGTAGAACTATTTATCAATTTGATAAATAATTGTCCCACAAAATAAAACATTGTCTAAATCCTGCAGACACCTTTCATATGGTCATAATTGCAGATTCGCTCTATAATTTTGTGTTGCTACTTAATCAATGGGTGCTTAAAAGGCTTCACCTATTTGTTTAATGATGTGTAAGAAAACATGTATGTATAAGGCATTTCTCATCCTTTTGAATGTGAAGCATGCTTTTTAAAAGATGGCTTATGAATAATTATACCTCTAAGTTGGGGTTTCTCTAACCTTGGCACTGTTGACATGACGGGCAGGAAAATACTTTATTATGGTAAGCTGCTTATATAAGATGCTTAACAACATCCCATCCTCCAACCACTGAAATAAAATAGTACCTCTTTCCCCAGTTGCAACAATCAAAAATGTCTCCAGACATTGCCAGGTTCCTTGGGGAGGAGGCCAGGGATCACCCCTGTTTGAGAACCCTTGCTCTAAACTACTGTTTGTAGCTAGGGGATTCCAGTAATATTGTGAAGTATTCTGCTAAACAAAGTGACATTTTCCCCCTGGAAGGGAGAGAGTATAATCTAACCATTCAAATGGGAAGATACTTCTTCCGTATCGCCTCCTCTTCCTTGCCCCGGGGAGGGTCTGGCAGCTATCTGGTGAAGATGTGTTGAGTTTGCTCCAGATCTAAACTTCTAGGCTGGATTGCTATAAAAGAAATGACCAGTGCTTCAGGCATAAGAATCTTTGGATGGGTCTGCTTTTGCGTCTTTTTTATGGGACCCAAGGATAGTCAGGTGTTTTGGGGGACCCCCTTCCTGCCAAGAATGTGAGCAAAGGCTTTCTCTGCTGTCCCCTTGTGGTCCTGTGATGCTATTGCAAGTAACGGCTCTGCCTGATCCCCTCAGAACCATTGACAGGCTGCCCCCCTTTTTGCTGGATTCTGGAGTTTGCCAACAAGAGGAGGCCAGTTCTCTACAAACCCTGCTGGGTTGGGTTCTAAGCTGGTTCTTCACGCAGAGTGTGGTCTGACTGTGCTTGCGAGATAAGTCCAGGACACTGAGTTAAATTGCAATTTCAGATAATATGCTGTTCGTATAAGTTTGTCACAAATATTGTATGGGACAAACTTACACTAAAAATTATATGTTGTGTGTCTAAAATTCAAATGGAACTGAGCATCCCATATTTTTACTTGGTAGACCTGGCAAGCCTGTGTCAGACAGTCACTCCTTGACTTTTCCAGGCCCAGTAGGACCGTCAGCAGAGGCAAGGAAGTGAACACAGAGGACGTTTATGGAGGTTGTTTACTGGCTTCAGATATGTGTAGGGACCAAAAGGAATATATATCTTTGGGCCTGCCACCAACTAGCCTCCGCACACATACCCTAGGACAGTGGTTCTCAACCTTCTGGCCCTTTACATACAGTTCCTCATCTTGTGACCCAACCATAAAATTATTTTTGTTGCTGCTTCATAACTGTAATATTGCTACTGTTATGAATCGTAATGTAAATTTCTGATATGCAGGATGGTCTTAGGCAACCCCTGTGAAAGGGTCATTCAACTGCCAGAGGGGTCGTGACCCACAGATTGAGAACTGCTGCCCGAGGAGGTAGGGAGCTATGATAAAGCTGGAACTTGGGTAAGAAGAGCCCTGGGACCCATCTCTAGCTTTGCTGTTAATTTTTCACACATTTAGTCAAAGCCGGACACAAGAGTAGAAGCTAATTGGAAGAGGCCAGGGAAAGAATACAGAGATGAGAAAGTGACTGATCGCTGTCTTCAAGTCCCCTTAGTACAGAGGAAGAGATAGATACTAATTACAACACACATGCTAAGAGAAAGTACACCTGAGGAGAGAGTGCAAATCTTCCTGGGAGGCCATCTGTGTGCCTGCGTAGTGCTGACTCTAGGATATTTATAGAGGAGGGGTTTGGCCAAATTGTTGAGAAGGTGGTAGATGTGGTGAAGGGGAACATAGCAAACTTGTTTTGCAGCTGTTTGCATACTGAGAATACTATTTTTTTTTTTTTTTTTTTTTTTTTGCTTAGATTATATGTTAGCTTAAGGTTGGCTTGGGGATGGCCAATAAAGATAATAAGAAGGGGCAGTGAGGTCAAACCATGCTCCTTATTCACTCATTCTACAGAGAGTGGGGATGGCTACTATAGGCTGGGCACTTATTCTTGGGACATGGAAGAGGCAATTACTGGGTTGGGGGGGTACATATCAGGTGAGAGCAGGGCATGGCACAGGTGGTGAGGCCAAAATGCTGGCTGGGAGATGTAAGTGGGAGGAAAAGAGCATGGAAAAGTGTTGCCCAGAAACTGTAAAGGGTCCCTTCTCCTTGGGCATTTAAAGACCCATTGAACTTTTGTAAGCTGTGATTGCAATTGCCATTTAAAGAGAGTATCTTGGCAGCATTGAAAAATGTGAACTGGGGGTAAACAGGTTTGGGGAGACTAGTTAGGAGAGTACTTTGCTAATCTTGGGTTAGAGAATGAGGACATGAATTAATGAGGGGCAGACAGGATGAGGAGGTAGGGATTGAATGGAGAAAGAATTCGATGGTGAATTGGCAGGGCCAGGAGCTGCCTATGTGGCATGAGGGGGCTGTGGCTAGCATTTGGGAGATGTGTCCGGGGCTCAATCCTCCTCTCCCATTGCACTCCTACCCCCAGCACTGGAGTGGGTTTCCTGCCGCCACCAGGTGTGTGAGCACCCGTCTGGCTCTCTCTTTGTCACATAATTGGCCATCTCTGGATAAACAGGGTTATTTCATTCACTTCCATGGAAAGACCCCATGGCTCTGGGTCGAGAGAGAAAATTGAATGAAAGGGGTCCCAAGTGTCTTAGTTAAAGTAAGTTTTAATAAAAAATTAAAATATATATATATGTTTCTGAGTTCATTGTAGGAATTAAACTTAAGAGAGGATTGAGGAGTCAGAGAAGATAATTTTTGCTTAAAATAAGTGAGAAACAGATAGGAAGTAGGAAGAGACTATAATCTGCCAGAAAAACAAAAAGGCTGCACTATTCCTTTTGGGTTGAACCCTAAAGATGCTGGTACAGGGAGGGAAGAGCCAGGATCAAAGGGTTTCGCTGAGAAGGTCGAGGAAGCAGAGCACCATGCAACAGGAGAAAACCTGCTAACCTCTGCGTGTTGACTTCCTCCACAAACAAGAGGGAGGAATGCCTTGTATTCCTTGTCCTTGAAAACAAGGCTTATCATGGAGGGTCATCTCAGGACACTCAGTGAAGGCTGAATCAGGGTTGTTCCAGAAGTCAATAGTTCAAGAGATGAGTGAGTGCCTAAGTAGAGCTCCTCCCCTCCATGCCTGCTATGTACATACATTCTGGTGCCCACACCCTGGCAGGGGGCGGGGTGGGGGAGATGTAGAAACCAGTCACTGAGTTTTGGGCTAACTGGTCAGGAAAAAAAGAGATCAGAAACTCTTTGCACCCCAATGGCCTCAATTCCCTGAACCAGGGACCTTGGGGTTTGTTATCACTGAGGTCCACGTGTTTACATACAATCAAGCAATTCCTCACTCGTCACCCCATCACTGGGCATGCTCACTACTGATACCTTTCTGATCCCATTTCCTTGTAGGATCTTGGGGTGTCCTTTCCTTCTAGCTGCCAAAGAGAATGATGTCCAGACTCTCAACAAGCTGCTCGAATATCAGGCCTGTGAGGTGCACCAAAGAGGTAAGAAAGGAGCAGAGCCCTCAGCACCCAACTCTTTCTGGATCAGCTGCATGTGAGTGGCTCCCCAGGATAGCCCAGGACCTTCTGCTATGGGCCCCTAAGACACTATTGTTCCCATTCCCCTGACCTTAGAAGCCCCATGCCTCTTCTTTCTGTTCAGGAGTCATGGGGGAGACAGCGCTGCACATAGCAGCCCTCTATGACAATCTGGAGGCTGCCATGGTGCTGATGGAGGCTGCCCCGGAGCTGGTCTTGGAGCCCATGACATCTGAGCTGTATGAGGGTGAGGAACTAGGGGCCAGAGATGGAGGGAAGGGGAGACCTGTTGGATATTTCAAGTCAGACTTTGTGATGGATAACTTGGGGAAACCAAAGAGGGAACCTGAGCCCCACTACTTCCCTATTCCCTTTCCCATTTCCCTTCTGCCTTGTCATCCTCATGGCATGGCATTAGAGCACCAACCCCCCAAATGGAGAGACCTAGAGAATGGGAAAAAGGGGGCTATGGCTGGATACCCTGGGAACCTTGCCTGGCTCAGGGCTCTCTGTCTCCACCCCCTAGGCTGCCCTAGTATAGGATCATGTGAAGATATGGTATAGGACCTAGGGAATAGGAAGGGGGTGGGAGAGGAGTGGCTGGGACAATGATCAGGCCCATCCATATCTACTTGACCCTGCACAATCCTGAGGACAGACCCCATGCCTGAGGGCTCTCTCTGAACCAGGTCAGACTGCACTGCACGTGGCCATCATGAACCAGAATGTGAACTTGGTGCGAGCCCTGCTCGCCCACGGGGCCAACGTCTCTGCCAGAGCTACAGGAACAGCTTTCCGCCTCAGCCCCCACAGCCACATCTACTTTGGTGAGAACCAGAGCCAGGGCTGGGGAAGGGGAGGTAGGTGGCAGGCAAGAGCCAGGGGAGGATGGAATGAGGAGAGTTCTGTGCCTGAGGGGGTGGAGTGGACTGGGGTCAGCCCTTATAGGGCTTAAGGCCAGAGCCCATTCCCCCAGGGCCTCTGCACCATCCCTGCCTCTGGTTCTGCTGACAAGTGTCCCCAAGCCCAGACCTGAGCTGTGTGGAGGAACAGGCAGTCACTAGGGAGATGCCCATCCCAGCCTGCACTCATGCCATGGAGCTCTCTGTTTCCCCAGGGGAGCATCCTTTGTCCTTTGCTGCCTGCATGGGCAGTGAGGAGATCGTGCGTCTACTCATTGAACATGGAGCTAACATCCGGGCCCAGGACTCCCTGGGTAAGCACTGGAGTGTGGAAAGGACCTGGGGAACAGACAGGGAATGGGAGGGGAGGGTCTGGGACAATGGTCAGGACCACTCTGGGGTGGGCATGAGGACTGTCGGGGACTAGGGTCCAGTAACCACATGACACCAGTGTCCTCCCCAGGAAACACAGTGTTGCACATCCTCGTCTTCCAGCCCAACAAGACCTTTGCCTGCCAGATGTACAACCTGCTGCTGTCCTATGACAAACGTGGGGGCCACCTGCAGTCCCTGGATCTTGTACCCAACCACCAGGGTCTCACCCCCTTCAAGCTGGCTGGAGTGGAGGGCAATACTGTGGTGAGGGACACCCTCCAACCCCAAGGTGTCCTTCTAATGGCCCCATCCTATACTTCTAGCCCTTTGAGGAAATAGATGTAAACATTCATCCTTGATGCCTAGCTCCCATTTTCAGGTTGGAAGTGTTTGCTCAGCCCCCGTCTCCCTTGTTCCTGACCCTTTCTTGCCCACTTTCTCCTTTCTGAGGTGTTGGAGGCTACAGTCTAGCTCTCATGCTATGGTGGTTTGTAATGCCCACATCCACCCACACTTCCAGTTCATGGGCAGCAGACTCACCTCTTCCCAAGTTCTAGAGGGAGTAAAGCAACCCAGGGAGTCAGAAAGCAATCCAGGGGTCAGCATAAACATGGGTCTTTCTGCCCCAAAGGCTGTGATCATTGACTGAAGGGCAGCCACCCTTTCCAGGGATGCTGTTCTCCTGGACCTGCTCCTCACTCCCACCCTGTGACCCTCCCCTTTACCAGTTCCTCCTGACTCTGTGTTCCCCCTCCCCCAGATGTTCAATCACTTGATGCAGAAGTGGAAGCACAGCCAGGGGACATTTGGGTTGACAACCTATACCCTCTATGATCTCACAGAGATCGATTCCTTGGGGGATGAACCATCACTGCTGGAACTTATTGTCACCACCAAGAAGCGGGAGGTAAAAAGAGTTCAAGTCAGAGAGTGGCTGGGGAGGGACATCAGGGTCTCGGAGCCACTTGTTCTGTTCTCTTCCTGATGCAGGCTCGCCAGATCCTGGACCAGACACCAGTGAAGGAGCTGGTGAGCCTCAAGTGGAAGAGATACGGGCGACCCTACTTTTGCCTGCTGGGTGCCTTGTATGTACTCTACATCATCTGCTTCACCATGTGCTGCATCTACCGCCCCCTGAAGCCCAGGACTGATAACCGCACACAGCCCAGGGACAACACCCTCCTGCAGCAGAAGCTCCTTCAGGTGACCACTAGGAGCAGCTGAGTTTCTGGGCAGGATCCACTCTCTCCCCTTTCTCAGACTTGTTATCACTTGTCCTAAAACCCACACCTTTCCCTTCACCCAGGTCTCAAACGCATAGGCACAAACTCAAAATACACACATGCAGAAACACACATAACACTCAAAGAGTGGAGTTGGAGCTAGCCAAACAGGTTAAAAAGAATGGAGCACTGGCTCCCTTGGTTGGGCATCATCCCTGTGCACTCTAAGGTTGCCAGTTCAATTCCTGGTCAATGAACATGCCCAAATTAATGTTTTGCTCTCAAATTGATCTCTCTCTCTCTTCCTTTCTCTAAAAGTCAATTTAAAAAAAATATTTTTTAAAAGGAAAAATCAAACAAGGACACTGACTTCTGACCAGGGGCAGGCAGGGCAGATGCCTGAAAACCCTGAGTACTGACCATGTTTCTCTCCCCCAGGAGGCCTATGTGACCCCCCAGGATGCTATCCGACTGGTGGGGGAACTGTTAACTGTCATTGGAGCTGTGTTCATCCTGATTGTAGAGGTATGGTGTGGACTGGGTCTGGGGTGGGACTGTCTGATCCAAGGTTCTAGCCTGAGCCCTGGCCAATAAGTGCCTTTGTGTCTCTCTAGATTCCAGACATCTTCAGGGTGGGGGTCACTCAATTCTTTGGACATACCATCCTTGGGGGGCCATTCCATGTCCTCATGTGAGTCTCCTTCCTCACTCCCATCCCTTCCCTCACTAGGGCTCCAGTTTTGCCTCCTGGATTCCTGACCCTACAGAACCTTAACCCCACAGGGCCCTCTCAAGTGATGTGTGTGACCCTGGTTATTGAGCTTGCGAAGACTGAATCTGAGTGTGTGGGTCCTGTCTCAGTCACACTCTTGCTCTTGGGTCCCCAGGATAATCCCAGAACCCTCTCATCACCCCTTCTCTGCTCTCCTTCCAGCATCACCTATGCCTTCATGGTGCTGGTAACCATGGTGATGAGGCTCACCAACACCAGTGGGGAGGTGGTGCCCATGTCCTTTGCCCTGGTACTGGGCTGGTGCAATGTCATGTACTTCGCCCGAGGATTCCAGATGTTGGGCCCCTTCACCATCATGATCCAGAAGGTTCGTGTCTCCCTTCAAGCTTCCTAGAAAAAGGTCCTAGGGAAGAGGCTGCAAACATTTCTGTCAAGAGCCAGATAATAGATGATATCTCGGGCATTGTGAGCCACATTATGGTCTCTGTTGTATATTCTTTTCTTCTTCCTCCTTCTCCCCCCATTCCCCCCCCCCAAATCTTTAAAAGTATAAAAAACTATTCTTAGTCCAAGGGCCATACTAAAATAGGCCAAACAGATCTGGCCTACAGCCATAGTTTGCCAGCCCTGTCTTATAGGGTGGAGCTGTGAGAATTTTCAGTTAGAACCTATTCGAGGATGGGAGGGGCAGTGGCTCAAGTGACAGGTGTGATGTTCTCCCTTCCCTCTTTAGATGATTTTTGGTGACTTGATGAGATTCTGCTGGCTGATGGCTGTGGTCATTCTGGGGTTTACCTCAGGTAAATCATCTATTCAGGATGGGGACCATGGGAGGGGGAGATTGGAGGATTTTAGAGAACATAGAACTGCTGGGATAAACTTGGGGAAAAGTAGGAGGCAGCGGAGGTAAGTGGGGCCATGGTGTCTGAGGATGGGACATCCCTCAGAGATGAGGGAAAACTGGGAGTGTTTGGGAGAGGTGGCTCTTGGAATCAGAAGGATAAGCCATATGGAAAATAAGGTAACCTAAGAACCCAAAGTATAGAGTGATGAAGGGCTCGGATGGTGCTATGGAGATGAGGGAAATGGGCAGAGAAGAGCTGGATGGAGTTTGGTCATGTCCATGGTTACTCACCATGGTAACTCTCACCCCCTTGGGTGGAGCAGCCTTCTATATCATCTTCCAGACAGAGAACCCCGATGAGCTGGGCCATTTCTACAGTTACCCCATGGCACTGTTCAGCACCTTTGAGATGTTCCTCACCATCATCGATGGCCCTGCCAACTATGACGTGGATCTGCCCTTCATGTACAGCATCACCTATGCTGCCTTCGCCATCATCGCAACACTGCTCATGCTCAACCTCCTTATTGCCATGATGGGCGACACTCACTGGAGGGTGGCTCACGAGCGGGATGAGCTCTGGAGAGCTCAGGTGAGCCCCCTAGTGGCTGGGAGGGTTAGTGCAAGTCATTTCCTTTACAAAGACCAGGCCAAATTCAGGTAGAAGCAGGATATTTTGACCCCACATGTTTGGGTAGTTTTTAAGCAGTACACAGAATAATGCAGTGTATAGTAGAACTGGATTAGCAATACCACTGAACAATACTGAAATAGCTGGAAATAATTCCTCACAGTTTGCTCAAAAATTAAAACATTCATTTTCTAAAACAAAAAAAAAATTAAAGAATAAAGCTAATAGTGGCTAAAATGGCATTCTGAAGATTCTGCTACTGAATAAAAACTGGAATATCCCATCTTTCTGGCAATATTTCGGTCTTCAAAATTTGACCCAGAAGAATTTGACATGTTAAACATAATGCCACAAACCCCCCCTTGTAGTAGCAGAAAATATCTTCAGAGCATCATGGTGGGGACAAGAGGCCATTAATTGAATCAAATCATCACTTTAAAATATATGCAACAAATAATTTATCTCAACAAAAATAATTCCCACAAAATAAAAATGAAAATCCTGAAAATCAGATAGCATTTAATGGTGCTGTGTAGAAAATGGAGTTTATAAGAAAAATGAACTAAATGGGGTTTGCCAGGAATATTTTTTTTCCAGGCAAATGCAGATAGATGTCTCAGTATGATGTTTGCATTCATAAATGGCTTATATGTCTATAGGGTCAAAATATCCCGTGTATCCTTGCTTTGTTCACCTTCCCATTATTCTTGGAGCAAAGTCACCAACCTCTTGCAGCATCAGCACAGTGTCAGGTCACTAGGCATAGAACTGTGAGGCTCACATCCCATTGACAAAACTGACACTACTATCCTCAGCTTAGGAGTGCTGTTTGGTGAAACCAGAGTTCCTGAGTTTCCTAGCTGCTGTTTAACTGTCATCCCTCTGTCTAGCACCCTCCTTTCTCCCTACACTTCATCTCAGTCTATACCCAGCCTCTTCCTACTCTCCCCTGTCTCCACATGCAGGTTGTGGCCACCACAGTGATGCTGGAGCGGAAGTTGCCTCGCTGCCTGTGGCCTCGCTCAGGGATCTTTGGAGGAGATTACGGGCTGGGGGACCGCTGGTTCCTCCGGTGAGTGACAGTGAGGGGCTGTGTGTTCTTGTGATCTCAGGGATCCTGTGCCCTTTCTAGTCCTGATGACCTGGCTGCTGAGGGGCTGGGACCACCTGGCACACCAGCAGCAGACAAGGAAAAGGCCCATCATGGAGGGGGGGGATGTGCACAGGAGACGAGCAGGTCTAGCCCGTGGCCCTTGGCCACCTCCCAAGTCATCTATCCTCCCCAGGGTGGAAGACAAGCAGGACCTCTACCAGCAGCGAGTCCGGCGCTATGCACGGGCCTTCTACAACCGGGGATCTGATGACTTGGACAAGGACTCAGAAAAACTCCAACCACGTCACCCCTCTGGCCCCAACTTGTCCCTTCCTACCCCCTCGGTGTCTCGAAGCACTTCCCGCAGCAGCACCAACTGGGAGAAACTTCGGCAAGGGACCCTGAAGACAGATTTGATGGGGGTGGTCAACAGGGGTCTGGAAGAGGAGGGCTGGGAATATCAGATCTGAACGTGTGTTGTTGCTTCGGTTCCCAGCAGTTGCTTTCATGTTCCTGGGAACATTGCAAAACCAAAAAATACCTCCTAGGTCAAGGGGGAAAGGAGTAGAATAGTTGGGAATCCCTGTGCCCAGGTATCTATTCCTTGCTGGGCTCTGGAGCAAACAGAAAGCCGGGAGGTGGCTGGTGCCCCATCTTGGGCTTTAATGGAGTCCTGCTGCACTGTCACAACAAAGCACTTTAAAGACAGGCTTGCCACTTTTGCACCCAGTCTCCACCCCATGTCAGAGCGGGAGTGGTGAGCCCTGTCCAGGTGCTCTAGGGAGTTTTGGGGAGGCGTGTGGAGAAAGTGTGTGAGTGGGGACAGACAATGCTCTGGGGTGGGGTGACCCTGGTTGAGTCTTGTCACCTTCTATCTTCCAATAAATTGTTCCCTACTCTTCTCCCTGCTGTGCAGTGTCACCTTTGAGGGCGGGGGGGGGGGGGGGGGCTTGCAGACTGAGGCCTCACCACACCTCCAACTTGCAAAATCCCTTTTTTCCCTTTAATGTGGGGAGGGAGTGTGGGAAGGGACAGAGGGCAGGAGAAGGAAGCATCCTGAAGGTTGGGTTGAGTAGGCTGGGCATGAGAGGCCAAGACGGAGACTGGCTCATGTCTCCCACATCCCTCCTTGGACCTGTGTCCCAGCTGTGTCCTAAGCAGCGTCAGTCACAGCTTCCTGCCAGGGTCTCAGACCTCCACTGAGCCTGGCTGCCTCAGGTGCCGCTGCAGGAGCTGGATGTTGTGTAGCAGTTTCTTCTGGTGGCCAGCCAGGGTGATGCCCAGGGCAGGCAGGTCTCTGGTGGGGAAGGAGTGGATCAAATCTGGGCCAGTGTCTCCAAGATCCCAGGCACGACTCTGGCCTAGGGCCCAGAGGCTCCCCCACCCACCTCTCCCTGCTTACTCCAGGCTGAGCTGAGCCACATCATTGAAGGTGCAGAGGCCACCCCTGGAGAAGTTGTCCTGGTAACACTCCAGTCCAATGGCAGAAAGCCAGGCTTGAGGTGAATCCAGAGTAGGAAAGTCCAGGGACACAGGGTTCAGGAGGGCCTGGGATGGTCTAAGGGGGAAGGGGGAGGCAGGTCAAAGTCCCCTCTTCATCCGAGCCCCAGCTCCTCAGTTTTCTTTTTGGTTTGTATCGACCCTCCCTGGCTTTCCCAGGCTCCAGTCCCAAGCTCCAGACCTGTCCCCAGAGCTCCCGCCAGCCTGCAGAGTGTCTGGCTTGCGAATCATCTTGTCAAATGCAGCCACTAACTGGTCAAAGTGGGGACGCTGGGTACGGTCTTTCTGCCAAGTGTCCAACATAAGTAGATGTAGTCCAGGAGGACAGCCTGGAGGTGGGGGCAGCCGGAACTCCTGCTGTATTGCATTTAGCACCTGGGGATTAGAGGAAGAATATGGCGAGGGAAACTTGTAAGTGGAAAGAGTATATTGTTAAGTAAGGGGGTGGGCTGAGATCAGGTGGAGCATGAGGGCACACTGGTGAAGGAACTTAAAAATACAGAAAGCAAGAGCCATGAGATCTTAGGGAGGGAATGGATCACAGAATGGAGGTCTTAGAATGTGGGAGTCTGTGAGGCTGGTGGGTGGGAAGGATCAGGGGTGGGGAAGCCTCGATGTCTAGGTCAAGAGCTCACCTCTTGGTCACTCATGTCCCAGTAGGGCCGTTCTCCATAACTCATCACTTCCCACATCACTATCCCAAAGCTCCAGACATCGCTGGATGTTGTATGTTTTCCATGTGCAATGACCTCTGGGGCTGCCCAGCGAAGCATACAACTTGGGCCCTGAGGGGTAGGGTTAAAAGTACCAATAGCGATAATCACAACAACAGTCACATTTATTGAGCAACTACTCTGTGCTCAGACGTGAGTCAAAGGTCTCACATCAAGCCTCTCTCTTAATCCTCACAACAACCCTGCAGGGTAGATATCTTCATTTTGTAGAGGCTGAGGCATCAAGTGATATGAACTTGGGCAAAAAGTCACAGAGCTTAGGGTGGAGTGCTCAGAATTTGGGCCCAGCTGCTCTGACTCTAGAGTACCTGTGATCATTAGGGGAAAGGCAGGAAGTGGTTCTAGGTTTCTGAGGTCTCCCACCTTCCTCTTCTCAAGTCCTGAAATCCTTTAATGCTCCCTTTGCCCAGGCTTCTATCCTGGATGAAGCACAGGTGAGCTTTATCCCTTCATACACAATGATATGCCGCCCAAGGTCCCCACCCCAGGTTCTGGCTCATCCTCCAGCAACCGCTGAAGAATGCAGAGTCCCAGACTGTTCTCACCTGAGGGCTGTGACCAAGCCTGGCCACTTTGCACACCAAGTGGCTATTGACCAGCACACTGTGGGCAGAGAGCGCTCGGTGGACGAAGGCAAAACTGGACAGGTACTGCATGGCGGCGGCCACTCCCCGCTGCATGGCCACCAGCTGAAGGCTGCTGAACTGGCCCTCCCGCTGCTGAGGGGCAGAGGGCAGAGGTCAGCAACTACGTGGGAACCTCCACACATGCATAGCAGACATTAGCATGAGAGGGTGGGGGTTTGGGAATCAGAAAATGGCCTGGGAATGAAGGCTGAAGAACACTGGAAGTGGGCAGGAGGGAGCCAAGGTATAGGGCTCTGCCCCTGGAACAGTCTAGAACTGCACACTTTCCCAGACCCAAGGGCTCTCCACCTTCCCCCAGGCCAACTGACCCTGAGGAAGCTGTCCAGGGGACCCAGCTCCATGAGCTCAGTCAGCACCATGAGGGGCCGGCTTTTGGTGACCACGCCCTCCAACCGAAGGATGTTGGGGTGCTGGAACTGGCCCAGCACTGCGGCCTGGCTGAGAAAGGTCATCTGCAGGCTCTCGGCACCTCCAGTCCACAGGGCCTGGATGGCCACAGCCTGCTCCCGCCTGCCCCTGGGCTGCAGCCGGCCCCGGCGCACTTCTCCAAAGGAGCCTGGGGGGACAGTTGTAGGTTGGGCAGTGAGTGGTCAAGGAAGGACAGTGGGCTCATGGTTAAAAGGAATCCTGCCAGGCCCACCCTCTCTGCTGTTGAAGTACCTGCCCCAATGACCTCTTCAATCTTGATATAGGTGGGGTCCACCTCCCGGGCAAATTCCCGGATGGCCTGGCAGGGGTCCTCGTATGTGGATGGGTCGATGTAATACTTCACCCCAAGCCCTGTAGGTGCGTGGGGTACATTATGAGGATATAGTTCAAGGCTAGACTGCCCCCACACTGCAGGCATGCCCTGGTCCCCTCAAACTCAGGGGAGCCCACATTGGCTGGTATGCTTCTGGCCTGAGCTCCCAGCTCTTCATCTCTGCACCCCCGAACTGGGCCCCATTCCCCCCAGATCTCTCACCTGGGCTGCTATACTGCTGCAGTTGCTCCGTGTAGCCTGTCGCATGTCGCTTCCTGAGGGTCAAACCAGAGTCCTGGAATGACACTCCTCCTCCCCCTTCCCCCACACAGGCTGCTCGGCAGCCTGAGACCAGGTCCCTCCTTCCCACCTCTGCATGGGTCCCAAGAAAGAGCTGGGTGTGGGGGTTTCTGCATTGGGCCTTGGGCTTCCAGGGCGGGTGTGTGAGGCAGAGTGGTGGTGTGGGGACATGGTGAGGGGGGGGCTCACCTCTGGAAGACAACAGCCAGCACGGTGATGGCGGCCAGCAGGAGGAAGGCCAAAGCCCCCAGGATGGACCCAATCACCAAGGAGAGTCTTTCCGGAAGCTGGGCGGACAGCTCACCTGAGGAACCAGTGGCCCAGAATCACAGGAGGTCAAGGCCTCACATGAAAGTGCACCTACCCACACCCACCCACACCCATCCACACCCACCCGCACCCATCCACACCCACCCACACTCACCCACACCCATCCACACCCACCCACACCCACCCACACTCACCCCCACACACCCACACTCACCCACACCCACCCACCTACACTCACCCACACCACATCCACCCACACTCACCCACACCTACCCACACCAACCACATTCACCCACACCCACCCACAGTCACCCATACCAACCCACACCCATCCACACTCAACTATACCCACCCACACCAACCACACCCACTCATACCCATCCACAGTCACCCATATCAACCCATACCCATCCATACTAAACCATACCCATCCACACCCACCCACACCCACCCACACCAACCACATTCACCCACACTCACCCACACCCACCCACACTCATCCACACTCACCCACACCCACCCACACCCACCCACAGTCACCCATATCAACCCATACCCATCCACACTAAACCATACCCATCCACACCCACCCACACCCACCCACACCAACCACATTCACCCACACTCACCCACACCCACCCACACTCATCCACACTCACCCACACCCACCCACACTCATCCACACTCACCCACACCCACCCACAGTCACCCATACCAACCCACACTCATCCACACTCCCCCACACCAACCCACACTCACCCATACCCACCCACACCCATCCACACTCACCCACACACACCCACAGAGCCAAAGATGGGAGCTCAGCCAGGAACTCCCCTCACAGCCTTTGGCCTGCAGGGCCCTGGGCCTCTCCTCACTACCCCTGGTGCCCTCCACCCAGGCTTCCTCTCACCTTGAGGCAGCGTCTGGAAATACACCTTGCCTCCATAGGGGCCATGGCCTGCGGCTGTCCGAGCCCGAACCTGGAAGCCATAGATGTGGCCGGGGCTCAGCTGTGTCACGGTTGCTGTGTTGGTCTCGCTGGTCAGGGTGAAGGAGTGGGATTCATCTTCCGCCTGGAGGGACAGCCACTCACTCCCTGTCTGCCTGACCCAGCCCTCAAAGGCTTCCAGCCCCTCCCACTTCCTCAGGGCTCCTGGGCACCTCGGAACCCCCCTCCCCCCTCCCCCCTCCTCCCTCTAGCCCCAGGGTGGGACACTGCAAGTTCCCTCCAGCCCTACAGGGATGCCCCATCCCTTCCCACCTGGTCGTAGTAACGCAGCTGATAGTCCAGGATGTTCCCATTGGTCTGGTCTGGCTGCGGCCAGGACACTGTGATGCTGTTGGGTGCCCGGCTCACCTGGTGCATCACCGGGACTGCAGAGGGAACTGGGGTGGGGAGTCAGTAGGCGGAAGACAGGAGTGGAGGAGGGGTTCTAAGGAGCCGAGGTAAGGCCTTAGGCGGAGGAAAAGGCTCACCTGCGTGGCTGGTGCTGACATTAATGGATGCAGCCTGTGGAGGGTCGGGGCTGAGCTCTGAGACTCCGTTGACGGCCTGCACCTCCAAGATGTAGGGTACGTGTGCCCGGAGCCCCCCGACTAACACCCGGCTCTCAGTCAGGCCCCTCTGGCGGGGGTCGAAGTGCACCTCATCCCTACAGCGGTGACAAGCGCCCCCGCCGCCAGGCTCCTGGCGGCTTCCGCACTCCTTGCACACGACGTTGAAGAGCAGGTCCCCGCGCCCGCCGAGCTCCTGGGGCAGGCGCCAGTGCAGCATGAGCGCGGAGCCCTGCACCTCAAACCAAAGCTCCCGGGGAGCCGAAGGAGGGCCTGGGTGCCGGAAGGGGCGGGAAGGGCCACAGAAGAGGTGATTGAGGGAGGGAGGAGGCAGGGGCGGAGACACACAGCATGGGGTGGAGCCCAAAAGCAGAGGAGGCAGGTGAGAGGAGAGAGGCAGGAGGTGGACCAGGTGGGATGGGGTCAGGGAGAGAGACAGGTAAGGCAGGTAGGGGAGGAAACCAAGGACACAGAAGAAAGAAAAGTCATCGCCAATCACAACAGCCCCACCTGTCGCCCTTGGGATCCCCCTCTTCCCGCCCCACTCCCTGTCCTGTTTCTACCCCTGGGGTAGGTGGGGGACTTACCAGTGCAGGGGGCCTGTGGGGGGTCAGAACTGGCCCGAAAGAAACCCTCACGGCAGGGGCAAATGGGGGCTGCAGGCTCCGAGGCGTGGCTGCGGGCCGGGCACGGGGAGCAGGGGTTGTTCCCGGCCAAGGCCTTGTAGGACCCCTCTGGGCAGGCTGAGGAGCAGAGGAGAGTGGAGGCTTCAGCTCAGGCAATACCCCCCTCCTGCGCCCCCACACTGGGCTGGTTCCTCCTTCCTCCTGGGATGGAATCCCCAGCTCTCTCCTCCCTCCTTCCCTCCCTCAGGCAGAGATTACTTCTGCCACTTAACTGGGGTGGAACTGCATTTCCACTGATGGAAAAGTGAGGTGGGCGGGGGTTACGGGCAGGCCAAGCACCAGAGGTAGGTGTCTGTAGGCTGATTGCATAACCTCCCTCTGCAGAGGCCTGCTGCAACCTCCACCTGTGGCAGAATCATTCTCCTTAGTCCTCGGCTGGGATTCACTGCTTTCCACCTGCATCCTGGCCACCTGGACCTGGGATGAGCCCACCCCAAATACAGGGCAAATACGGACAAAGGACCCCATCCCACGATAACCCAGGAGTTCAACTCCTTCTGATCTCCATCACTTCTCAGGCCTGCACCTCTAGGAGCCTCCGCAATGGCTGCGGAAGTCTCCAGAAGGTGCTAAAATTTTCAGATGAGTGGATGAGAGTTCGTGTGCTTTAGGAAATAAAAGAGGAGTCCTTCCCTCAAGTAGCTTAATCCTAACCTTCGGGGGACAAAATGAAGTTTGGGGTATTCAGGAAAGGAGCTGAAAGGTCAGGGCAGGTGGGAGATCTTAGAAAAGCATATGGGGGCTAGGGTCTCACCTTGGCAGGCCTTGTCTCCACGTGCAGGCTGGTACCCAGGTTGGCAGCGGCAGCCTCCGACTGCAACCATCCACTTGCCCTCTCCATTGCAATGCAGCCTGGGGGGGCTGCCCCCGGCCTGGCCGCCACCCCCATCCTCCTCTGGCTCAGCATGAGCCACACAGGTGCCCATGGCTGCCACCAGGGAGGCCCCCCCGGCCCCACTGGCCTGGGTCTCAGGGAAAGAGGTGAAGGCACGGAGCACGGAGGGGCAGGCATGGTAGAAGAGCTTGATGGCCACGAGAGCCAGGCAGGCCCCGGTGTCCTGGAAAGCCACGTAGAAGCCACGCTGGGTCAGGGGGCCGAAGCTCCGCTCTTTGACGTTCAGCTGCAGCCCAGCCCTTGGCCCCGGCCCATGGGGCTCCACTGCCCAGGCAGAGGGGGCAGGAAAGCTCTCGTCCGCTGCAATCGTGTCCACCTTGGTCCAGCGTTTGAGGTGCCAGGCTGGAACACTGTTGGGGCCATCGGGCTCCTCCGCCTGGCGGTAGTACAGTGTGAAGGTCTCCCGACAGGTACCCCCGGCCACACCCAGGCTGGAGCAAGCCCGCACAGAGAAGTGGAGTCGGATGTGTGCCCTCTGGGCGCTGCGTCGCTCTACAAAGTGTGTCTGCAGCCAGTTGTCCTGCCCGATGCCTGGCGGGGACCCTGCCACGTGACAGGCCTCGAAGGTCCGAGTCAGGCGTCGCTGGTCATCCAGAACGCTCACTTCGTCCCACTGCAGGGAGGGGAGGGCGGTGATGGGTGTTAGCAGCTCAGGACTTGGAGGGTGCAGGAAGGGGGCATATCTCTTCCTCTGAGACTTAAAATGAATGACATGCAAAGCAGGGTAAAGGATACCCCAAAGCCCTGTTCCTCTGGAGGGAAAGCCCCTACCCAGGGGTTCCTTCCCCAGTTCCACCCTCCAGGGAGAAGGGTGAGGGCAGGGCCACGGGTTCAGAATGAAAGTGACACTCACCCCACCTGGTGGGTAGGTGAGCCAGCCTATCTCAGACGTCTCTCCGCTGGTGTCCAGCAATACCTCTGCCCAGAGATAAGAAGGGACAAGCACTGGCCAAGGCTCCACCAGCACTGCTAACCCCCAGCTCATTCCCAGGAGTAAAAACAATCTCCCTCCCTGGTCCCTGTAATTCACCAGCAGGAGCACAGCTGACTGGGGAGCCTTTCTCTGAAACCCTCCCCACTCCTTCCCCCCTCTTGATGTCCTTGGTCTTTTTCTGCCTTCTTTGAATCTTTCCCATTTCCCACCTGAGCTGGATCTGTAATAGCAAGTGGGGGTTCTCCAGTGCCCCCTCCCTCTTACCTTCCAGAGCCAGAACAGAGGACACCAGGAGCAGGACCCAGAGGCTGCACACCATGCCCGCCACTCCACTCCCTGACTGGGCAGCACCCTCAGCAGCCATGGGGCATCTTCGGGGCTCCCACCATTGCTCTGGCTGCCACCCTGTACCCAGGCAGGGCTGCTGCTTTGCAAGACTGGGGACTGCAGCCAAACTTGCTTCCTAGGGAGACAGGACCAGAGAGGCCGGGGGAGGTAAATGCCCTCTTCATTAGGGCCCAGCCTCCAAAGCCTCAACCTGGGTCTCCTCCTATAGCTCTCAAACTGTCGCAGCACCCATGACCTTGGGGTGAGAGCAGGACCTGACTCTCCCCTGACCTGACTGGTGCCAGACCCACAGTCTTGGAGGGCCATGTGCCGGGTGGCTCCTGTCCCCCATGGCCCTCCTCCCTCTTAGAGCACAGGGCAGTTAGTTCTGGGCCAATCTTAGTCTTTTATTCTGGAAGGAGCTATTTCAGTTCTTTTTCTTCATTTACTCTCTTCTTTTCCTCCTTACTCCAGCCTCCCTGTGCTGGGAATCGGGAGATTCTTCTCATTAAAAGCAAGTGAGTTAAAAGCTACTCCTTCACTGGGGACACACAATCCCCCCTCCCCACACTCCCATCCCCCGTTAGATTTGGATATGCCAGGCATCTCAGAAAGGCAGTGGAGCGAGAGGGACTGCTGAAGGAGAGCTGTAGGGTATGACGGGAGGGTGGGTGCCAGAACAGATGCACAGAGACCTAGGAGTGAAGACTGTCTAAGAAATGAGCCAATATCCAGGAAGGAGAGAGCTATGGAGGTCTGGCATACTGAGGTCCTCTCTCCACAAGGGGAGACAATTAATACATGCCTTAAATATATGCAAAGATGCTTCTAGTTTGCTCACAATGAAAGGAAGGCGTTTTGAAACAACAGGGACATGCCATTTTGTCCTATGAGATGAATAGTGCAATGAGTTGGAGAAGGCATGGAAAATGGGCTCTGTGAGAATTCCTGCGCTTAGGGGTTCAGGAATTTTGGAACAGGCTCTTAGAAGGACAATTGGTGATGTCTGCCTAGCAGCTTCACTTCTATGAATTTGTCCTCCAGGAACCATATACTTGGATCTGTTTGCACAGATGTTCAAACAAGGATATTTATTGCAGAACTGTTTGTAAAGGAAAAGACTATAAAGTTACTATACATCATTAGAAAGATGGTTTATGAGGATGTAAAGTACAGCAAAGGGAATGCAGTCAATAACATTGTAATAACTATGTATGGTTCAGATGGGTACTAGACTAATCAAGAGATCACTTCGTAAGATATATAAATGTCTAATTACTATGTTGTACACCTGGAACTAATATGATATTGTATGTCAAATGTAATGGAAATTTTTTTTTTTAAAATTTATGGCACAACCTTCAAAAGGAATAAGAGCTACTGTTTATGTACTGATATGAAAATAATTTCCAAGTGAAAGTCCAGTGAGGAACAGTATGAAGCATGCTCCTGATTGGAAATTTAAGGATGTCCATATCCATGGGTGGTCCTTTATGATGAAGAGACAAAATGTAGGGAGAAAGTTGGAGGGACAGCTGCAAGCTGGTATGAGGAAGACTCATACCCACTGTATTCCCTTTAATTTTTTTTTGTTTAAAAAATCTTGTATATATACTATCTTTTCAATAAATCATTTATTAAAAATCAATTTCTTTAAATCTGTATAATAGCTGTTTAGTAAAATGAATCGAAATAGTGTGCATGCCCTCAAAATGAATGACTATGTAATAAGCTACCCTTTCATATAAAACGCCCTTGAGCCCTCAGAAGCACGCACTGCAGCCCACAAGCCCAGGACCCGGAGGCATGACTGCTTCCAGGGTCACAGTGACAACAAACAGGCTCAGAATTTCCTGCTTCTTGGTCTAGAGATTAGTGGTGACCTATCTCTCTCCTCATGGCTCAGTCTCAAAAGTCCATGAGTGGCATGGACAAGAGCAGCAGATCCCATTTATTTCTGCTGAGAAGAAAACACTCATGTTGCTCAAAAGGCACAGGACTGAGAAAGAAAGAAAGGAAGGAAGGAAGGAAGGAAGAAAGAAAGAAAGAAAGAAAGAAAGAAAGAAAGAAAGAAAGCCAATTGAAAGTTGGAACATGTGTCCTCCTGGATATTTGTGGCCCTGGGATCCACAGTGCTGGTGAAAACAACACATTTCACAATGATGCTAAAATAAAACTATATTCAACTTTGATAGATATGATTTGATTTCTACAAATCTACTTTTTTTTTTCTGGTAATACTGGCTATACAGTAAGATGAAATCTTCAGTGTTATCTCCATGTGGTTACCGTGAAAAGACACCATTTCTACATCTGTATGAGCTGATGTGTGGTGGGTACCAACCAGCATTGACATTTACCTAAAGCAGTGGTCAGCAAACTGCAGCTCGCGAGCCACATGGGGCTCTTTGGCCCCTTGAGTGTGGCTCTTCCACAAAATACTGACTTCTGCGCATGGGCCACGAAGTTTCAATCGCACTGTACGTGCACACCCACACGTGGTATTTTGTGGAAGAGCCACACTCAAGGGGCCAAAGAGCTGCATGTGGCTCACGAGCCGCAGTTTGCCGACCACTGACCTAGAGAGTTCAACATAGTGCATATGGAGGCAATAAAGAAGCATTTTCAAATCATCACATTGCACAGCTTGAACTTACACAGTGTTACTCATATATGTCAACTGTATTTCAGTAAAGTTGGGGGGAAACAAAGGTTCTTTGCCAATACTGTTGTAAATGCTACTAGAATCATGCGCAGATTAAATGCATGCTTCCAAGGAGAACAGGGAGATCATGAAGTGAAAAGCATGGCCCCATCACCACAGGCTGTTTAATAACTATCCTGAACTAATTCACAGGGAAGGTGCACCCCCAAACTCTCAATGGCTTAACTTGGAGACATGCCTGACTCACCAAAACCAACTAGAATCTGTCCAGGGCCAGAAAGTCTTTAGGAACACTCTTATCAAAAACTGAAAATTGCTGCAGAACATCTTTAAACAATGAAGGCATTGTGCCATTTGCCCAGCAGTTATTCTTTAAAATAGCCTCTTTCAGTGAGAGCATGGATGCATTCTGGAATCTGTATAAAGAAGAAACTAGAAGCACTGGGTCTTCCCAAACTGATAAACTAGACAAATAGTCATGGAGAAGGGATAAAAAACACTTTAGATACATCTCAATGATATTTTTTTTTGAAGGGCAAGCAGCAAAGAAAGAAAAGTTGCAATGCAGATAATACCAGCAGTAAAATATGGAACATTCTGGAAGATTAGGAATGGCAAAGCATTTGCTGCGATGACACACAATACAAATAACGCAGTGGCTGTGGTTGTTGTGGGGTGTGCATGCATCGCTTTAGCAGGCATCCTAATGACAACATGAAGCTGGCCTCGCTCC
Organism: Myotis myotis; assembly: GCF_014108235.1. Lineage (NCBI taxonomy): Eukaryota > Metazoa > Chordata > Mammalia > Chiroptera > Vespertilionidae > Myotis > Myotis myotis. The sequence goes on from NW_023416315.1 coordinate 51,816,579, forward strand.
AGAAATTCCGAAAAGAGCAAAAGCAATTACGAGACATGTTAAAGCCACTCAGCTTCTGTCCTCAAGAGGAATCAGAAAGGAAAGAATAATACGGATCGCCACTTCAGTAATTTTTAAAAATTTTACTAAGAACAAAAATATTCATTAAAAATAAATGATTGAATGCAACAGCATGGATGGAACTGGAGAGCATTATGCTAAGTGAAATAAGCCAGTCAGAGAAAGATAAATACCACATGATCTCACTCATTTGTGGATTATAGAGAACAACATAGACTGATGAAAAGGGACAGATCCAAAGACTGAGAAACAGCGATCAGGCTATCAATCCCCAGAAGGAAAGTAGGGGAGGGCGGGGGTGGGGGGAAGAGATCAACCGAAGGACTTGTATACATGTATATAAGCCAAACCAATGGACATGGACAACGAGGGGATGGGAGCATGAGTTTGTGTGTGTGTGTGGGGGGGAGGTGGGGGTTAATGGGGGGGATGAGGACACATTTGTAATACCTTAACTAATAATAATAAAAAAAAATAAAAAAAAATAAATGATTGAAGATAATAAAGTACCCAGAAGTGTAGTTTGGCTATTTGGTGAGGACATCTTTTAGATTTGGATCCAGAAAGTTGAAGATTATAAACAGGTTTCTCTAGAGAGAAAAAAGGTGTATCTGAGTGAGACTAGGCTGTTAGGTCAGTTCTTGCTTACCAAAGGAACCAGATAAGTTAAGTCTTTTCATTTTTAACAGCCGAAAAGAATTGGAGCGCATCTCTATGGCTAAAATAAATAGAAGAAAGAAGAAACCTTATTAAGATATGAAAGCAATTGCTGTCAGTGAATTCCTACCACTGCAGATTCTTTTGAGACAAGTTCCAAACTCAGAAATGTAAGTGTCAAGAACATGGAAGCTCCATGCATGTGCCTCGAATAATAAACAAGCAGGACTTAGAACTTGGTTTTTCAAATGGCTGAGGACTAGGACATCTTTCTGGTCCTCTTCCTTGTGGCCTGCTTGAGACTCTATCCTCTCCAACTAGTGAAAGGAATTGGCCAGTGTTTAGAAATCCTCTAACCCATGAAAGAGGAAAAAATCTTATCCCAATCAGGAAAACTTTCACATTTCAGATGTATACATGCTTTTAAAAATATCAAACACCAGAAGCAGCAGAAACGTTGCTGTCAAATGATAGCTCAGAAAAAGAGATGGATTAGACAGTTTCCTGTGACAAAAAGTGCCTTCTGTAACTTCCCGTCTTTTGTTTTTTTTCTCAGCTCCTTTAATGGCTATATCACTTCGTACCTTTTTCATATAAGTAGAGACTCTACATCCACAAGCCCACTACATGTCTTTGGTTTACAAAAATATGACAGTTTCTTAGCATCAGGATTGTATTTTGTTTCAGAAGCTGGCAAAGATGAAAGATGTGTAGAATCTTAGCTTATAAATCATAGCCTATGATTTCAGTCATCTATAAAACTGCAAGATTTAAACACGAGTAAGTCTGTAAGAATTTTAAAAGTATGCTAAATGTGATAATGTTATGAACAAACCAAGCTGACTTAATATAGTTTACATAATTCAATCCACAGAGTAGATTTTTAAAAAAATTAAATAATCTAAGCCAAATAAGCTTGGAAGAGGTATGGCAGAAGATATATTGGGCCATTAAAATTGGTTACTGTAGGATAGGAACTGAGGGGAAGGCATTAACTTTGTCTTACATATATTTGAATTATTTTTCTTATTACAATGAGCATATCTTATTTTTATAATTAAAACAAGAATCGCATAATTAAAATCTAGACTAAAATCTAAACAAAAAGGGGACATATTTATAAAACCTAGACTACTGTAGCTTATATTTATATTTTATCCTTCCTCCTTTTTACCCTCTAGTTTTCAAAATATCTAGAAATTTTAACTACAAGAAGAAAGCAGAGATGGAGAGGCAGGAGGAGCTGGGAATGAATGAGCAAAGAAATGTCAACAAGAAAAGCAAAGAACTTTTATCCCTGGATTTTCTTTAAGCTTTTCTTCCAAGAAGTTCACCTTGTCTCACTGATAACATCACACTTCTCTTACAGGATGTCAGAACTGTGACTTCAAAAGGAAAGAAGGGACCAGAGGGGACTGGACACTTGGGACACACTCAAGGGGCACTGCTGTATACTGAGCTCAGACAGAAACATGAAGCAAAACAGGCTGCAGGGGCCTGCGGGGTGAATGGCGATCCCAAGGGCAAAGGGACCAATGGTTTCGTGTCTGGTGTGGTTACTGAGCTGGTCCTCACACCTGTTAGCCACAGGGTCAGCGTGGGAGGGGTCAGCACACAGGCCCTGCCCTCTGTCCTCTTCAGCAGCTGTTTAAACGCCCAGGAAATTCCAGTATAATCCTTGCTCAGCTTAATGCTGCAGCCTCTCCCCTTTAATCTCCACCTGGGACCTGGTGTCAGGCACCCTCTCTTCGAGCTCTGGCCTCCTGCCTTGTAAGGGATCCCATTGGCCGTTAAGGCAGCATCCAGAGCAGACAGTGAGGAGGTGGCTGTCCATCTGGGCTCCAGCGTCTCTGTCCTGGCTGGAGAAGCCAATTTGTGGATTACCTAGCAAGGACAGTCCTATGTCCCTTGAGGCCTCCAGCCCTGAGAATGTCCCCTAGAGCATGAGGATGCAGATGAATGTGCCTCCCACTGTGGAGCTGGGGGAGGCTCTTAAGATGCAGGCAGTGTCTGGGTTTAACCAGATGGCCACCTAGAATGAGCCTCTCTGGCTGTGCACTGACTGGGGACATGCATGACTCTGGAAAAGAGCATAAGGGAGGGTGTTGGGGCAATGGTACGTGTGCACAGGGATGAGTAAGTGGAAATTGTGGTGGGAAGCACATGAGTGCCAGGATCAGTGCCTGTAAGAGCAAGTGTAAGAGTGTAAGGGAGTGGATATGAGGTGAGATGGGTGTAGATGGTAGGTGCTGGGAGGTATGCACGAATGTGTGTGTATGTGTGTGTGTGTCTGTGTGTGTGTGTGTGTGTGTGTGTGTGTGTGTGTACATGCCCATCAGTGCAGATCGGGCCCTCAGATGCCCATGAGCCCTACTCCACCTCTAGTCTGCCGGTGAACTGCCCTCTGCCCCAGGAGTTGCTTCTGTAGGAACACCTGGGCTGGGAGAGGGACGTAAGCAGGGAAAGAGAAAGGGAGACCAGGGGTGGCCAACCCCCTTCCTCCCAACTCTGCTCCTCCTTCCTTCCACCTGGTAAGGATTGCAGTGTGAACACGGCCCAGCTCAGGAGATGGTGACGAGCTGGGAGAGAACAGCTGGCCCAAAGGAGGAATGGTCCTGCCCTTCCCATGCTCAGCCATGGCTGCCTGTTGCTCCCCAGCATCCTGGTGCCACAGCTGTCGTTGCCAGCCATCTTCTTGCACCCTACATGAACCAAGACTCCAAAGGAGTCCTCCCCCTAGCCCACTAGGTAGGTACAGGAACCCCCACCCTAATCTTCCTGTGATGGAAAAGGTCCGTTGACCTGAAGGAGCCAAGTGGCCCCTCTGAACAGCTCCCAGTATGGCTCAGTCCCCCAGTGTCCCATTACTTGGACAGCTTCCCGGCAGTGCCCACAGTCCCACAGCCCCTTTCCCACCGAACCAGCATCTCCCTTTCCAGAGTCTGAGTCAAGTTCCCTGGCAGTGGAGGGCCTGGCCCAGGTTAACTGATTGGGAACAGGCCCAGCAGCTTTTCTCCACGGGCACTGCCAGGGACATTACAACATCTAGGCTATGCTGGGCCCACGCCAGCTCCCCCAGGGATGGGAGGAGAGAGGGTACCAGACAGCCAAGATTGGTGGGTGGTGGCCAGCGAGGCCAAGCTCCCAGACAGAAAGTGAGGGGGCGGGGCTGGGGCAGCAGCAAGCAGTAGACTTTGGTGCAACTTGGGGTTTGTGCTGGGGAGCAGGAATCAAGCCTTTCTGCCACCACATGGCTGACTTACCTAAGGTGATGCGGTGGGGAGCTGTAGAGCTGGGGGGAGCTGGGGGCAGGTGTGGGATTAACCTCCTGGCTCCTCCCAGCTCCACCGGGATTGGAGAGATGCCACTGGAGGGGTGGGCAAACCTCTGCAGAAGGCCGGGAGCCTGGCTCTGCGAGGACCCCTAAAGCAGGACCCCCATGTCAGAGCCCGAGGAGTGTCTGCAAACACAGTGGGGATGGCAGTAGCAGCTAGGGTAATGGGGGTGTCAATGAGGCTACTTAAGAGGGCAAGGGAGCCCGGTGGGCTAGTTCCGCATCCCCTCGCGAACTCGGCTCTCCCCTAGGGAGGGGTACTCGGCACCCCCAGGAGGCCTCCCGAGCATCTGCAGAGGCCCTGGCTGGAGGGACCCTCTATTTTGCAAACCTTAATTCCTCCGTCCCCAGGCACAACGACTCCCACCCTCCACAACCGCCGGCGACCCTGGGGCTCACCTTCCGCAGGCCGCAGGCTCCGCAGGTCTGCGCCCCCCAAGGCCCAGCGCCGCCCGCGCCTCCGCTCGGGTGCGGGGACCCCGCTCTCCGCTGCCCGGGTGCGCCCGCGCGGCGCGGCGCGTCTCTGGGGCTCGGGGCGGCCGAGAGGCGGGGGCTGGCGGCGGGGCTGCTGCTCGGAGGGGCGGGGGGCTCCGGGGTTCGTGCGGAGCCCCAGTCGCGCTGGCCGTCGCCCAGCTGGGTCGCGGGTCCCGCCGCCCGCGGCTCGGCTCCCAAGAGGCGGCTGGAGCAAGCGCAGCCCAGCCCGCCCCTCCGCGTCCCTCCCAGCCCGGCCCGCCCCTCTCCGGCCCCTGCTGCCGCCCTCGCTCTCCCCTTTTCCGGGGAGCCGAGCCCGCCCTCCCTCCCGGCCCAGGCTGGGAGCGCGGGGCGGAGGGACGTGGGCTTGGAGGGGGGCACGCGCGAGGGGCCGGGCGGAGGCGGGGATCCGAGCACCTGGGAGATGCGTTAACACCCCGGGGCCGATGGGGTCCGGGGCCCGGGAGAGCGGGGCAGGATGGTCGGGGCGGGCCGGGCGGCAACCTGGCCAGACCCCCGCGCCCTCTCCCCTTCCCTGCTTCTCCTTTTCAACTCTAGGAACTAAACCCACTGTCTTAGTTCCTGCTCTGGTTTGAACTCAGGTGGGCGTGAGCTGAGAAAAAAAAGAAGGAAAAGCCGGGGGTGGAGGGAAAGACAAACAGAAATCTCAAAGGGGACAGGGTTGTGGAGTGCTAGGCAGCCAGGGAGGGGGCGCGTGGGCATGAATGTGTCTCTGCTCCAGCCTTTAAACTCTTCTCCCCGCTTGTGACCCTGGCTCTTTGTCATGGTTGGGGCTTCAAACCCTCCCCTCCCCAAAGGGCAGGGAAGCCTGGGTCTTACGGGAAGTCCTGATGTCGGTGCCTGGCTTTGCATGGCCGGGCAAGTCGCTGCACCTCTGGGTGCCGCCTCCCTTGCCCGCTCCTCAGTGAGAACCTCCCCCACGGGGATGAGAAGCGATGGAAGGGACTCCGCGAGTTCTCGGCTGGAAGGGGTGAGGAACGGAGGGGGCGCCGCCAGGAAAGGTGTTTCCGCCCACCCCCTCTCCTCTGCTCAAACCCCGGGCAGCAACGGGGTTCTATTGTTTTGGGTTCCAACGGCGCTAAACTGGGGCCTCCCGCGAGGTGTTGCCACCACCTGCTGGTTTCTTCAAGGAACACAGGCACCTGATGGCATTCGCTCTGGCCTTTTTCTCCCCCTCCCCTTGTCATTCTGTCCCATCTTATTCTCCAAAGTCCTTCTTAGTCAAGACACTTTTACGTTTATGACAGCACTAGTCGCCAATGGGCTGGTCCAAACTGGTGCTTAAGGAGCCATCAGAAACCGAGGAAAATTGTGAAAGGGATCTGTGAGCCAACAAGCCCAATAAACAAAACAATGAAACTCATTAGGAGGCACCTGGGAGAAACAAACAGGCTTTAATGAATTGACTGAATGAGTGATGGAAGGAAAGATAAAGGCGCCAGAACAAGTCCCCGCTTGGCAAGGGGGTTGTTCACTCCCAATATCTGGAGTTAATTAATACACCTAACGATGTGGGATGGCTCTGCACTTGAATCGGGATAAGTCCATTTGCACTGGCGCCTCTAACGATGTCCTGCTGCTTCCCCTTGTTCTGAGATTCATTGGTGGAGAATTGACTTCATTTCTGAATGGTATCTGCAAGGCTTTGACAGAATTTTGTGAAACGTGAATTTACATTATACGTGGTATTATCTAACTCATGATCCTTGATGTATTAACAATATGACTGGTGGCCAGAAAGCTGTGGGTATATTGGAAACATTTTTTTAAAAACATGTAATTAAATTATGTTTAAAAAGAAAAGTATTGAACAAACCAAAACATAGACGTCACTTTGTAAAACCCAGACATTCCAGTAGTAATTTGCAACACATGTACTGACATTATAGTCAAAATGCCTTTATTCCTTTCTATTGTCTGGCATGCCTTATTGTTTACACTGCCCATTAGGTGCCTATAATATGAAATTAAGTTTTTGTTGTCCAAGGCTTATGTAATTCGTTATTTTTCTTTGGTTGATAAAATTTGAGAGGCATCCAGTTTTCAAAGAAAGCTCCATTGTACTCTGGAGGCAAAGAGGTTTAAATTTGCGATTATAATTGGCCCTGCATCATAATTTTCTATGTGTTATCAAAGTGGATTTGAAAGGTAGGTGGATAGCACAGAATGCATTACTAAGTTATGCTGCTATCTGCAGCTATTAAAAAGCCAAGTAATGAATTCCTTGTTCAAGTTGAACATAAATCTTTGCTACAATTTGTTCAGTGCCTGGCACATATTATATACTTAGAAGTGTTAGATATTAAGTAAATAAAATATAACAATATTGAAAGGCAGGACAAAGTTTGTGGCTCACAGAATTCATTGTCTTTGGGATGCAACCACCTATAAAGTAAATTTGGAGCCATAAAGAAGCTCCTTTGTAGAAAAACTCCAGGTGGTTTGGGTGTCTCTGATTGGTTCTGCTTTTTTTCTTTTTCTTTCTGTTTTTGCCTCCTTGGGCTTTTCTCTCTTCAGCATCTATCCCTCCCCAAGGGCGTGCAATTGCCTTCTTCCTTATTTCCCTTTAGAATGGCTAATGTAAGCTGATGTTATTAGAAACATGGAACTTTGTAAGTAGCTTCAGTGATAAGAATTCTAGTAAAAAGCAATAAAGGAATTTGCTAAGCCCCCAGATCTCTCATTCCATAACATTAGTTATATCTCCAGATGTACAACCTCACAGGGGTCCAGGCCATTACCTGACTGTCTGGAAGCCCTATGGCCTCTAGGCCAGGCCTGACTTCCCAAAAGGTGATCTCTAAGCATTTTTGTCCAATAAAAGTGTCAGATGCCCATTTATACAACTGAACTTTTCTTTCTTCCTTTCTTTCTTTCTTTCTTCCTTTCTTTCTTCCTTCCTTCCTTCCTTCCTTCCTTCCTTCCTTCCTTCCTTCCTTCCTTCCTTCCTTCCTTCCTCCCTCCCTCCCTCCCTCCCTCCCTCCCTCCCTTTCTTTCTTTCTTTCTTTCTTTCTTTCTTTCTTTCTTTCTTTCTTTCTTTCTTTCTTTCTTTCTTCCTTCTCTCTCTCTCTCTCTCTCTCTCTCTCTCTCTCTCTCTCTCTCTCTCTCTTTCTTTTTTTCTGTTTCAAAACTTCTAGAGAGTATTCTAGTCTTTTCCTATAGTACTGGTTTGTTCTGAGGACAAACTTAGTTTGCCACTGATTTGTAGACCAATAGCGATTGATATCCTTGTTGCTTGATGAACATGAGCGATCTTTGAATTGACCCACGAGAGGCTACATTTTGACATGACTTTAAACAAGCAATAAGGAAAAGACATTCGGAAGTATTAGTGCACAGGGAGACAGAGGAAAGCTCTTCTCTCATAACAGAACGTTTTATCAGTTAGACATTGGTAGTCAGATGCACGTAACAAAAGTTGTACAACAGTAGTTTCAACAAATTGAGTAACTTAAGACTGCTATGGAAGCCCAGGTCTGAGACTGAGGTTTCTGCCCTCCATCTTTAGGGTGAGGCCTTGTTCCCTGGTTTTCAGCTTGTCAGCCAGAGTTCCAGCTATAATGTCTATTAATTTCACTCAAGAAAAAGGAGATAGACACAGAATACAGGGCATAGCTTCAGCTGAGTTGGCACCCTTTAAAGAACTTTTCTGGAAGCTCCATCCTTATATATTATTGGCCAAGTCTGTGTCATATGGTGACCCGTATCTGAAAGGGACTGGAAATTACATCTTGTGCCAAATAAAATTAAACTTTGGTTAGTAAGAGGAGGGAAAGAATACTAGACAGGTAATCAGCAGCCTCTGGTTGATCATACTTATCTATATCTTTTCCTGCAATCTACAAAGATGAAAGCTTTTCATAGGATTCCTTGCTGGTATTCCCACCCTTCCCCCCTTGGGACCATCATCTTTAATACATTTTTTGTTTAATCTTCAAAGATGATTATCAGGAGGTTAGTAGAATGAATGGAAATGACAGAAGCCTTCTCTCACTAAAATGACTATGACACCAACTCAAAAGAAAAATAACAAACCCTGTGCAGTTACTCATATAAACAATAAGAGTTGAAAACATACCAGCTCTTAATAAAAGTTTGGCAGGACAGGGTTGATAAGTGCTCCACTCCACTCTGCTTCCTCTCTTCTCTGTGCTGTGTCAGCTCCCTTCAGATCCAGACAGGAGATATGATGATGTACCACATGGGGCAGGTGGTCCCATGAGCTGTACTTCTGTCAAGTGCTGTCGGGTTCTCCAGCTCTGGTCCCAGATAGTATTCTCTGAAAACATCCACATCCCTCCAAAGAGGAGGGTGACCTGCCTTGCTCCAAGATCTGCCTCTTGCTCTGAATGTGGCTATAGCATTTCCTTATTCTTCAGCTGCTGTATGTCCCCTTCTCTCTCTCTATTTATACAGGATTCTAGAATCTACCCCATAAGACTTTTAAGCACCAATATTAAAGAGAACAAGTCAACATCAAGCATGAGTAAACAACAACAGCAATAAAACTTGGGATCTTTTCAAAATATGAAGCCACGTGGAAATGGAGTCAAGAGTAAAAGTTTTAAGAAAAAGTTCCACTTAAATTCTTAGAGAGTTACGAGTAAAAGCGGATATCTAAACTATTTTTAAAGGTTGGAATAAAAGTCAATGAAAAAAAAAAGAAAAGAAGCACAATAGCCATAATAAAACATCAGTCATGCAGAAAGAAAAAAATGACAAAACTCCGGGAAAAATAAACCAGTGAAATATAATAAACCAGTGAACTATAACATGACCCTGGGAAGACATTCAAGATATGAGACATGAATAAATTATTTTTAAATAACAGAGAAGGTAAAAGGCCCGCAATTACAATAGGGAATTTTAACCTTAAAATAAAAGTACTTTCAGAATGAGAAAGATAAATACACAGAAGGGGGAAAAAAAGAAAAAGACAAAATTAAAAAAATTATTTTAGCATCTGATACATATTAAGTACTTAATAAATATTTATTAAGTAGTTAAACTAACTCAAAAAGTCATGAAACTAAAAATGTAGAGGCTTTGCCATCTTCTAAACAAAACTAATAAGCAAAAATCAATGCCAAGATATATTTTGGAAAAAGTTTTTCAGTCAGTACCTTATAAGTTTACACATCCACTCAGGAGTTAAAAATCAAAATACATTCATATTTCTTCTCTAGGGAACTGATTAATTAATAATTTAGGATTTCAGGAGAAAAGGATAAAACATTATTGATCAGCTTCTGAAAAGCCATTCTCAACTCTTGTCCTTGGCTCCCCAAAATGTTAAGGCTGAGAAGCTAAATAATTGCCCTCCTAGTCTTTCTTCCGGTTAGGAGTGGATACCAGACCTAATTCTGCTTCACCAGGAGAAAAGAGAATTTGGTTGGGGGCGCTTGATTTCTGATTAAAAATGTGGTCCTCTCTCCTTTGTCTTACTTTGTAGTCATCCCTGGGATATTGAGCCGGTTTCTTCAATGCCACAAAAAATATGGTGGCTGAAAACAACACAAATGTATTATCTTACTGATCTGGAGGTCGGAAGTGTGAAATGCATATAACTGGACTCAAAAAAATCACGATGTAGGCAGGACTGTTTTCCTTCTGGGGGCTCCTAGGAGAATGTTCGTCTTTCTTTTCTAGTGCGACCTCTAGAGGTCACTGCATTCCTTAATTAACTCAACCTCTCTGTCTTCAAATTTGGGTGAAGAAGTCAGCCTCCCTCTTCCACATATAAGGACCCTTGTGATTATATTGGGCCCATCTAGATAACCCAGGATTATCTTGACCTCTCAACGTCAGTTCCTTAGTAACCCCAATTCTTCTGCAATATTAATTCCCCTTTATCATGCCAACTAACAACAGATTCCAAGAATTAGAATGTGGATATTTTGGGGGACCATTATTCTGCCTACCATAGACATGATGGCCATATTGGCAGCTGAGCCCAAACCAGCAACCACATACACTTCTTGTTACATGAGAAGAATAAACGCCTGTAATTGTGATTTGTTGTGGTTGTTATTATCTGTAGCTTTATACTTCCCTATTGGATATAGACTCAAACATTATATCTCCAGCCAAAGGCTTATTCTTTTCAAAAGTAAGATAAAGTCATTCTCAGATCTGCAAATTCTTAGAACATTTGCCACTCAAGTCTGTTTTCCAGTAAGACACATTGCAAATGTACTCTGAGCAATTAAGAGATGAATAAGCAATTGTATTCTTCATTAGGGAAACTATGATTGAGGAAAAGTGGTTATAATCACCAAAACTATCTAAAATTATAGGATAAATAAAATAAAAAACACAAACCTGCAAATTACTAAGCAATAAAAAGAGGAAAATTAAGTACTTGAGGGTAATTATGGGAGTAAAGGTAAAATGCATAATGTAAATATTTTTTAAAAAAGTTTTTTTAAAGGAGACTTTAACTCTAGCTTAGCATAATACAAAATATAAGAGGAAAGGAGCAAAGAGGGGGAGGTCAGCAATGTTAGCTTCTTTGACTCCCATCAAAGGAAGTCAGTGGTTATTGTTGGAATAATTGAGTAAAAAGAATTTTAATGTTTTAAGATAATCATGTAAGATTATCTTTAAAATAGGGTGTTAACCTTACAAATCACAGATAAAAGCAAATGGATATAGTTCATTCATCCAAAGGCAAAATAATAGAAAAGGAAGCATTAAAATATGGAAAGCATAATTAAAGTGACAGATTTCAAACCAAGTACAATGTCCTAATAGGCATATATTCTAGAACAACTTCTATGGTAAGTCAGTGGAATAAGTATGTTGTGAAATTTCTTCATGTAGCAAGCAACCAAAAGGCTCACTTTTGCATTTCTAGAAATGCTTATATCAATTAGACCCTTTCATTTGGGGAGTACATTGGACCCTTTCATTTCTTAAATAAAAATGGGACCATTAGTGACAGTACTAAATAATACTGTTAAAATTAAATATATAAGTTTGAAATATTTAAACATAGAGTTTAAACACATGCACGCAAACACACACACATATAATTAGGAGCAGGATATTGCCATCCTTCCCCTGTTTCTGATCGCTCCTCTTCTACCTCTCTTTCCTTGCCTCTCCACAATGTAAGGAGAAATGGGAAGACGATGTTGACATGTCTACAAAATTGACTAGGATCTTGCAAGCAATAATTTCAAAGCTTCATCTGAGTCTTTGTATAGCTAAAGCAGCAATCATGAAAAGAGAGAAAACTAAGAAATGAACTCACTTTTTATTTATTTTAAACCCAAAGGAATGTGGTGTGAAAGTGGGAGATGATTTTAACAAATCATGGTATCATCACATTCAAGTTCAACAAAAATATAGGCTTAAAAACGTTAAGCACTTTAAACGAAAACATGAAATTGTTTATTTTCATATTGGAAAATAGACTACATTTCTTAACGCGGTCACATTCATTCTTTTCCTTCAAAGTAGATTAATGAAGCAGAAACATTTGACAGATAATATAAGACGTTAAATAAAACTAATATAAATTACAGAAATTTTCCATTCTTACTCTCATGAAATCACTTCAGACAACACCAACTTTCCCTTTCTTCCTCCCACAAATCTTTTTTTAATCTTAAGTGTTTATTTTTTTTAATTTTTTATTGATTAAGTTATTACATATGTGTCCTTATCTCCACATTACCTCCCATCCTCCCCACTCATGACAGACAACAGCGGGGTGAGGGCTCCCACAAACCTTTTAATTGCCTGGAAGGAGCTTTTCTAAAGCTACTCTTTATAATAGTGTAATTACTAATTGTATTATGGGCAAGGTGGACTTCACTAATTATTAGATAATTAGGTTCGTCCTCCTTGTAATTTTGTTCTGGACTACCCATGAGAATTAATGTTTGACCTTGTAAATTGTGCTTTCATGAATCACTGCTACCTGTTGGATACTAGAAAAAAAAAATGGCATGCTTATGATTCACATTGGTTACAAGATAATAAGGAGATTGGATTTAGTGCCACCCTGTGTTATTCTGAGTACATAATTCAGAATCTCCCCCTTCCCCCAAAGAGATTTATAATTTAATAAATCATGATGCCAGATTAATTTAATGCATCATGTGTAAGAGAAATAGGAGAATGAGATATTCATGCTACCCTCCTGGAAAAGAAAGTCAATACTTTCTTTTGTGGCTCAGACTCATCTTTCTACTTATAGGGACTTCCTCTCTTTTGTTATCTATTTAACTCCTGTTTATTCTTTAAATCTCAGCTCACAGCCCAAAAATAAACCCTGAAATATATGGTCATTTGATTTTTGGCTAGTGTTCCAAGATCATTGAATGAGGAAAGGACAGACTTCAACAGATGGTACTCCTGGGAAAACTGGAGGTTGAATCCTTACCTAACACTATAAACAAAACTTAACTCAAAATGGGTCAAAGACCTAACCTTATGAGTAAAATTATAAAACACCTAGAAAAAAAACATTGGGGAAAATCTTCATGGTATTGAATTTGGCAATGATTTCACAGACAGACATACCACCAAAAGCACCAGCACCAAAAGAAAAAATATGACTAAATCAAAATTAAGAACTTTTGTGCATCAAAGGATACTAACAAGAAACCAAAAAGCCAACTCACAGAATGGGAGAAATTATTTGCCTATTATATATCTGTTAAGTGATTAATATCCAGAATATATTTTTTTAAAAAAACTAAAACTCAACAATAAAAATTAAAAGCCCAATTCAAAAATGGGCAAAAGACTTGACTAGACATCTCTTCAATGAAGATATATAAATGACCAAATATGCTCATGTAAATCCAAACCACAATGAGATGCCACTTCACACTTACCAGGATGGCTATGATTTAAAAATGGAAAATAACACGTTTTGCTGAGGATGTAGAGAAATTAGAACTCTCCTGTATGTTGGTGGGAATGTAACATGGTGCAGCAGCTGTGGAAAACAGTTTAATCATTTTCTAAAAAGTTAAACATAGAATTACCACATGACCCAGCAATCTCACTCTTAGGTATGATTCCAAAAGAATGGAAAGCATGGTCTAGAACTGATATTTGTACTTCCTATGTTCATAGCAGCATTATTCACAATAGCCAAAGTGTGGTAACAACCCAAATGTCCATCAACAGATAAATGGATAAACAAAATGTGATATATACATATAATGGAATATTATTCAACCAGAAAGGGGAATAACATTTTGATATATGCTACAACATGGTTGGACCTTGAAAATATTGTTGCTTAGTGAAATAAGCCAGATGTAGGGCAAATAATGTATAAGTTTAGTTTTATGAGGTACCTAGAATAGGCAAATTAATAGTGATAGAAAATAGAATAGAAGCTATCAGGGGCTGAAAGAGACAGATAATTATTGTTTAATAGAAACAGAGCTCTTGTTGGGGAAGATGAAAATGTTTTGGGTAAAGGTCGTGGTTCACAGCTTTCAGAACATATTAAGTATGATCTTAAGTATATACCACTAAATTGTGGTTAAAATTATAAATAGTATGTTATGTATAGTTCACCAAAATGTAAAACAAAATCTCAGCTTACCGATTGCTGTTTCAGGGAAACCTTCTGAAATCCTATTATACTCATTGTGCTTTTTCTTTCATCATATTCATCTTAGTTTTTAAATATGTATTTACTTTTGTCATTTTAGGGAAATGTCTTTCTCTTCCCCAGGATTGTATGCTCCATAATGATTTCCAAATAAAGTTCACTTACACATCTTCCAACAGGGTCTTCAGTGGTTGGCAAACTCATTAGTCAACAGAGCCAAATATCAACAGTACAACGATTGAAATTTCTTTTGAGAGCCAAATTTTTAAAACTTAAACTATATAGGTAGGTACATTGTTATTAACTTAATTAGGGTACTCCTAAGGCTTAGGAAGAGCCACACTCAAGGGGCCAAAGAGCCGCATGTGGCTCGCGAGCTGCAGTTTGCCGACCACGGGTCTAGCCTATTGAAATAATTGGGTATAAAACTTATTTAATTACTTTTTCAGTATTAGGAAGGAAACTAAAGTATCATCTTGAATTCCTTTGCAATTATCTAAATCATCCCTAGCCATGACATTTACAGAGTTGCCTAATTTCAATAGGTTATAAAAAATATAATTTAGGGGTTAGTATCCAAAATAAATAAGGAACTCATACAAATTAACAAAAGGAAGGCAAGCAATCTAATTAAAAAATGGGCAAAGGACCTAAATAGACACTTCTCCAAAGGGGACATACTGGTGGCCAAGAGACATATGAAAACATGCTCAAAGTCACTAATCATCAGAGAGATACAAATTAAAATGACAATGAGGTATCACCTCACACCTGTCGGAATGGCTACCATCAACAGATGACAAGTGCTGGTGAGGATGGGAAGAAAAGGAAACCCTAATATACTGCTGGTGGGAATGCAGATTGGTGCAGTCACTATGGAAAACAGTATGGAGTTTCTTCAAAAAATTAAAAATAGAACTGTCATTTGACTCAGTGATCCCACTTCTAGAAATATATTCTAAGAAACCTGAAACACCAATCAGAAAGAATATATGCACCCCTCTGTTCACAGCAGTGAAATTTAAAATAGCTAAGATCTGGAAACAGCCCAAGTGTCCATCAGTAGATCAATGGATAAAAATGCTGTGGTACATCTACACCATGGAATACTATGCAGCAGTAAAAAAGAAGGCTCTCTTACCCTTTGAGACAGCAAGAAGGGACCTGGAGAGTATTATGCTAAGTGAAATAAGCAGTCAGAGAAAGACAAGTATCACATAATCTCACTCATATGTGGAATCTAAAGAACAAAATAAGCTGATGAACAAAATAGATCCAGAGACATAGAAACATGAAAAAGACTGTTGAATCTCAGAGGGAAAGCAAGGGTAGGTGAGTGGGTGAAAAGAGATTAATCAAATAATTTATATACATGTATGCACAAACCATGGACTCAGACAATAGGGTGGTGAAGGCCTGGGGTGGGGTGTGGGGGTGGGCTAGAAGGGGTTAATGGGGAAAAGGGGGACATCTGTAATACTTTCAACAATAAAGATAAGTTAAAAAAAAATATATATATATAATTTAGCAAATGTGGCCTGACTAGGCCACACACAAACACAGATAGAGAAACATGTCTAATTATTCTATTGTTACATCACATAATTATCCATGATCAAATCATAGATTGCAGAAGGAATGATCATTTCAGTGGTCTCTAAGAACCATCATTTTCCTTCATTTGACTTTGGAAGGAATTAGGAAGGGGCACAGCAACACAGCAACACATTTTCATTGCAGGCATTTCACTCTGAAGATTGATAATCATGGTGAGTAAACAAAGTTGCCTATGAGAATCTACCTATCTTGCAAGGGGCTTCAAAAAAACTAGCAGAGTGGGTTAGCATTATGGACTTTTCTATTTAATACTTTGCAATAACTTTTCATGCAATTGCTAATAGTTCAAAGGGTGAATAAAAAAAGAGTTAGATTTAATTCCATTTTTATTTTTGTTTCCTCATTTGACTAGAAAGTTTAAGATTTTAGGATAGCTTCTTTGGTGAATGTTTTTTTTTTCTTCATGGTAAATGATATTAATTTATTGGGCTGTATTCCAATCATACTTTATTTATAAAAACAAGTAGCAGACATATTGTGTTCAACATAGTAATGATAATATCAAACCATAATATAACTCCTATCAAATTCCTTCCCAGCAAACATAATTTTGCCAATAGAGACAAGATCACTCTAAAATTTAAATGAAAAGGCAAAGGACTAGAAAAGCTAAAACAATTTTTTTTGGTGAATGCTATTGATTCATTCAGTATTCAACCCAGAAGAATACGGACAAAATTTTATTCTGTAAGCATTTTTATAAAGCATCTTCCAAATACTCCCCCCACCATTGTGTGTGTGTGTGTGTGTGTGTGTGTGTGTGTGTGTGTGTGTGTGTGTGTGTGTATAGCAGTGGTGATGTAGTGGCGATGCTGGTAGATTTAATACTATTTAAAATAGGGAATTTCTATAGTTACATTGATTATATTGAAGTTATTTTACCAGGTGTCTATTCCTACTTAATCTGCTTTGTTAGTAAGAAGTATATTCACCAGTTTTGTTACTTAGTCTTTTTCTCCAAATGGAAACAATTTTGTCTTTGTAAATAAATAATTAAGGCCTTTAAGACTGTTTTTGTTGGGCCTCTGGTAAGTTTGTGTATAATTATGATGTGCGCCTTTCTCTGATCCAGGGTTTTTCCATCTGCTGAATACCGCTGAATAATTTAAAAGAAAAAAAAAAAAAAAGGCTGCTAAGACTCTGGTTGGCAGAGAGACAACATTCAAGCAGTAGAAATAGTATAATATGATAGAGAATGTTTTTTTTTTTGTTTGTTTGGTTTTTTCCTCTTGGCATCCGTTTGAAAATTCTCCTTGGGGAACTTTTGCTGTGTTTGGAGGAAATGTGTCAGTAAGATATTTGGAGTGAGGGTGATTGCAGTGTGAATGCTCAGGTACAGAAAAATGCTCCCCCCACCTTTTTTTTTCTTCTGAGTATTGCATGCATTTGTTATTTGGGTATGGGGGCTAGAGCAGTGTTGAATTGCTTTACATAATAAAGGTCTGAGTGTGCAGGGGTTTGTGTTTAACTTTTTTAAAAATAGCAAGTAGATGGAAATTTCAGGTTACCAAAGGAAAAAGAAAGTAGTCAAAGGGATAACAATTTCTCTTTTTGTTTTGTGTTTTTTTTTAAGTTCTTAGTTTATTAATCCTCTCAAGCAAAATCTGCACAGTCATCACAGATAAAGTCACTGAAGAATCTTGGCTCCTTCTGTTGTCCAATTTTCAGCTCACTTTTTGCAGCACCAACTTTGGCCTTTGCAGTCCTGCTGGCTTTCTTCACCCTGTTCCTGTGTTCCTTTCTGTGTGTTCTTGAGGTCTTCTTCTCATACAGGCCATGTCCTGCAAATCTATATTTTGGTTCATTTATTTATTTTTGTGTATGTAATCCAAGGAATCATAAATTATACCAAAGCCAATTGTCTTGCCACCACCAAAATAGGTTCTGAATCTAAACACAAAGATGACATCTGGCGCAGTCTTATACATTTTGGCCAGTTTTTCCTGAATTTCTGTCTTACATACTGTTGCCTTTCTGGGGTAAAGGACGTCAATGACCATTTGTTTCCACTGAGGTAGTCTGTTGGTCATGAACTTTCTGGTCCAGATAGTTACTGTGTTGTCATGTTGACAGCCCATCTTCAAGCCAGGGGAATCACTCTTTCTTCCAATAAATTATATTGATCAAAGGAGAGTCAGCTGGCAGCTATACTTCTTCAGGTCTCCTGCCTCATCATCATCAGTGACTCTGGTAGGGGCGTGGTAGGTAATGACATCAGACCCATTGGTGATGGCCTCAGAGCAGGATCTTCCAGGCTTCCATTTTGACAGAAAGGAGAGAGTCCTTCATGGTCATAAATGTTACTTCCTCTGGGGCAGACCCTTATGCTTGCTTCCCAGGAGTCGTCTGGTAAAATACAGTAATAATTATTTTTGTCTTATTTGAGATATTAATGGATCACTTTCTTTCTAGTTTACTAATAAAACAAGAGTATAACCTAAAAAAATTCTAAATGATGTATTGGTAGATATGGCCTCAGCACCGACAGACATGTATCTTTAAAGGAAGGACGAAAAAGATTGAGTTGCTTGGAGGCCCACCTGGAGGATTTCATGTGGAATCTGAGACAGTGAAGGGGGAAACTGAGGAAACAGAAAAGACACAGTAAAACTGGAGGGAGAGAATCCAGAGAGTGTCCTGTGACTACTTTCTTTCAGGGTTTTCAATTATAGATAACTGTATAATCTCCCAGTCAAGAAATTTAATAGACAGGTGAGCTTTATCTATGTTCTCTTTTCTCTTTGCTGACTGGATACAGAACAGTAGGAGATCTTGGAAGTTACATTTTGAAGAGGGCAGATGAGAAAAACAACAATAACTCCTTGGTCTCTAAATTATTCCCTGAAGAGGTGACTCCCTTCAACCAGGAACACCCACTTAGGATTTTATGCAAGCAAGAAGTAAACTTCTACCCTGATTGTGCCATTATGAAGTTTAGAGTTTGCTCATTACAGCTGCGAATGTTACTAATATGCTCTGCTGGTGTGTGGAGACCACAGAGATTGCTCAGCTGGATATGGGAGTCAAAGGATCAGAAAAGGTGGTTACTGAATAGTGTGGTTTGAGTAGGACCCACTTGAAACCTAAAACTTGAGCTACTATTCCAGGGCTCCTCCCATTATGAGTATGTTGCAGGGGAGAGAGAAAAGGAAAGCATTAAATAGCACCAAACATGGCTGCCTCAGTCTTTGCTTCTATAGCTGGTCATAAGGTCTAAATTAATAGTCATTGTGACCATCTGTTACCGAAACCCAAGTTCATGTGCCTGACTGTTCGAAAGGCCAAAATTCAAAACATAAGTTTGGAATAAGGAAAGGTTTATTGATCAAGAAGGTGCCAATTGAGGAGATGGGAGACTTAATGGTGCCGCAGATCCATCTTGCTCTCTGGACTAGATTAAGGTTTTTTTAAGGGGTTAGGAGAGCAGGTATGAGGAAGTGCTGATGGAGTGAGTTTTAATTGGAGGACCTTGGAACTTGACCACTTATGGTAAAGGGGCATCAACACTGCATCTTTCTGGGCAGTACACCTTGTCTTCTGTGGTCCCAGCACCCAGCATTAGTTCCGGTTGTGTCTTGATCCTTTGGTTCCTTGGGAGGGGGTCGACTTTGGTTCTGGGTACAGCTGGAGGTCAAAGTTCCCTCCCCTGTACATGCTTTGTCTGGATGACTTGCAGTTCTTGCCTGTAGTCGGAAAAGCAACTGAGTATCTCTTTAAACAGGACCATTTTGAGCTGGTCCTGCAGTCACATTTCTTCCTCTTCTCATTCCACTTGCCCTCTGCCCTCTGCCAGCACCTTAGCAGAATGGAGTTATTTTGTGGTCCGATGAATGACATCCTCCTTCCCAGAGTATCTGCATCTGTGGGGTCCTGGCTTCCCTGGGTTGCTGTTGTTTTTGTTATGTAGGAATATTAGACAGAGGAACACTCAGAGGCACCCCAGAGAATGCTCTGGGTTCCAGGCAGAGGCCTGCTTGTCACCACTATGCAACAGCCACCAAATTTCCCTTTGGTAATGGGGGTCATTCACTCAATCTGGAATAGCAACCACTTTATAAAAACATGTCAAAAATACCTACCCATTAGTGCTTAACTTTTCCTCTCATGTTTTCCATCTTTGTGCATGTGAGTGTGTATGTGTGTTTGGCATCTATATTTAGGCTCTTCTCCTGAAGTTTTCATTTAAGCAGTCATTTTTAAATTCCATGAACTTTCTTTTATTATTTGTTTTATAAATTTGTCTTTACTTTATCCTTCTCTTAATTGATGAATACAATATGTCCTCAGACTTTTCTGAAAAGTAAAAAAAGAGAGGTTTAGAATTCAATTAAGATCCTTGCCTTTTCACTGAATTATCTGTTTCCTCTGGAGTCAATATTCTATTTTATGACTTTGATCTCTTCCTTTTATGTTACTGCATAAGTAAGAATAATTAATGATACCTGTTATAACAAACAACCCCCCAATTCTTAGTGCTTAACCTGATTTGGTGTTTTATTTTGTTTTTGATCTTTGCATAAAGGCCAATACATATCTTTGTAGTCGGGAAGCTCACCTGGGCAACTCTCTCCTATAAGAGGTGACTTGGAGATCTGGGATACCACTACCCAAGGCTTCCCATTGTTGTCACAAAAGGTGGAAAACAGGGCAGACATGTGTTGAAGATTTGGTGTTTTTGGCCAAGTCTGGAAGTGGACCATGTTGCTGCTCACATTCTACTCTTCAGAACTAGTAGTCCTCTGGCCCCATCTAGGTGCAAGGAACTGGGAAATGTCACTCAGGCTCTGTTTGTGGGTGTGGTGTGTGGACTGGCAGGCTTTACTCTAAGATAAGCAGGCTGAGAACCTCTTCTCTGAAAGCCATTCCCTCTCTTAAGTAAATAGTTTCATTTCTTTGAAGGTGTTTTTCCAGCTTCATGTTACAGACTTTCTCTATTACCAGAGGGGAGAGGTCCTTGTGTCTCCTAGTTGCTAGTGGGGGTGGATTTCTTGCAATATCCTGAGAAAAATAATTTCCTAAGACTTGCATAGGAGAATGAGTGATTTTTAGTGGCATGGAATCACATCCCTGAGTTTCCAAAGTCTCATTTCCCTTTGTCTTGCCATAGAAGAAGTGTAGCTGGGGTTTTAGTAGAGCTAAAGTCAGAGCCAGTGTCCAGAGTTTCCTTTCCATGTTAGGGCCAAGTCCAATCCAGTATCAGGCTAGCTTACCTTGTGTTTCCCCCTGCAGTCCATTAGTACATTATTGCATGTGGGGGTCTGCAGGTCAACATGGCTATGGAGGAAACACAGGCAAACACAAGGAAGCCAAGAATGCAAGAGTCAAGCACAACAAGAGCAACAAGAGAGAGTGAACTCCTTTTTATAGAGAATTATGTACTCCCAATTTTTCTCATGCTTCAGTGGCCATGCCCATTCTGGCCAACCATCTCTGTCCCCAGGTTTGATTGACAGACAAGTACCTTCTTTAAGTCACCTTAACTTTACTGGGCATGTGTCTATCTTGCCTTCGTTGAGTCTCTTCCAACAAAGTGTTTTGCAGGGAATAGGCCAGTGGTTCCATGGGGTGTGCAAAATTGCAACTTCCTGGTGAAGCTAGCCTAATGATATTCCTATAATGTCTTGCTTCTCACTTTGATTCTCCTTTATTATTAATAACTAGCTAATTACAATGGTATCATTTATACATATGGAGATTAAAAAGGAGGCTATGACTCAGCAATCATTACAGTTCTTCAACCAACTGTTTTGTGTTAAGTTCTTTCTCATACTCTGACCATATCCCTTTGGACCTGAGTTACTCTGCAAAATAAAGCAGCCTCACCTACTGCTTTATCCCCTACCTGTACTGAGCTGTGTCTCTCTCCACAGCTCATTTGGGCCAGAGCCATCTTTGATCTTTCAATAATGCATATAACCTTGTGTTGCTAATATGTTCCTTCCAGTATTCAGCAACCATATTAATTCCTCCTCTTTTAGGCTTCTTTGCCAATATTTATAACCCAATAGTTGCTTCTTTTTTGAGTGAGGGGAGGTAAATTATTTTTTTCAGTTCATTATCTTGAACTAAAAGTGATACACTTTTTACTTAGTAATAAATGATTTCCCATGTCAATAGAGCTATTGTCTGTATTATTAAATTATATAAACCAGTTTTGAAATATGCAAAATATTCCATTTTGTAGTATAACAAAATTTACCAATAAACTTCCACAGGTTGAACATGTAGCTTGTTTCAATATTGTTCTTTTTAAAATAATTTCTTATTTTTTAATTACAGGTGGCATTCAGTACATTAGTTTCAGATGTACAACATAGTGATTAGACATTCATATAACTTACAAAATGATCACCCCGATAAATCTAGTACCCATCCAACACCATACATATTATTAAGTATTATTGACTATATTCCCTATGCTATATTTTATATCTCCATGACTATTTTGTGACTACCAGCTTGTACTTCCTAATCCCTTTCCCTTTTTCTCCTGTTTCCCCAACTCTAATCCCTTCTGACAACCATCAAAATGCTCTCTATATTTGAGTTGGGTTCTGTTTTGTTTGTTCATTTATTTTGTTTTTTAGATTCCACATATAAGTGAAATCATATGGTATTTGTCTTTCTCTGTCTGACTCATTTCACTCAGCAGAATACCCTCTAGGTCCAACCATATTGTAGCAGATGGCAAAATTTCTTTCTTTTTTTTTTATGGCTGTTTCTCATTTCTTTGTATATGTGAATCACTTTTTTTAAATCTATTTATCTATTAATGGACACATAGGTTGCTTCCATATCTTGGATATTATAAATAATGCTGCAACAAACATATGGATGCATATGTCTTTTCACATTAGGGTTTTGGGTTTCTTCAGATAAATACCCAGAAATGGGATTGCTGCATTCTTCATTGTCTCTTATTATAGCCTTTGTTTTAAAGTCTATTTTGTATGGTATAAGTATTGCTACCTCAGCTTTTTTTTTTTCCATTTCCATTTTCATGAAATGTCTTTTTTATCTCTTTACTTTCATTTATATTATATATATACATAATATAACACAGAAGTGATATATAATACATAATATATATATATATATAGATATATATATATATATACATACATATATATATATATATATAAATAATATAAAAGTGTTAAGTATTATGGTTCTTTCTCTTTGTAATCTAGGTCTTTTGAATACAAGTGTATTCCAAATCCAAGGCCCCAGCTAGGACACAGGGAAAGCAAGTAATCATGTAGATAGCATCTGAGCTTGGGGGCAGGTGATAGGAATGACCAATTACTAAAGAAGTTCAAAGAAACCAACAAAGGATTGGCCTCAGGGAATTTACTTCTCCTTGGCCAAGCATTCAGATTTTCTTTTGATTACAGATTTATCTGAGCATCTCTGTGTGAGCAATTTCTCTGCAAGACTGCTGTCATCCCCTCCCTGTATACTATCCCCGTGGTTAAGTGATTTTCTGCTCATCCTCACTCCCACTGAGTGCTTACATGAATATGACCCAGGTACAGAGAGGACGTGTGTCTGGTTCACTTAGGAACACTGGGATTTTTGATAACAGTGAGCAGAAAGGAAGGAACAGAATTTTGAAAAGAGTAAAGAGAAAAGAAATAGCATAATATACATTGTGAATATTTAAAGGGATGATCTTGGATGCAAAAAGGTGAATATAAAAGTATTAGAGGCTCGGTGCATGAAATTAGTGCACTCAGGGGGGTCCCTTAGCAGGGCCTGCACCCTCTTGCAGTCTGGGAGCCTTTGGGGGATGTCTGACTGAAGGCTTAGTGCTGCCACGGAGGTGGGAGAGGCTCCCGCCACTGCCACTGTGCTTTCCAGCCATGAGCCCAGCTTCTGG
Source organism: Myotis myotis (assembly GCF_014108235.1). NCBI lineage: Eukaryota > Metazoa > Chordata > Mammalia > Chiroptera > Vespertilionidae > Myotis > Myotis myotis. The sequence continues at coordinate 51,840,201 of NW_023416315.1, forward strand.
CTGAGCAGTGCTTCCCCTGTGGGAGCGCATGGACCCCCAGGGGGCAGCGCCTGCACTGAGCGTCTGCCCCCTGGTGGTCAGTGTGCATCCTAGCGACTGGTTGTTCCACCATTCAGTCAATTTGCATATTAGCCTTTTATTATATACAATTAGAAAATTAGGTCCAGAAATAATAGGATAAAGAGAAATTGGGTTGAACAGGTGGAATAGGTGTTGGGATGTGCCTCTGCCTTGACTTTTTCTGTAAATTTAGGATCATTTGGATGACATGTTGGCTACATGAAGCATTTTACATTAAGAGCCTTATTTTCTTTTATTTTTCCCTTTCCCTCTGCTTTTCCTGTCCTGGAGAACACCCTAGTCAGGGAAATGAAGCCATTGTTTTACATCACATTCCGGTCTAAAATATGTTTGATTAGGAATAAGTGTCACCAGATCCACTCACACAGTCCTGCATCTTGCATCCTGCATCCTGCTTTGTTTCCTTCATCTATGCCCTGAAATAAACTCTGGGCATCTTCCATGTGCTGCCTTATGAAGCCAATGAGCAAAGTATCCAAAACAAGGATCTCCCTTTTGAGCTTATATCAATTAGGCTATGCATTCTTCTGCTGGTAAGAGATGTTCAATAATCATGGCTTACAACAAACAAACATAAAGAGTGGGTTGTTGTTTTTTCCCCATTTATATAAAAGAAGCTCTGAGTGAAGCAATCGAGAGCTGGTAAAAAGGCTGCAGGATGGTTTTTGATGAGATAGAAGTTTATTTCTCTTTCACATAAAAGCCTGAATTTAAGCAGTTCAGGGCAGTTGCTGAATCTGCATAATGACCAGGACTCAAAACAACTTTCCTTTCCTTCCTTCCTCCTTTCTTCCCTCCCTCCCTCCCTCTCCTCTTTCCTTTCACTTTCCCCCCATCCATTTCTATCTATGTTTGGCACATTCGGTCTGGGTTTTATCTAGTTGTATGTGTCTCAGAGATTACTAACTTATCTGCATTTAGCACACCTTGTGAATGCTGCCTCTCTCACAAGCTATTTGCCTCTACACTTAGGTATTTGCTTTCTTGTCTCTATAACAGATTTTAATTTTTTCATAATGTTAGATATATAGCATACATAAATGTCAAATATATGCCATATATAACTGATATGGCATGTACAGGTGACAATATCTTTGAATTCCTTCTCTCTTGGTTTTTCATGATATTGAAATTTTATAAGTGTAGACCAGTTGTCCTATACCATCTTCTTTATTTAATCTTTCTTTAAGCTTCTATCTTCTTATTTTCTACTTTCCTCAGACTTGGGACATTGTTAAGAAGTTCACCTGACATGGATAAGCCACTGCTATTAGTGAAAATACCATCATAGGGGCTTCTTATTATTTTTTTCATAATTATAGCTTCATTAAGCCTAAAGGTAGTGGCCACATCTTGGGCTTTTATGAAACATGGAGGAGTCAACTCGTGTGTGTGTGTGTGTGTGTGTGTGTGTGTGTGTGTGTGTGTGTGTATGTGTATTTGCTTGTCTTGTTTTGTTATAACAGTTCTCCAAGCCATTTGTTTCTCTGGCTATGTTCTTGGAATCTTGTTTTATTCCTAGAATCATGGAATCTAGAATCATTCAAAGAATAAGCCTTTATTTACTTAATTAGATTTTAAAAATGAATGCCATTTAAAGAGATCTTCTAACATGTTCTGGGGGATATTCTGATCACATTGCTAATCATTCTAGATCAGGGGAACATGCTGTCTACAATAATGTCTGGTAATGACAAACACTCAATAAAAATTGATTATTACTAATACTATTTTTGTACTTTGAGTCAACTTACTTGATTTTTTTTCTTTCTCTTTTTTCCTGATTCCTTTTCCTGATTTCCATAGTTGGCCTTGCTTCCAGGCCCTTTGTTTTGAAAGTCACCTAGGAGTCCCAAAATTCTCAGTTTCTGTGAAATTCTCATTGTCTTTCAAATATTTGAAATTCTTGAGACTGCAAATGTACATGCTAACAGAAACCTCAGGTTGTTGTTCTTTTGTCTACTCAACAGTCTTGTGAAGAGAAGATTTTTAAAATTTCATCTCTTGCCTCTGAGCCCAGCTTTCTATTGCTTCTCTATCCATAGGGGAAGCAAAACCAACCATTTTCTCTGATATGACACAACATCATCATTAAGAGTTTTGGAGCCAGACTGCCTGGGCTGGTCTCTCGGCTCAACTAACTACTTAGTAATCTTGTGACCATGGGCAGAATTGTCTAACCCATCTGTGCTTTCTTATCTGTGGAATAGAGGCAATAATAAAAGCATCTACAGTATGAGGTCTTTGTCAGGATAAAGCTGTTAAACATTTCAACACCACGCACAGTGTCTGAGAGAGGATCAGACATTAGGGGGAAATGCCAGGGTCTGCAAGGCAACCATGCAGATCCTGGCTGTTCTCCCTCTAGGACAAGAAGTAATGGAGTGGAGTACATTAAACTCATGAGCATTGTAGTTGTTCTACATGACGTGGAGCCCAGATGTTGCCTGTGTTGTGTTACCGTAGGCAAGTGATTTAGCTGCTCCAAGCCTTAAGACCCTCATTTGTTAAATGGGACAAATACCAACTACCTCTCAGCTTTACTTTAAGGGTGATAATATATGAAAACAACTAAATTGCACCTGGACTCAAGTACTCATAGTATGTTATCTCTTAGGAAAAAAAAAAAAGCCCATTTCCTGCATCTCTTTAGTCCATTATTATTATTATTCATTTCTTCTTTAATCCTCACCTAAGGAGTGAGGGTATTTTTTCCATTGATTTTAGAGAGATTGGAAGTGAGGGGGGAGGAGGAGAGAGTTTGGGAGAGAGAGAAATACTGATGTGACAGAGACATATCGATGGGTTGCCTCCCACACGTACCCCAACCTGGGGTGGGGATCAGACCTGTAACCCAGGTACATGCCCTTGACTAGGACCTGAACCCTTGACCTTCCAGTGTGCAGGGGCTAGCCCATTAATTTTTAAGCTTCTTTTTCAGAATTTCTTAAATTTTCATAGGAAGTTTATTGTTTTCTTTCATGAGACACTTTCTTTAGCAACTGTTGACTTTTAGGAAACCTTCCAAACTGCTTCTGTCTCAACTTCCTTTAGTAAGAGAGAACTCAGTTATAGTTTAGCACACAACTTTTAACAGAGCACAGCAAGATTTTAAACAAAGATGTAAATTATGCTTTCTCACTTCCTCACTGCTCTTAGTAACATAGTCAAGAATAAACATACCTGACTGGTCAAATAATTGTTGCTATTGATATGACTCATTACCAGCCTCCCATTTGGAATCTCCGGGTGTGCATAGGAAAGTGTGTGTGAGAGTGTGAGTGTGCAGGTTCATTGGCCTCTACCCTCTTGAACTTGATTTTCCCACTTTGAAGCCCCTTGATCTGGGAGTGACAGCAACTGGACACCCCGGTTCTCGTTCTGACTTTCCCCTGAATGGCTCTCCTTTTTGCCATCTGCCCAAATGTTCCCAATTAACCACACCCAGAGCCCAGAGTACCACTCTTTCACCCTAGGCACCCTGTTGGCAGCATCCAGTCTCATCCCCACAATTGTTGACATTATGCAGTTAGTGTACATATTGTTTTCTCAACTTTTATTTTTAGCTTCACATCCTTGTCCTATCTAGTCCTCCTCTTTAGAAATTCCTCCTCCCGCTCTTGGATTCATCTGAGATTTCTCCAAAACTAACACCAGAGGGGGGCCGTGGTGGGTGGTGGTAGGACCAACTGTACTTTGGGCCATTTCTGCCACCCTTCCTCTGCTCGTCATTATTTGAAGTCTTTGCCTTTTATGTCCCCAGCCCTCTAAAATCTATAGCTTAGCATCCTCTGCTGACCCATTTTCACATCCTAAGATGATTCAATAACCAATTCATGTTCTTTTCTCTAGTGCCCCTCCTGGCATTTATTTATGAGCTCAGGCTATCTGTTGAGGAGCCCTCAAGAGTCCAGATCTTACACCACTTGGGCCAAGCACTGAATGCCTTTATCTTACAAGACAGTTCTTTCTCAACATCTTTTCTGTCAGCATTTCCAATTCACATGTTCTCTCTTCTTCTCTTGGATCATTTCTTCTCTTTCTTTCACTTATTCATCTTTCACTGGACATTCTGACCTTTGTCAGTCTGTACTACTCTGCACCTTTCTTTGATGCTGTTCTCAGTAGGTATTTACTATGGACCGGAGGAAGGAAGATGGAGTGTGAGTCTAATGACTGTACTTACTGGCTCAAATAAGTGAAGGGGGGGTGAGACTGAGGCTTAGTCAATGCTACTCAGCATACATTATACTATTATGTCTACCTAAAAAAAAAACACTGAAAAACAAACAAAGTTTCTCTTGTTCCCTCTCCTGCTTTATTTCTCAGAAATAACCATTGTCATCAATCTGGTGTTCATTTTTCCAATCCTTTTTTCCCTATACGTTTGCAGTTTTTACTAAAATAAGCTATATGGGAATGGATAGCACCCCATTACTACTGGTTGAATAAATGAATGTGTATATCTGTGTGTGTGTGTGTGTGCGCGCATAAGTATACATATAAACTGTTTTGCGTATGTGTTTTGATATAAATCACACTGCTTTATACATATTATTGGCAGCTTGCTTGTTTTGCTTAACAGCATATTTTAGGTATATTTCCATAGTATCACATAGTGCTCTATTTCATTCAACAGTACTGCTGCATGATATTGCATGTGATTAGATATTTATTTTTCTATTCTTTAACATATTTCCTATATTTTCAATTTATACCTTGGGGGGCATTTTCTGCTCCCCACAAGCCATTTCTACCTCCTGGTCTCTGATAGGGAAGCAGAACCTTGCTCTCTCCACTCTGGAAATGAGCACAACTCATTTCTTCCCTCAGACTCTGAGCTTCTGATTCTGCTCTCCCAACCTTTCTCTCATCTCTTTCCCTGTTCAGGATGTAGCCAGGTAGAGGTCAAGGCAGGAGAGGTTAGAGGTCAGGGAAATTAAGAATATCTTGGCTGACTCTTCTCCCATTCCATCAGCCCAGGTAATTTTTAACTCTTCTGTAGTGGAAAAAGAACAGACACTGCAAGTATCTTCCAAATCTACTGTTTAGGGATAGCTTTCAGTTTTCATATTAAAAAGAAACGAGTTGAATTTATTACTATCCTCTTTATGGATAAAACTTTATCCTGTCAGTCGTGATTCATTAAGAATCTAGGATGGCCCAGCCAGCATGGATCAGTTAAGCATCGACCTATGAACCAGGAGGTCAAGGTTCGATTCCTGGTCAGGGAACAAGCCTGGGTTGCAGACTCCATTCCCAGTGGGGGACGTGCAGGAGGCAGCCAATCAATGATTCTCTCTCATCATTGATGTTTCTATGTCTCTCTCCCACTACCTTCCTCTCTTAAATCTATATCTATATCTATATCTATATCTATATCTATATCTATATCTATATCTATATCTATCTCTCTCTCTCTCTCTCTCTCTCTTTCTCTCTCTCTCTCTCTCTCTCTCTCTCTCTCTCTCTCTCTATATATATATATATATATATATATATATATATAATTTAGGATGGAGAGAGAAACCCAACATGGTAATAAAAAAATTGCTAGAGATATGGACACTCACCTAAGAAAGTGACCAGGAGAAGGGCAAGAAGAGAGCAGAGTATAGTTCAAACCAGCCTTCAGTTCCATTTGTCTGTCTGACACCCCCTTACCTGGCCAGACATATTGCTAGATTCCTCCCTCTTGGAGGTCTGCTGCCACAGAGCAGAGGGATCATATCCTCACATTTCAACATATGAATGACTTGAATATATTAAATGAATAAGCAGCATTGCAGATAGGGATGGAGAATGAGGAGGTATTTTTCTAAGGCATCAGCCACATGGAAGGAGTGCCAAGCTATTGAGTTGTGACAGTGATCAGGGAGTCAGAAGCCAGCTGGCTATTCTGATCTGTCTGATATTTCTCTTCACCCTCTAATCTGCTGAGCCATCTCTAGAGAGGAAGATTGTATTGGACTCTCTGCTTGGTGATGATGCTGAGCCAATGCAGCTGATGAGTGACATCAGCTCTTCTGGGCTATGCAAGACCCACATGGCCTTTGCTGGTGTGAAATGCCAGCCCAATGGAAGCACGGCATGGTCCCATCAAGAGCAAGAGCAATTCCCTCCTCCTTGTATCTGCTGCCATCTCCTATCTACCCTCCCTACACCCCCATTCCCGCTCAGGACTAAGTCAACAAAAATTCTAGGAGCAAAAAAAAAGGAGGACAAACAGAAAGGGAAATAAAAGGAGAAAAGAGGTTGTCTGTGTGTATGTGGGCACCCATCATCTTGGGCTGACTCCCTCCAGCCATACATACATAGATATTATAATGAGTCCTATTAGCAGATTTCTAAAAACTGAGATTGAACAACTGCCAATAGCTATTTTTCATCATATGTTCTAAATGCTCAGGGGATGCATACTATGCTTACCACTTGCTTTGTCATCTTTTAAGTAAATATTATAAGAGGATTCATTAAATTTGGAAAGAATAAAACAAACACTCTCCTACAAATATAGTGTATTCAAATACAAACAAAAAAGGTGCTCCAGCGGAAACTCTGTTGGAAGCAAGAATCCCAGCACTAACTTTGAATTGTTAGCATCAGCAACAATAACAAATACATCACCAGACACTGATGAAATGGGAATGGACTGCAAATTCCTGGTTTGCTTCAGGCTCATTCTCCTTGTTAGGCCACTTCTACTGAGGCTCTTTCCCAGGTACTCACCTACACCATTTACCATGTCCAACACACACTGAGTAATTGTTTTGAAAAGGAATCCTCAGAGGACAGAGCATGGTAAAGGCAGAGAGAAGGGGAAGTTCCCAGGGACACGTTGTCTGTCCTCCAGGCATCTTGGGTTCCTATGTCTCATTTCAACAGAATGAGGTTATACCAGCTGCCTACCAGATTCTTATCCTTAGCTATTATAAACTGATGGCCTGGCAATAATTCTGATGTCTCTGTCATCCCCTCAGTCCCACTCTCCACCCTACCATACTATAAATATTCTACAATTTGCTGTAAGCACAGGCTTTCCCTGAAGTCTAAAAAACAGCCAACACTTATGAGTGCATACAATGCACCAAGCAAAGTGCATCTTTCAACCATTTATAGGTATTATAATCCTTATATTAATTTCACAGATGATAAAATTGAAGATCAGTGTTTGTTGAGGTTTCCTAACCAGCACGAAGCAGAGTTATGGTTAGAACCCAGATCTATTTGGCTCCAAGGCCCCAGGATGTGTCTCTACCTCGCGCTGCATTAAGAGGACAAATCAGAGGCACAAGGAACACAGAGTCCAGCTTTGATCAGTTTGGGAGTTGATCTAGCCATCCAGGTCTCAGATCCTGTCTGCTAGGATGAAGAGCATGCAGATCCTTTGGTTGGATGTTACAGCAGCTCTCATCCTTCCCTCAGAGCTGAGCTTTTTTGCTTTGAAAACGCTGAAGACCTAAATCCCTTGAGCCTTGATTTGCCTTTTTTCCAGCTACCCAGTGGACATGTCCTATATCTGGTTTCCAACTTCAGATAGACTAAAATCACTTTTCACCATCCTGCCAGAATCACAGTTTCTCTGGTGGTTAATCTTGGTTGTCTCCTGGGGGAGCCAGAGAGTCATCTCTTGTTTACAGGTAGCTCATGAGTCATTAAATCTATTTACATACCAGGACTTCAGCAAGATTTTAATACAGATACCGGTGCAGGCTAAAGCTGGTTCCCAGGGATGGTGGGGGTGATTCATCACACACTTAAAAGGAGACTGGCCTCATTTTCTCCCCAGCTTGAAGGGAAATGATCCCTCTGCTCTGTGGCCACAGATCTCCAAGAGGGAGGGGCCTGGCCACCTGCCTGGCCCTGTCTACTAGGCTTGTTCAACTGAAGGCAGGCTTGAAACATGCTCTGCTCTCTCCTTGCCCTTCTCCTGGGCACTTTCTTAACGGGTACTCTCCTCTCTGGTAAGCCTCCCTTCAAGTCCTCACTCTCACTCAATCCCGTGAATCCAGAGCCTCAGCTATTGGTTTGATTCTCTTTACATTCCTTTAATTGTCTGGAATGAATATGGGACTTTATGACTGGTGTGCTGGGTCATGGTTACCTCTGTCTCCTGGGAAGGCATTTGCTCTCTGGTGTCCCCTTGCCCACTGACCCATTGCCCCCTTGGCCCTCCTAACCTACTTCCTGGGGTTGACCCCATATTCCTGAGCCATGGAAGGGCTTGAGCCACTCCTCTGTCTGGATGGAAGGCAAGCTGGGCTGGATTCTTCACTCCAAATGGCCTTTTCCACTACCCACAGGTGTCGGAGCACAGACCATCCATCAGTGGCCATCTACCAAGGTGAAGCTTAAGGGGAGCCCACTCTCCCTGGAGTGCACAGTGAAGGGGACATCAAGCCCCAACCTATACTGGTACCGGCAGGCTGAAGGAGGGGGGCCCCAGCTGCTCTTCTACTCCATCACTGCTGGCCAGGTAGACTCTCAGGCGCCCGAGAACTTAGAAGCCTCCAGACCCGACGATGGCCACTTCATCCTACGTTCTAAGAAGCTCCTGCTCAGCGACTCTGGCTTCTATCTCTGTGCTTGGAGTATCACACTGAGCTGTGTGGGGCAGACCTCTGTGCAAAAACCCCACCCTCCCCTGAGTCCTCACCACACTCTCCAGGAGCCCTCACTCGGGGACTGGGTGGAGGGTATTTATCACTGGGTTTCTCATGGTCAGCCAATGTGAGAGCAACTGAATCAAGGCAGGTTCCCCAAAAGAACATTACTAAGTTCTCAGGGAGAACAAAATGATTTACATGTGCAGAACCTGTGAATTTCATCCACACAGTCAAGTTCCCAATGTGGGGATGTCTAGTCCGTGGCTGCCATACTGCAGTCCTCAGAGCATGCTATTTTCCCTGACTGCCGTTGGTCTGCACTGGGGAGTGGGCTGGTACGCATGCAGGTGAGAGAGGAAGCATACACCTGTAACCGGATGTGGTGTGGTGGTGGACTGGTGAACAAATAGGAAGATGCCAACTCAGGTGACTCACTTGGTTAATTTTCATCACCCGGACAGTATCTTGTGGAGGCTTGGATGAGACCTGAGCCAGGGAAGGACAAGGTGTTCATGGACTATTCTCATGTGACTACAAATGTGCTTCTGTCCGTATCAGGAACATGCACTTAGAGATTTTGATTATTGTTTTGCATTTCAGGCTTTTTAAAAATTCCCATTCTATTGTTTCTCATCCCTTCCCCTTTAGCAAAGGAGGGAGCAGAGAAACAGGTGGTAATCAAAGAGAGGCTAAAGGAGAGGCACGTCTATGTGATGACAAAGCCCTAAAAGAGAGAAATTACTTGGGTAGGAATGAAGGAGAGAAAAGGCTTATGGAGATGACTGGAAAGAGATGCCGTAGTTGCCTTGGCAACGGAGCTTCCTTCCTCATCCCTCCGTCATTGTCCTCATTCTTCTCAAAAAGCTTTTCTTTCATAATGTCACTTCTGCTCCACGAGGGGGCACAAAAAGCCTTAAAATATTCTTGTTTCTGGCATCACTTCATTAGGACAATTCAGACATATTTATTTTCAATAACATTCACTCTGCCGAGGAAAATCTGAGACAGAGACACTAGTGATCAAGACAGTATTTAACAGTGCCCAAGGGTTCCTATTGCACCGTCAGGATCAACTATGTATCAAGCAACTATTGTGTGGTGGGCACTCTGAGCCATCACAAGCATTAAAAAGAAAAATGAAGTAATTCAAGTTGGGGCTGGGCATGGCCACAGCATGGTTTCATCAAGGCATTTGGCTTACCTTTTTGTTTCTCTCTGTAGTGTTGTGATCATAGAAGTAATTTACAACTCATTGAATAGTAAGCAATGCCTCAAGCTAATGTTTAGGCATTAGCTGATTTTTGAACATTAGCAGAAACAGATCCCTCCTGGAAACAGTGCTGTCTGATTACTTGTAGTTAATAGACTCCGGTATTTCAAACAGTTTTAGATTAACATAAAAATTGAGTGGGTAATAGAGAAAGTTCTCATACATGCCCCTTTCCTTCCTAGGCCTCCCATATTATTAACATTAGGGGTAGTGGAAGGATAGTTCCTTATGCTTCATCTGCTAACTTCTCTCTTCTCCCCCTGGAAGCCTTGCTGGTCTTTTCATCTCTGTATTTTTAAGGCACTGGGTTTTTGAGTCTAAATTTACCAGAAGTGTTAACATTGGGCTAATTATCTAATCTCTCTAGGCCTCATTTCCTTCATCTGCCTAACTCCCCTATTGGATTGTTCAGTGTATTAAATAAGATGGTGCTCACCTTATAAAGCCCTATTACAGGGTCTAATTGTCAACAGCTAGATATTACTTTCCTCTCTTTGAGTTTATAAGCTAGTTAATTACAACTCACCCAAAAGAAAGACTTATACTTTAAAAAATTAAAATTTAAACTATGTAGTAAATCTTTTAAAATGCTAAATACACTTGGGTGGCAAACCCGTGAAACTTGTACCCTATCTTGTGCCCGTTCAGATTGGCCATTGGTCTTTTTCGGGGGGTTTCATGCAGCCACAGAGTCCTTCTGAACAGAGAGGTGGTCCAGGTAATCTCTACTATTCAAGTGGGGTTGACAGGAGAGTTAAAATAGATGTTTCATTCCTGTAAGAAATTCAGCAAAGTTCTGGAAAACTTCATGAAGGAGAGAGAATTTTAGCAAGGTTTAGTTTTTGGGAGGCTAGCTTTAAAACAAAATAACCTTCTCAGCAGGAGAGTCAGTTTGAGTGGAAAGGTGGAGGTCTCCTGAATATCGTAAGTTTCAAAAAAAGCCAGCCAGAAATAGTCCTGGTCATGGAATAGGGTGACAGAGACACAGGACAAGACTAGGTAAGGAGAGACTAGGCAAGGAAAGGCCTAAAGCCATCTAAATTCATCAGAACAAGCTAATATTCTCAATGTTGCCTGCTCTGTTCATGAGTCCTGTTCCCTTATGGTTTCCATGGTGCCGACGACCCAGAAAATACTTATAGTGCTCATCCTTTCAGGAAACAAAGGAAAGCAGCTCAGGATGACTTACGCCACTCAGATATGCTCCATCTGGCCAGGAACTCACCAATCTCACTTGCCCCTGTGGGCAGCTGAGGCTGTCTCTTTAGGTTAGGAGATCTTACTGGACTGGTTCTTGGCTCTGACTTTGTAGGTGAGCCCAGACAACTAGTCCCACACATGGGATCCAGGGCTACATACTGGCAGCCAGAGAAACAAACTCCTTTAGGCCATCTTGCCTGTATTTCAGCCACTCAAGGGGCTTAGAGAGAGAGACCCTGGGCCTCTGGAAGCTTGGGGAAGATGGAAACACCCTGGGCTGGGAAGCTGGTGAAACAGCAATTGGTTACTTCATAGTTTTGACTGGGATTCTAAGCTTTGGGTTGAGTGTGAGACAGATTGTGAGCTGCACAAAGCAGGCCTGGTGGGTTATATGTCTCATGTTATTCCCTCTCCCTCTTTTGGGATGTTCAGACTCTGGTTTTCCATTCTCTCCTGCATTATGTCTTCTCCTCTTCTCACCCTGATGGCACAGAATATCCACCAGGCCTTAGCACGGAGGGAGGGCAGGGGGATGATGCTAAAAGAAACCCCGTCGGTACAGCACACAGACATAGCTCAGACATTCAGGGACTGTCCACTTGTCAGTCTGTTCATTACCTAGCGGTCCCTCTGGGTGACTCATTAACAGCTCTCACTAGATGAGTAGAAGGAAGTGGGAGGGTGAGTGGGGGGTGAGGCATTTAGGGGGCAGATGAGAGAAGGGAGGTGCCTGAGTGATGTGGAGCTGGAAGGGACCTCAATTGGGTCAGAGCAGTTACTGCAGCTGTTTTGCATTCCTCACTATCTCCAAGGTGTCCCTGCAGCTTCAGATCTCAGTGTGACCTCCAGCAGGTGTAGAAGTTAAGTTGGGGGTGGGGTGGTCTGCCCAGATCCCTCTCGAGAGACCTTCTCCTCTCTTTCCACTTCAGGGGTGCTCGCCAGGGCCCCAGTAAAGAGAGCAGCACGGAAGAGGTCGGGCAGGATGTGGTCATGTGGTTCTTAGGGTGCTCAGGATGGGGGTTGGGGGGAGGAACTTTCACAGGCACCCCAGAGGCAGGATCTGGTAAATACCAAACCACATCCTGTTGTGAGTCCCTGAGATGGCACTGCACTAAGGGCAGGTGGGTGGCTGTTATTCTCTATGCTGATGTTACTCAGAGATAAGCAGCCCAGCACCCTGCACTGGGCTCAGACACCCCATCCCTTCTCTGGTTGTCCCCTGAAGAAGTCCAACATGCAGCTCCTTACTTCTTGGCCTTTGATTCAAGGCCATTCTCCTTTAAACATGGTTTTTGTCTACTCATCCATGGCCCTGGATCTCTTTTCTAGCTGTGGGACCTGGGTCCGCACTGCCCCCTTACACCATTGCCACTCTTTGAGGCTGTGAATGATTTGTCTTGGGGAAGAGCTTAGAGTCCCAGTTGAGTGGCCTCCCTTATGCAGCTTTAAGACCTGCAGATGTTGGATCACTGAATCTGAAGAGCAGAGCTAGACAATTCCTTAGAGATCACTTTGCCCACCTCCTCACTTTACAGAGGGGCTCTAGAACCTCAGAGAAGAAAAGTGAACTGTCCAGGGCCATGCAGCTGAGAACCAGAAACTGTTCTCTGAGTTTCAGCAGCTCCTGGGTCTCAGACAACACTTAGGGAACGTGGGCTTTATGTTGAGCTGAGATCTTCCTAAGAATTTTAGGGACTACTTGTATAAGAATAAATAAGTCATGGCAATCATATATGAGGAGGCATGAGGCTGGAGGGGTAAATATGATGAACCACAGAATCAGAATCCTGCAGAAATGAGATAGGTTGGAGAGATGAGCTGAAGAAATATGATAAAATTAAACAAGCTCTCCCCACCCCAGCCACCCTCCAAAAGAGAGAAAGCCAACCTTCAAAACATCGGGAGGGGACTATGTTGCTCATGTACTGAACACATTGCAGTGCATGTAAAAATGATCAGGGTTGGAGTGAAAAGTGAGCTCTGTGAGTCAATGGGGTGATCTGAGTACAGACATGGAAAAGCTGCCCTACTATGGACCCAATGTAGAAGATATTGAGGATAAGGAGGTTAAGCTCCTTCTTGCCCTCTGTAGGTCAGCGTCTCCTGTCTGGACATCATACTTTTAGCAAATGTTTTCAGAATAGAGTGGCTGGGCTGTGGGAGCTGGGAGTCCTCAAAACCATGCCATATGGAACAAAAAGTGATAGAACTGGACAAGTTTGGCTTGAAAATAATCTTTAGGCAAATACTAATTGTTGTAATAGCAGCAGATGTTTATTGATGCTGTGATAACAGCTTTATGTGTTGTGTGGATTAAATAAGATCAAATCACCTTATGTGATTTTGAGGTTGTGATTGAGCCCATTTTGTAGGAAGGAAGACTGAGTTTCTTGCTCCAGGTCACTTGCTGCAGGCCACATAGCTAATAAGTGGTGGATCTAAGGTTTAAGCCTAGGTCTCTTTGGCTTTAAATATATATATTTAATTTTTGAATGCTACAATTCCATTTATTTGTTATAAATATTGTTGAAATTCAAATTTTTCTAACTTACTTAGAAAATAATATAGTAGGGCCAATAGGATTTCTTTTACATAGTTTCAAACATAAAGACATAATTACAATTAAAAGACCAGTGTAGAATCCAATCAGACCACAATGCCACTTATGTAAGCCTGATTACATCTCTTTCTCTTCCTTTATAGGATTGCAGGGAAATATATGATTTTATTTTAATTGATAGTAATGCCAACATGCATTTTGTTAGATTTCTTTAAGATTTACAAATCTGCTTTATATTATTATGCACAACACTATCATAGGTTTATCTTAAAAGATATCTGGCATAGTTCAGGCTATTATTTGGAAATCTAATGGCCTACTCTAATTTTACTCATGAGTGAATTGTTCTCATTCTTAGAAATGAGTCTTTGATAAAGTTCATATTCTTTATATAGTGTTCTCACCTATCTACTGCCTGCTTTTTCCATTCTGCAAACTCAAGCTTTTGAAGCTTCTGCTGATTCTGTCTCTCATAGATTTGTGGACGCTTGGCTGGAGGTGTCTTAGGAAGGGCTCTCATAGGAGTAACATTGTGACCAATGAGGGCCACTACAAAGAGTTTTATGGACACCCAATTAGGGCAAAATTCCTCATAGTGATGAAATGGCTTACCCAGACAAGTCAAGAGTTTTCTGTCCAAGGGCAAGTTGAGCATAACTGGGGAGGGATTCAAGACAGAAATTTATGTGTGTGTTTTTTTTTTTACCACCCAAGATCCAGTTAAGATCAAGTCCCACCATGGTAGTGAGGGTGCAGAGGATCGAGGTATAATTGCTGGACTGGCCTCGTCCTGATCAGAAGGGGTCATGAGACCTCCCTTAAAGCCATAAGTGCAAAACAACAACAACACAACAACAACAACTATATGAGAAACAACTGTCAGAGAGAAAGGGGAGGGAGAGGGAGAGAGGGATAGAAACATCAATGATGAGAGAAAATCGCTTATCGGCTGCCTCCTGCACTCCCCACACAGGGGATTGAGCCTGCAACCCAGGCATGTACCCTGACTGGGAATTGAACCGTGACCTCCTGGTTCATAGGTCTATATTCAACCACTGAGCCACGCCGACTAGGCTAAAAGCCACTTCTTTATGTCAGCGAGTCTGGCCAGGATGCTGTAGGGGGTCAACAGGAAGCCCTGGAATGCAATCTTCCTATCAAGATCACTTCTCATACTCACAGAGGAGAGAGAAGTTAGAGCAGGTTGATGAAACTTCTGTGGGAATAGCCACAGTTGGAGGCTCATTTTCAGGCCCTTATTGCTGATGTACAGACCCATCCACTCATCTCTGGGACCCCATATTCCCCAAGAAGTACAAGTGCAGCAGAGGTAAAGACTGTGGATGGAAACGGAGGAGAAGTGATTTAGGGCATGAACAAATACTGTCACAATACAACTTAAGGAGAGGCAGAGGGGAAGGGCATGCTAAGAACCCAGGGACTTCAGGTCCGTAAACACAGTGCAAGAGAAGAAAGTCCTCCAGATGGCAGGGGAGGATGTCTGACCCTACATTAAGGCAGGAAGTGCTTTGTGCTCCTGGCCCAGATGGGATGGATGATGTCTCACATTGTGGGCTGTCAGGGCCCAGAAATTACCTTTTTGAAAGGATGAGAGTTTGCCACAAATAATGAGAATTAATTGTAATTAAAATTGCCCAGGCTTGTTGGCCTTCTATACTGTCAGTCTATATGGCATAGGGTGATTTCCACATGAACATGGTAAAAAGGAACTTGGTGATGAAAGTTTACGCAGAGGTCAGTGGGGCTGCAGATGACTGATTCATCCATGGGTCAGTGGCAATGCTAAAACTGACATGGGGTTCTTAGCCATTCCAGAGATCTCCATCAACATCTCTTAACAGCCTTAAATGTAATACCTCTAGGTATGAGCATGTTTTTGTTGTACACATATAGCTTTAAGGGAGGTCTCAAGTACCAATTCTCCATTCCCACATCCATCCCTAAGAAAAAAGACCTCATGAAGTTTCTCCTATATGGGACATTCGAAGCTGTGTGTTACATAGACTGCTTGGGCTGAGGTCACTGGGCTGCTATTCTCTGGGGCACCTGGGAGGAGGAAGATGGCGAAATGGCTCAGGGCAGGAAATGGAGAGATTAGTATCTATCAGGATCCCTTACTCTTATCCCAATCTCTATTCATCCAGAATCCTTCTTCTTTTTCCTAAATTTATTTTTCAATTATAATTGATATACAATATTATATTAGTTTACAGTGATTATACATTTATATAACTTATGAAGTGATCACTGCGAGAAGTCTCATACCCATCTGACACCATACACAGTTATTACAGTATTATTGACTATATTCCCTATGCTGTACTTTACATCCCCATGACTATTTTTATAACTGGTGATTTGTACTTCTTAATCCCTTTCAACATTTTTTACCCACACCTCCAATGCTCCTCCCATCTGGAGATCATCAATTTGTTCTCTGTATCTGTGAGTTTGTTTCTATTTTGTTTGTTAATTTGTTTCGTGTGGGTTGTTGTTGTTTTGGTTTTTTTTTTGATTCCACATATAATTGAAAGTCTATAGCCTTTGTCTTTCTCTGTCTAACAAATTTTTCTTCGCAGAATACCCTCTACATCCATCCATGTTGCCATGTTGTCACAAATGGTAAGATTTCATTCTTTTTTATGGTTGAGTCATATTCCATTGTATATATGTACCACTTCTTCTTTATATAATCATCAAAATCCTTTTTTTTTTTCTTTCTCTTACCCACTCTTCCTTAATCACTTACTTAAGAGAGAAAAAGTCTTTGTCTCTGGATGGACCCAACCTCTTCTAACCCCATTACCACTGACCAAGCTTATGCATCCTGGCCATGAGCTGTGCAGTAGGAAGGGTTGCAGGTCTCTGGAGGATACTGATGCTGACAGGAAAATTCTTCTTTTGGACAAGTGACACTGACTTGACTAGCCTCTCCCCATAGGAATCCCAATCCCTGCACCGCCCGCCCCCCCCCCCCCGACACACACACACCAGGATGTTTCCATTATTACATGACCAGTTGAATTCCTCCTGTCTCCTAATTTCTGAATAAATTTCTAAAATCTGTAGGGTTGAGGTTCCTCTCCTGGGGTGCTACCATGGTGAGTCCAGTTGTGCCCCATGGAATGGTGATAACTTGGGGGACCCTGGGCATTCTTCTAGAGATGCTTGACTTCAAGTCTCTTCAATCAATAATCAAGCTCTACTCCTGAACTGTATGTCACTTGTGAAGTTTGTGCCTAGACTACATTCTGCCCACAGATTTTCTTAATGGGATGAAGCTTAGATTAGCCTGAGGTTGGAATAGATTGATAGGCCCAAGTAGATGAGGAATTGCTTTAATGCTTTTCATTCCAGGAATACCTCTGGGCCCAGAAACCCCCTGAGGGTCCCTTTTACTGGAGTGTCCGTGTGTCCTGGGCACTTATGAGGACAGTCCTGATTTACCCCTCTTATCTCAGCATCCCATTTTCCTCTCAATAGTATCCCCATTTGTGCAATAAATGAGATGACTGCCCTATATCTAACCCATCTGCGCTCAGTTTTACCTGAGGAAGAATGGATGGCATGCCCAGAATTGGTCCAGAAGGACCCATTTAGATTCTAGAGAAAGAGGCAGATGCAGAATAAAATAACTTCCCAGTGCCTGGGCGTGGAATGTTGGGGGCTGTGCTGTCTGAGAGACATCCTTGCTGTACACATGAGCTTCAAGAGAGGTCTCAAGTACTAATTCTCCATGGCTGTAAAGATTTGAAGAAAGGAGCCTTCCTTGGGTCAAGTGGCATGTTGGGTGGGAACCAGATGAAGTTTGTAACTTTCTCCACCTCTATTATGTCTCCGGCATTGAGTCATTCATCCTTCAGAGGCCATTCCTTCCTTCCTCACCTTGACAAACCACAGGTGCTAACCAGCAACTTCTCCCACATCCTCCCACCTGCTGATGCCTCTGCTTTTAGCACTCCCAAGATGACAGTCACCAAGCCCACAGACCCCATCTCTCTTCTGTGAGGGTAACCCACCTCCACCTTGATGTTTGCCCTACTTTTGCTCAGCTCCCTCCTCACAGCTCTGCTGGAACAAGCCCCTGTCCCCAATACCCCATTCCCCCTACACCTCATTCCCCAACACCTCTATCTCCCAACATACAGTCCCACAATACCCCATCCACAACGCTCTCATCCCTCAATACCCCATCTCTCAACACCCATGTCCCAGTCCATTCCCTCTGGCCCACGCAATGCCCTATTCTCTCTGAGGCATTGACTGTCCCTTCAGCAGCTCATCTCCCTATCCCACCCTTGAGAGGAACCACCACACATGCCTAAAGAATGGAAAGTGCTGCTTTTGTGGGTGCTGGTCTAGGACCTAAACTCTGTCTCCTTTGTATTGGGACTTTTTTAGCCATTACAAAAACAAATAAGCAACAACAATAAGAACAAAACTGTACTGGAATTAGAGAAACCTAGAGATTATTGTGACTGATGGGAACTTATAGTCATGTGATGATTTTTCTAGGCCTGCTGACTTATGTGAGATGATTCAGATAATCCTCTCACCTCCAGTTCCTAGACACTCAGTGCAGTGGGGTGAATAGTGTCCACCCTTAATTTGTGCCAACCCAATGTGACCTAATTTGGAACTAAGGTTTTTGCAGATATAAATGTTAAGGATCTCAGGATGAAATTCTTCTGAAGTTAGGCTTGTGTCCTAAATCCAATAACTTCTGCCTTAGTAAGAAAAAGGAGAGGGAGACTTAGACACAGAGACATAGGGAAGAAAGTGATGAGGGTAGACAGAAGGTTGAAATGAGGCTGCCACAATCCTAGGAATGGGAAGAAGCAAGAAACAATTTTCCCCTAGAACTTTACATATATATATATATATATATATATATATATATATATATATATATATATATATATTTGATGTCAGTGAAAAAGGGAGATGGAGAGAGAGTTGAAACATCAATGATGAGAATCATTGATTGGCTGCCTCCTGCATGCCCCACACTGGGGATTGAGCCTACAACCTGGGCATGTGCCCTGACCAGGAATTGAACCATGAACTCCTGGTTCATAGGTCGATGCTCAACCACTGAGCCGCACTGGCCACTGGCTGGGCTCCCCTAGAATTTTTGAAGGGAGTGCAGCCCTAGTGACACCTTGATTGTGGATTTATGGCTCCAGGACTATGAGAGAATATATTTTGTTAAATCATCAAGGATGTGGTTCTTTGTTACAGCAGCACTGGAAAACAAATACATGCAGGACTCAAGGTCTCTTCATACTCTTGCTGTGGGTCCTGCATCAGAGCTTGGGAGCAGCTGCTCCAGTGTCACCGTGTGACTATCACACCATCCTAGTGTTGACTTGGAAATGTTTCCTGAATCTTCAGCAGAATGTGCCAGTGTTTCCCAGCTTACCAGTCAGTTGATTTCTGGACTGTGGTTTCCTTACCTGTGAAGTAGGGAGACTTAATACCTGCTTCTAGGGTTGTTGTGAGGGAAACTGGGACAACACGTGGGCCAGTGCCCAGCCCTTAGTCTGAAGTCAGGCAGGGCATCAATAAGGACTTCATCTTCACCACCCTTTCTTAGCTTTCAGACTTCCTTCTTACCACTGACATTTGGCCTCAAATAACTTACACATGAATTCTCTCCCTCCATCTCTGCCTTCTTTTCTCTAATTGCTCCCTCCTCCTCTAGTGCAGTAAATGCAACCTTTGTGTAGGGTTTACTGAGTAAGGTAACCGTCCATCCAAGTGGGTGCACTCAGTGTGCTGTATTTGGGGCGGCCTGGTCTCCATCCCTTCAGGTGAAGTTGCCCATTGGAAGGGCTATGTGGCTACAGCACCTCAGCCCCACTGAACCCTGCTTCCTGTCTCTATTCCTCCCCGAGGGCCTGACCATGTGTCCTGCCTCTAGGAAATTAGGTTTCACGTGTCAGCATTTTAAACTCTGTTCTTTCTTTAGGATCCTAACCTAGACATGCAGAATAGAGCTAAATAAATCTTGTGCTGAAGTCCAGAAATAAGATAAGATGGAGGTGTTAACAGACACAGATAAAACGTGAATGCATAATAAATGAAACTTGAATCTGAAATTGAGAAATGACCGGGCTTTCTAACCCACAGGTATGCCCTGTCTTCTGTCTTGTACTGAGGTCCTTACCTGTGCTCATCCTTTTTTAAGAGCATAGCACCTTACCCCTCAGACTAACCCTATGTACTGGGGCACAGAATGCCTGGGTATGGACTATAAGGTCCACCCCCCACCAGGATGAACAGGAGGAAGTAGCACTGGTCAGAGAGGAGAGTCCGTCACTCCATATGCCTGAGAGGTGATGCTGTCCTCAACCAGAAGGTGGGTCTTTGAAGGGCAGAACTCCATAGACACTCATAAAACACTACCAAGTCCAGCACAACATTTTTATTGGTTTAGTTTATCTCAGACTCAGTATTGAGGAGCTCAGTCTGCAGGGCAGCAGAGAGAAGGGACAGATACTTATATAGGTAGGAGATAAGAGGGCGAGGAGAGAATCCTTCATTGGGAACACAGACTGGAAGCATGTGAAGGTGAATCTAGGGTTTGGATTAAAAATGTCTGAGGATGTTCATCTGGAACTGGTCTCAGGAAACCTTTTTCTTGAGCTGCAGAAGAGAGGACACTGTCAGGGTCCCAGGGGTCATGAACAGTAGGAATGGGTCAGAGGAGACCAACTTTGGCCCCAATTTTGGGTAGGACAGGCTGATTCTCCCCATCCTTCAATGCTGCATTCTATAATGATCCCTATACTTTCTGCCCAGACTGGCAGTCCAGTTATAATTCCCTGGAGGTGAAAGGGCTGAGGTCAGGCTCTGAGATCCCCTCCTATCCCATGGGTGATGTTTCACCCTCTACCTCCACCTTGCCTGTCCACCCTACCCTCCTCCTTACCATGGCCATCAGCACCAAGGCGCTGACCAGCACCGCATACACAGTGGCCTTCCCCAGAAGGATCTCATAGAGGATGGTGGCAGACAGGACCCCTTGCTGGTAGGAACCTGTTGGCAGGAAATGAGAACAAGTACATACTTTTAAGCAGATATCTCTGCCCCTCCCCAGGGTCCATGGGTTCTCCATCCTCTGGTTCCAAAGACCATGGGAGAAGGAGAGAAAGAAGCAGAGGGTCACTTACTTGAGGTGAAGCCACAATCTGAAAGAAAGAAGAGGGAGGGAAGTGGATGAGCAGATGAAACACTGTCAGCCTTGTAATCAGCACACTTCAGGCCCAGACCAGAGGAGTCTAGCACTGCCTTCCTGTTTGCCAATATAGACACATCATCCTTGAAATTCATGAGACACACGTGGCAGCTCTGAAGGGGATGGAGACACACCACACAGATGCTGAGCCACCCAGGCCAGTAGTAAGGAGCCCAGCTGCAAGGCTGTGCTGGCTGGGCATCTGAGGAGGAACTAGCCCAAGGTGCCTGTTCTTCATGGTGTGTTCTCATCTTCCCACCCCACTCCTTTTTTTTAAAAAAAAAAAATGTCTAACTTGGTCTTTGTGGCCTTCTACCTGGATCCCCCTTTCTCTCTGGTCTGGCGCCTCCTTGCCTGACCCTCCAAGGCTCCACTCACCTGCTCTGCCCCAGACCTCAGCACTGACATTCTGGGTGATGGGTATGGGGCGGGTGTCCTCCCAATTCTTCTTGTCTTCTTCCTCTAGCCCAAAGAACTGGACTTGGCAGCGGAAGTGGTTGCGAGGATTGTGCCAGAAGGTGGCAGAGACCCTCAGCCGGCTGCTCAGACAGTAGGTGGGGTCACTGTGGTTGCGCTGCTCCTTGTAGGGCTGAGGGTCTGTGCTGACCCCACTCTGGATCTCCTTCCCATTCACCCACCAGCTCAGCTCCACGTGGTCGGGGTAGAAGCCTGTGGCCAGGCACACAAGCGTGGCCTTCTGTGTCCGGGCGATCTCTGCTTCGGATGGTTCAAACACAGTGACCTTGGGTGGTTTCACCTTGTTCAGGTTGTCTGGAAGGGGAGAGGGGTTAGGAATAGGGTTGGTCTGAGAGCTGTCTAGGTTTGGTAGGGGCTGTGTGTGCATGCATGTTCATGTGTGTGTATGACGAGAAGAAAGGTCATCATAAAGCAAAATTATGTAGTAGGTCCTGTTTGTTTGGGTGTCACTGTCTACTGTCTCTTCATCCCCCAAGTTGGCATGATAAATGGCACTGCCTAATGTCTGAGTATGTTATTTCATTTCTTCCCCTCAATAAAAGCTACCTGTCTACTTCTCACCATATTACTTAGTAATTATTTAAATAGAGCACTGGATTGGAATCCAAAAAACAGAATCCAAATCTCAGAAATGACTTTAGGACTTCGGCATCATTTTTCCTGCTCTGAAGGGAGAATCACAACACAGACTGTTCAGGGTGTGTGTGGAGATTAAAAGATATAACAATTCAGACACATAGTCCTCAGTTGGGTTTTTAATATCTGAATCTAAGTGGCTGAGGAAAGGGGATTTGGGGACAAGGGGATCATTTGGGAGCTGGGGTTGTCTTCAGATGACAGTGTACAAATGGCACATTTTTATGCATTGAGGTGAGGACACCCTTTTGTATCATGACATGCTCATGAGCTTTGGGGTTTCCTGGCATTTTTTTATGGTTCATGAAGTCATTCAAGCCATTCCACCACCTCCAAGTACCCCGGAGTTTTCCTCAGCTCAGAGAGTAGTCTCCCCTTATGTCCAACTCAGTGATTCTCCAAACTTCTCTGCCCCTTTGTTTCCACCTGTTGCATCTTTCCCAACAGCAAGCTTCCTAAATGAGCATCTGAGAGCATCGGAGCAACTTCTTGCTCCCAGTTGTCATGATACAATTTGTCCTAAGCCTGTCTGCAGTGTCCTCCAGGCCACAGGTGAAGGCCTTCTATTGGCGGGCTTATTCCTTCTGGGCCATTCCCCGTTTATTTTATACTGTTTTCCATTCATTGTGTTTGTTTCTGGGCAATGCTGTTAAAAATTAAGAAATCTCATTCTCATGAAAATCCAGTTCCGCCTAGAAGATAGAATAATGCTCTTCTAACAGAGATGTCATACTTCTACTAAAATGGGGGCACAGCCACAGATCACACAGGACCCCACACTTAGAAGGACCACACACTTGGTTTAATGGCTGCTGCCACCATTTTGAAATTCTAAATAATTTTTTAACAAGTGTCCCTACATTTTCACTTTGAGCCAGCCTGTGTCCTGTCATGTCAGCTCCCTGCCATGGACCTCCTCCCTGCTACCTGCTACCAAGTCCCTAGGTCTTCACTAGCCCGCTCTGTGTGAAGTGGCCACATCCTAATACATGCAGTACTGGCTCCATCAGCCTTTCTGCCTACAGCCAGGTTACTTAGCTCTCATCTCCAAGCCCCTGCCTCCAGGGTGACTACAGATGCACTCCTCTGACCCCTCACCTGGCAAACTATCAGTGCTTAGTGTCAAAATGAAAGATGTCCTCTGAGCCATGTGTGAGGCTCCCCATGGTGTGATGAGCAGCACGAGCAGAAGCAGGATCTGGTGACTCTGAAGCACTGTCTAATACAACCCCGCAGTGGGGGCAGGTCTTATCCCTCCATGTTTGTGAGTCCCTGTAAGGTGTGAGTAGCTTGCCCAGATGTATGTAGGTGTGCGTGCTAATGAGCTTCTGTGTGCGTATGCTCTGCTTGCCTGTTCCTGACCCACTTCTCACAGCCCTCACTCCTGCCCCTCCTAGGACATTGGGTTCACCCACTCCTGCCCTCCCCAGTGATCAAGTGAGTAGGGGTGGGGAAGGGAAGCACTGAATTACAGCAATCCACCCTTTGTTGAACACTCTACAAGAGCCTTCCCTTGGGATCCTCACAATGATAGTAAGTGGTAGGCTTTGCTAATGATATTGTATATTAGAGGGAACTGAGGGTCACACAGATACACATGCCCAAGGTCACCAATCATTAGAGAGCCAGGGATTGAGACCTGGGTTCACTGGCTCGAAAGTCAAGGTCTGTTCTCCAACCTGGCTGATCACCCACAGCCAGCGAATCCTCTGGGAAGCTCAGCTGAGCCCCATTGGCTCCAGCCCAATGAATTTAACTACCAACAGTGCTCGTGGTTATCACATAATCCAGGTAAAGAGTTTTTCCCTCTCTGGCCTCAACATTCTCATCACCAGGTGACATCTAGGGTCCCTTTGCAGCTCTAAGAGCCCAAGATCCTCCTGGGAATTTTCCTCACCTCACAGCAAAATATCTGCAGTTATTGGGTTTGTGATAAATAAGCTCCCACACCATCTACACCAGTGGTTCTCAACCTTGGCTGCACATTGGAATCACCTGGGAATCTTTTTAAAATCCTGATTTCTGGGCCTCATCCTCCTGAAATTCTGTCTCTTTGTTATAGGGTGAGGCCACAACATTAGTAACAAAGAAACAGAATTTCCGGAGGACGAGGCCCAGAAATCCGGATTTTAAAAAGGTTTCCAGGTGATTCTAATGTGCAGCCAAGGTTGAGAACCACTGGTCCAGACTGTTATGTAGAGTACTTAGTGTGAGGACAGTGATTGCAGACTGGGGGAGAGGGGACCCATCTGGGGGTAAATGCACCTCAGTTGGCTGAGGTTACTGTCCCTCCTCTAGGACCAGCCAAGGCAGGACTGGGTGCTGCCTCCCCCTACCGCCCCCCACCACCCCAGGGGTCTGAGGCTTAGGAGAGACAGAAAGGGTTTTCAATTTAATCTCAAGTCCACACTTCAAAATCCAATCAGCAAACCCGGCTTGTTTTGGCTCTTTTCCTCACTGATTCATGTTTCTCTGTCTCTATCATCTTGGCCTCTCTCTTCCACTGTTTGTCATCCTTTCCCCTCCTCTGTCCACGGCACCCTCCACCTCCACCTCCCAGGAGCCAGGTCTGCAGAGGGCTGGCCATCCAAGCTCTTCCCACTTTCTCCTGCCCCTCCAGCTCTCTCCCCGGTGGAGCAGTTACCCCTCCCACCCTTTCCCCAGCCCAGGTTTTCTAGTCTGTCTTTTTCTCCATCTAGCAGCTCTCAGAGCTCAAATAATACTCTTCCCCACCGCCCACCCTGCCCCTAAATACCCCAGAAAAACAGACCCAAAGCCCCCTTGACACTCTGCCCATGTTCTCGGACCTTGAGCCCCCCCCACCCCATCCCCATCCCCCCTTCACAGAGCCAACCCTACCCACGGACAACTCGCGGCGCCCCAGCTCCAGCCGCCACCCTTCTCCAGAGCCCCAGGGGCTGGGGCGGGAGGGCGGAGAGAAGTCCGATTCTTACCGACGACCGTGAGCCTGGTGCCGGCGCCGAAGTACTGCTCATAGGAGCACAGAGCCCCAGCCCCGCACGTAAACCCCGCCGCGCCGCATCCCGCTTCGCTCCCGGCTCCCAGCCCCGCCGGCTCCGGCGCAGCGCCGGGGGACCGGGTGCCCAGAAGGCGAAGGGCCCTGCGCCGCCCCCTTCCGTCCCGTCCCGACCCGACCCGACCCGACCCGCCGAGTCCCGCGGCCACTCACCCAGCACGGTCAGCCGGCTGCCGGCCCCGAAAGTCAGGGTGGCGCCCGCGGAGCACAGCCTCGGAGCCCCCCACCAAAACCCGCCCGCGCCCCGCGCCCCGCGCCGCTCACCGAGCACCAGGAGCCGCGTGCCGGGACCGAAGTACTGGGTCTCCCCGTCACGGCCCCCGAGCCCCGCACAAAAACCCGCGTGCGCCCCGGCGGGCGTCCCCGCTTACCTAGCACGGTCAGCCGGGTGCCCGGGCCAAAGTACTGCGTGTTTTGGTTCACAGCCTCTGGGCGCAGCACAAAAACAGGCGCCGCTCCCCGTGGTCTCCCCGACCCTCCCCACTGCCCTCCTGGCCCCCAGGCGTCCCTCCTTACCTAGCACGGTCAGCCGGGTGCCCGGGCCGAAATACTGAGTATCTGTGCTCACAGCACCGAGGCCCGGGACAAAAACCAGGCGCTGCTCCCGGCTGCTGCCCCGGACTCAGCCAGGTCTCCGCTCCCGCCGCAGCGGGCACTCCATAGCTCACTCAGCACCCAGCACCCAGAGTCCCCGACCCAGTGTCGCCCTGCCTCCGAGCACAGCCCCAGTGGAGCTGGGTAACTGCCCCCCCCCCCACTCCATCCTGCCCCACGGAGCGCTCTGGACCCCCAACTGCCCTCCTTACCCAGCACGGTCAGCTTGGAACCTTTCCCAAAGTACAGCTGTCCGGTGTTCACACAGCCCTGGGGACCCAGGCGCAAACCCCACCTTCCCGGACTTGGGCCCCTTGGAGGCTCCAGCGCCCACTCCCTGAGGGCCAGTGTTCAGGGGTCGTCCAAGTGAGAGTCCACCCTCCCTCCCACCTGGAGCAGCTTCTTACCGAGCACCGTGAGCCGGGTCCCTGGCCCGAAGTATTGCTCAGCATAGGAGCACAGTGGGAAGGGGCTGCCAAGAATTCCTCCCCCCTCCACACACACACACTTCCCCATCCCCCTTGGTGCAGCCTAAGCGCCTTCCTCCTCCTTCCTGGCTTCTCACCCCCCACCTGCAGATGTAGCTGGACATGGTAATCTGGACACTGTCAGGTCACCCCCAATTCACAGAGGAAGTCAACTTGGCTTGAGGACAATACAGTGGCGGTGAAATCTGAAGGGTTTATTGGTGGTGGTTGGGCTGGAGTGGGCTAGACCCTGCCTCATGCTACTTATAGCCCCTGTGGCCTTAGTTCTTCATTGGAAAAGATGGAGCAAGGTCTTTCCCACGGGGCTGCTGTGAGTTCTTGATGAATGCTGCATGTGCTACTTTGTCAAAGGGCAGGTTTTAGAGACAGCTGAATGAGATCCCACTTTGTTGCCTTGGCCCTTGGCATTCTGGGAAGTTGAGTCTGGAGCAGAGAGATGTAGAGGTGTTCACTGAGTCAGGGTGCCTGCAAGACCTTCTGGGACCAGCCTCAGAGACCTCTCCCAGCTACTCTCCCCATCAGGAGCGTATCCCCTGTGCTGGGTGGATGCATTTTCTGAGGCAGGGCTTTTTGTAAAAGCACCTCCTCTACTTGAATCATTGTGGCCCCCCCCAGTTGCCACAATGCTATACCATGATACAAAAATGTTTTCTCCCCTCTAGCCCCCCTCCCTCAACCACTGAGCAGAGGCAGGAAGCACAGGTGGCAGAGGTTGGTCTGATTGAGTGGGGCTGGGGAAAGACAAACTCAGAGTACATTTAGAGTGGGGAGGGGCTTGGGAAAGGTTATGGTGCCAGTGGGGATGGGGGGCAGAGAGGCCCCTCCCTGGAACATACACAACTCTGAGGAGGTCTCCTATGTCATCAGGTCTCCCCTCTGAGACTCACCGTACCCACCTGCACATTTATAGTCAGGCGATGTAGGAGGAGCGAGGGGTGGGATCTATAGAGCAGGTGATGGCTACTTATGGCACCAGGACAGCACCCCAGAAACCTCTGTAATTCCCCATTGCTTCCTGAACAAAGTCCAAGCTCCTTAGCCTTCATTGATTCCACAGATATTTAATGAGCATCTACTATGCATCAGGCCTCATGCTGGTCCATCTTCCTTTCAGCTTTATGTTTTATGACTCCTGTCTCCGAACCTTGTACTCAACTACTCCGAAGTACCCAGCCCCATTGTTTCGACTTTTGTTTATGCCTCTGACGGTCATTAACACTTCCATTCTTCCTTTGAAGAGTTTTCCAGCTTCTCAGACTTTTCCCAGTCAGAAAGTTGAGCACTCGCCTCTGACTGCATTTCAGTAGACAGCTTGCATTGCTGTTTCAAAGCATCACCTGTATTTCAGCTATTTCTAGTCATGAATCATCCCCTTTAGGAAAAGGTAGGCTTGGAGACTGTGACTTGGATATCTTTATTTTCTTGAAAGTTCATAGAAAAACATTGCAATCTATGTATTCAATGAGTTAATATATATATATATACACACATATACATATATGTGCACACACATTTGAATGTGTGCATGTGTTACAGTAGGTGAGGGAAGGCTGTGTTCTGTAGTCCTGTAGATGGCAGGGTACGTGGCTATTTCAGGCAGGCTTGTTGTGATACCTGCTCCCAAACTGGGTCACTTTGGGCTCACTCATTTATTCATTCACTTATTCAAAGATAATTTATTGGGTTTCTACACTGAACTAGGGTACTATGCCATATCCCAGGGATGCTGTAGTAAAACACAGCCCTGTTATCAGGAGCTGACCATCAAATGGGGTTGTCAGACAAGTGAAGAGGTAGTTTGCATCAAGTGTGGTGTCAGGAAGGAGGTGTGCACAACGCACAATGATAGCAAAATATAGGGTGCATTCAACCCAACCTTAAGAGAATAAGGGGTAAGGAGCTCCAGAGAAGGCTTCTTGAGGGAAAATACTGAGCCAAATCTTTAAGTAAGAGTCAAGAGTACTCAGTCATTCCAGGTAGAGGAGTGCAAAATGGCCTGGAAGCAAATTGCTCAGGGGGTTTGGTGATGAGAGGAGTGAGGTGAGTGTGGAATAAGAAGGTGGAGGACAATTGTGGGCCTTTCATGCCATCCTAAGAATTTTGGACTACATGATCATGGTGACAATGAGACAACAAAGAACTTTTGTAGGATTTCTAGAAATAGCAATAGGGTTGATCTTGGGTTTGGAGAAACTTTATTTTCTATCCTTCTGGGCATGATCAAGGGGCATCTTCACAACTGTTAGTTCACTAGAGAGAAATAGATAAACTGATTTGTAACTTAAAAAACTGAAGACACAGCTGCTGAGGATAAATCTCCAGGTCAGTGCATTTTTCTCTCAGCTGGGAAACCTGGTTGGTGATGAATGGAGAGGAGAAATGTGCTCAGTGAGACAGCTGACAGGGACAGGAATGACATATAGAAAACCAGGCTTCGATAGCCAGGGGGACATAACCAGTTGGCGGTTGACACACCTATGTAGGTCAGCTCTTCCACAGAGCACCTTTGTCCAGGTAGGTCAGCAGATTCCTATGGTCAGCATCACCATTTTTCTAGTCTGTTTGGGAGTAAGCCTCTTCACGTCCCATCACCACCTTTCACATTTCTTAAGTTCCCCACAGAAGGAGCAGTGCCAGTCACAGGCTGGGTCCCTGGGTACCTGAGGGGACTGCACTTTCCTTGACTACCTCTTGTTTCTGTCCTAACTGGAGTCCATGAGAGTTTAGAGATGGAAAAAAGAGATATGTAGACACTCAAGGCAGAATCAAGCCAGAACAGGCCATTTTTATTGGTTCAGTCAATGTAGGCACACCAGAGTCTCCTGGGGTTAGGGAGATTTTAGTCATGAGTGTTCAGCTATGCAAGTAGATAGCGGGTGGATATCAGAATGAATTGAGAGATTGAGACAGCTCTTCAAAAGCACTGGCTAGGAATGGAAAAAGGGGAATCCATATTGGGGAGATAGGCTGGAAGTTCCTGGCTGCACCTCTGAGCTGGTGTCAGGAATTCTTTCTCTTGACCTGAAGAGGAGAAGAAGGTTTTGGAGTTACCTGGAGTGTTGGGGACTTAGAGGAAGCAGGATGGCCCATTGACTAGATGAACAGGGCTCCTCATAACTAGGTTTCAGGTGACCCCAGCTTCTCTTTCCCTCACATCTCTTCCACTGTGGTTCTGGAGGTTGACTAAGTAAGGCATCTTCTAAGAAATGTGAGTAAAACCCCTCTTCCTCTCCTCCCACCTCTGGTCCTGGATCTGAGTTGCTATGTTTTGAGTGTCACCTCCAACCTGCCTGCCCACCCTACCCTCCTCCTTACCATGGCCATCAGCACCAAGGCACTGACCAGCACCGCATACACAGTGGCCTTCCCCAGCAGTATCTCATAGAGGATGGTGGCAGACAGGACCCCTTGCTGGTAGGAACCTGTTGGTAGGAAATGAGAACAAGTACATACTTTTAAGCAGATATCTCTGCCCCTCCCCAGGGTCCATGGGTTCTCCATCCTCTGGTTCCAAAGACCATGGGAGAAGGAGAGAAAGAAGCAGAGGGTCACTTACTTGAGGTGAAGCCACAATCTGAAAGAAAGAAGAGGGAGGGAAGTGGATGAGCAGATGAAACACTGTCAGCCTTGTAATCAGCACACTTCAGGCCCAGACCAGAGGAGTCTAGCACTGCCTTCCTGTTTGCCAGTATAGACACATCATCCTTGAAATTCATGAGACACACGTGGCAGCTCTGAAGGGGATGGGGACACACCACACAGATGCTGAGCCAAAGTGGCCAGCTGCAAGGCTGTGCTGGCTGGGGATCTGAGGAGGAACTAGCCCAAGGTGCCTGTTCTTCTTCATGGTGTGCTCTCATCTTCCCATCCCACTCCTTTTTTTAAAAAAAAATGTCTAACCTGGTCTTTGTGGCCTTCTACCTGGATCCCCCTTTCTCTCTGGTCTGGCGCCTCTTTGCCTGACCCTCCAAGGCTCCACTCACCTGCTCTGCCCCAGACCTCAGCACTGACATTCTGGGTGATGGGTATGGGGCGGGTGTCCTCCCAATTCTTCTTGTCTCCTTCCTCTAGCCCAAAGAACTGGACTTGGCAGCGGAAGTGGTTGCGAGGATTGTGCCAGAAGGTGGCAGAGACCCTCAGCCGGCTGCTCAGACAGTAGGTGGGGTCACTGTGGTTGCGCTGCTCCTTGTAGGGCTGAGGGTCTGTGCTGACCCCACTCTGGATCTCCTTCCCATTCACCCACCAGCTCAGCTCCACGTGGTCGGGGTAGAAGCCTGTGGCCAGGCACACAAGCGTGGCCTTCTGTGTCCGGGCGATCTCTGCTTCGGATGGTTCAAACACAGTGACCTTGGGTGGTTTCACCTTGTTCAGGTTGTCTGGAAGGGGAGAGGGGTTAGGAATAGGGTTGGTCTGAGTGCTGTCTAGGTTTGGTAGGGGCTGTGTGTATTTTATGTGGGCCTGCAGAAGGGGGTCAACATAAAGCAACATTATGTATTAGATCCCGTTTGTTTATAGGTCCCATTCTCTATTGTCATTTTTCCTTGACTTTCCTATCTCCTTCCTAGTCACCCCATGGAGCGACTATCTTTTCCCCCTCCCTAAGGGGCGCCCCCTTTTGTCCCAATTTTCTTGGATTTTTTTTCAAAGTCTCACACTCAGGCCTTGCTCAATTACCTATCAGACGAGTATATCTGTCTTATCTTTTCTTCCTTGTTCAAAGCCCTTTTTGGTGCTCGATGTAATCTTTGAGATTTAGAAGTGGTTATAGCAGAGTTGAATGGGTCTGGATGTTAAGGCAGAAGATTCTCACAAGCAACATAACCCTGGGAGCTAAACTGACTTTTTCTAATTAGCATTGTCCTGTTTTGTAAGGTGTATATGTTTGTCTGTATGATAGCACATATAAGAATTAGTCTTTCTTACCTAGAAGAGACACCTTTCCCATTGCATCTGACTATATATTTTTTCTATATACTATACCCAACTCAAATTTTTTTCTCTCTTCTTTATTTTTTACTGTGTAACTTTCCAAGGTGCACCTGGCTATTATCTTCTCAGCTGTTCCACATTTCCTCCCAAGTGGGGACACACGGGGTTCATGGTAGCTTGCCTGGGATGCCTGTCATCTCATGAGAGATACTCCCCACAGGTTGAGCCCTTTCTTCCTGCCAGTGCCCAGCAAGCCTCCCTGCCAGGGTTGGAATCCTATTTCACAGCCAACCTTTGCATTCTTAAAAGCACTGAGACCTTGGTTGCTGGGTAGGAAAAAGCTCCCAAAGTCTGAAGGCCATTTCATCAGAGGCTCCATATTGTAAACCCCTGGGCCTTTTTACAGTCTGACAGATGGGAGAGAAAGGATTTCTTGAATTGTTTGAAGGCATTTTCCCACCTGAAGACACAGAGGGATGGAAGACACCACAGCCATCTTTCAAGCACCCTCCTTTTTGTCAGACTTTTCTGCTCCCTGTACTTGGTTCTGTTTTGACCTCAAATATAGTTTTTGGAGTAGATAAACAACGGGAATGAGAAGGATGGTGCCCATAGGTGAGTCCTTTACAAAGGATTTTCACATAACTTAACCCCTTACAGTTGAAGGACTCCAAGAGGCTGGCATTGTTAACTCTGTTTATATCTCTTACTTTCTAATTTCATGAGCCCTCTGCCCCTGAACCCAGGCATTGTGAATCCCACGGTGAGCCTGGTGCCAACCCCAATTCCATCATACTTTCTGACATTGTGCCCCCATCTCTGGAACAAAGCCTGATCCAGCCAACCAACCAGCCCCCTTCCTCCAGCCCTGTCTGTATCTCCAGCCGAGACCCATCCATCTTTGCCCCGCTTCTCCCGATTGTCTGCTTCCTCCCAAGCACAGGTCCCTTAGCCTGTAATCCCAGCACAGACCCAGAGGTTTGAGAAAATGAGTCCTCCTACCTATTTCTCTTCTTTATACCTGGTCTGTTGGAAGATGGTATAGGTTCCCATTGTAATAGTTAATTTTGACATACCTCCTCTAATCCCCACCAAACACAGTGTCCCCCAGAGACTCCCCTGAAGTTCTTACAATGCTGTGACATGGACTTCTGCCTTTGGGACTCAGGATCACCTCTCAAACCACCCCAACCTCACCCATCTGGTCCCTCACTGCCTCCTGAGCCCTCAAACCACCCAGAAAGACACACCGGGATCTTTGGAGAAGTCAAGACAGGGACGGAGTGAACGGTGCAGGGCTGGAGTTAGAATGGGAGGGAAAATGGAGAAGATCAGAAAAGAAAGGGAAAGTAAAACAACATAGTAATAAAAAAGTAGAGATGAGAGGAGTCTGGAGAACAATGGGAAGAGGAGAAAGCAAACACAGAACCTGAAGACTAAGCGTGGAACCCACCGCTGAGATGGCGCACAAACACAGTGGAGCAAGGAGGAGGCTTCGGGCAGGGTGGAGAGGACCCTGAGTTCCAGGAAGGAGGGCAGCTCTGATCCTGTCCTTACTCCACACTCCCCTCCCAGCGACTGATCATCATGGTCCAGCACAAGCACCCCCCAGTCAGGAGCAGGACCCCATACCTGTCACGGTGAGCCTGGTGCCGACCCCAAAGTAGAGGGGCGAGTTATAGGAACACAACAGCAGAGAGCTGTGGCAAAACCTACCAGAGGTCTCCTGCCAAAGGGCTAGTCTTAGCTCCCTGGGAGCCAGAAGCCACCTTTCCTTGTCTGGGTTCATGGCTCTGGACCCAAGAGAGTCTATTAGGAGTAAGACCCAAGCATAGAATGGGGAGAGGAATACCAAGAGGCTCCGGTGGGGCATATCCACCAATGTAAGAAGGAGGATGAACCAGGAGAAGGGTAAGGAGGCAGATTATGCACTGAAGACTGAAACTCCCCTCCAGGATTGAAGAGTTCCCTCAGTCCCCTTCCACCAGGGCTGGGAGCAGAGACAAAGTCAGGTCTAAGGGACAGTGGCCCCACCACTTCGGGCCAGTACCTTACCTAGGACAGAGAGTCGAGTCCCATCTCCAAAATGCTGTGCCTGGTTGCTCACAGTACCACAGGAGTGTAAAAAACCCCAGAACCACAGGTGTGTGGCCCTTCCTTCCAGAAGCTCAGTCCACCCAGAACTCCCGGGACTCTAGTCCACTCACCCACATTCTCGGAGCCTGTTCCCTGCTGTGTTCTCAGTCCCTGTCCTCTCCAAGGCATCCTCCTGAAACTCCCACCTTACAACACGCTCTCCCCAGGGAAGCCTTTTACTTACCCAAGACAGAGAGCTTGGTTCCACTGCCGAAAAATAGCTTCTCGTTACTTACACAACACTAAAGTCTGGTAAGAAAACTGCCCTTGAGGCCTCACATTCCTCCTCCTCCAGTTCACCTGCCAGTTCTCCTTCCCTTTTCTCAGCAGAATTTTAACTCTGGGAGGTGGAGGGGGGACAACTGTGCCACCAGAAATGCTGTGGTAAGAGGACCCATTTAGCCCTGTGAGATCCCCCCCTCCTGCGTCCATCCCCTTCTGTGTGAGAGACAAACAGTGAGACTACAGCAACTTTACCTCCAGAGCCTCTCCATCTACCTTGGCCATGACGGGGCACCTTCCATGGACTCAGGAGGTGGACAAGGTGAGCCCTTCCTGGCTAAGACTACTTGCCCCTGGGGAGAGGAACCCAGACTTTGGCACAGACAGTCCATTGGGTTACTGGAGATGGAGCCTGGTCCCTCCTGTCTGCATCAAGACAAGACTTCAGATCTTTCCGATAAAAACATGCTTTTATCTAAGCTCCCAAGACAGGCTCCATCTGGGACCCTGCCTCTTCTTGTAGGCTCCCAGCCCTTCAGCCCCAACTCGCTTAGACTTGCTTACCTACAACAGTGAGCCGGCTGCCTTCCCCAAAATAGAGGGTGTTTCCAGAACACAGCCTCCTGGATCCATTTCAAAACCCCTCTTGTCTGCTGAGCACAGCTGGGATTCCCTTATAGAGTCCCTAGCCTGCTTCAGACACCCTGCATACCCTTCCAGAGCCAGCCCAGTGACATGGGGAAGAGACACAGTGTGATCTCCCATGAAATTCAGAGCAGGGAATATGAGCCTCTGTTGGCGAGGGAAGATGGGCCAATGTCAGAGATCACTATGACCGTCTGGCCTTCTCCCAGCTCCTTCTCCCAGGTAACTACTCAGAGGGGCAGCACCACCTCTCAGGCTCAGCTCTGGGATTACAGGGGACCTCAGGTGGCTGAGTGAATGTGCTCGTACAGGGACCTTCCTCTGAACTCGTTCACAGATGTAGAACCTGGGAGCCAGGTCATCTTTTCCTGCCCATGTTGTCTGGGTTAGTCCTCCCTCCCCAGAACCCCCTAGAGACCCAGCCTTACCTATGACCATCAGCCTGGTCCCTGGGCCGAAGGTAACATCATAGTTAGCACATCAGAATAGGACCACTCTAAAATGCACACTTTGGACCCACTATACCCTACCAAGGGCCCAGGAAGATCCAGAGCATATCTTACCTACAACTGTGAGCCTGGTGCCTTCTCCAAAGAAAACTTGGGTGTTCACACAGTGACATGGGGCAAGGAAGAAAACAGAATTGAGACATGGAGAGGAGGGGCCCTGGCTGGTGTCTGGAAGACTCTGGAATGAGAACTAACTGCCCCCCATCCCTGCTTTATAAGTACTGAACAGAAGAACATATTCAACTTTGACTTCTGAGGTCACGGAACATGGCTAGATCCATCCAGAGGGCCCCGTGCCCCTTTTTCAAATGTCTCAAAGTATGTGGGCTGGAGAGGAGGGCAGGGTCCCAGAACCCAAGATATATCTATCTTCTTTCTTTATAGATTGGGTCACCTCCCATGTACTTTCCCACTGACCTTGTCCTGGGATGAAGGAGTCTCCCTGAGTCCTTCCCCCATAAACCCACTGAGGTGTCCTTCTTACATCTGGGCTCTCTGCCTGGAAGCTTCAGTTCTGATTCAGGCCTGTCCTTATCCTTGGCCTTGGCTGGACAGGTAGACAGGAGTGAGGAGGAGGCATTCTGAACCAAGCCACTCTTGGGCCTGTGACCCTAGAGAAAAGTGGAGGGACTATGGGGTTGGGTCATGCTGAGAGGTTTTTGTAAAGGTTTCCCATAGAGATAAATCACCGTGGCCCCCTGTCCCCACAATGTTTCAGCTTTGTACAAAAACGCCCCTCCCATGGGCCCGCCCCTCAGAGCCAGGAAGAAACAACCAGAGCAGCTGTCCTTCGAGGGTGTTGGAGTTTGGGGGCAGTGGCATCATCCCCTGCCCCATGGTGTGAGGTGGCAAGGTTCAAACCAGGCCAAGGGTCTCCCTCCTCACCCCATACCCTTTCTTCAGGATATTCTTAGCTCCTCAGAGACATGTGTCTTTTTGAGACTGCCTACCACAGGGCCTGGTTTTCTCCCTAACCTGGTATCCGCCCCTCTTGCAGAGTCTGTCGTCATAGTGGGGAGCCACCCTGCCAGAAAGTGGAACCCCCTTTCTATCCTGGGCCTGCCCCTGAGGTTGTGACACTCAGAGACCACGCCTTTCATCTGAAAATGAGGCCCTAACACCCAGACTCTGTCCCTTTGGCCCCACTCCGAACCTCTAGGGTGGTCTGGAGAACTGACCATGAGCTGCCCAGGCTGGGCTTTCCTAAATGTGGCCAAAGTGAGAGCTGTGAGCTGAGTGCATTTCTGAATGGGTGTGGGTGAGGGAAGACCACACCTGTGTTTGTGGAGCTCAGATGTCAGAGGGAGGTCAAGGGAGTTGGGGAAGTGGGTGTGAAGAACTGGAGAAATAGTCTCAGGCACATACAATCATGGCCAGATAATCAGTCAGTCTTCTCCCTCTTCCCTGAAGGGTAGATACATTTTAAGTTGGTAGATATTTTAGATTTCCTGCATGAAATGACCTTCATTAACCTCCAGTTGAGTGGCCTAGCTCTCATTTCACTAAATGGAGCTTCCTTTTATCACCTTTCAAACTATGACTAAAAATCTGGGGCGGGGGAAGAAGGGGTGGCAGGGGGGAGACAAGCTTGACTACATAATGATGACAAACTTACATGGAAAAATATACACAGAATCAAGAAATAAGTGACAATAGGGGACAAACATTTTCAGTCCTCATCAGAAGGACTAATCTCCCCAATATATGATGAACTCCTAGAAATCAGTAAGAAAATAATCCAGTAGCCCTATAAAATTGGCAAAGAACAGATGGCTCAGTCATAGGATCCCAATGGTGCTTCACCATAGGGAAAAACATTTGCAATGGTAAACGCAAACTAAAATTACATTGAAATGTCGCTTTTCACCAATTTGACAAACTTGAATCATGGAAGAATATTCTATTGGCACTGTGTGGTGAAATATGCACGTTTAAATACAGTAGTTACCTCCTTATCCACGGTTTTGCTTTCCAAGGTTTCAGCTACCTGTGGTCAACCAAGGTCTGAAAATATTAACGAAAAATTCCAGAAATAAACAATTTCTAAACTTTAAATTACATGTTGTTCTGAGTACATGATGAAATCTCATGCTGTCTTGCTCCATCCTTCCCTTTATGTGAATCATCCCTTTGTCCAGTGTCTCCATGCTGTTGATGCTCCCCGCCCCTTAGTCACTTAGTAGCCATTTCCGTTATCAGACCGACTGTCTTGGTACCACAGTACTTGTGTTCAAACAACTCTTATTTTACTTAATAATGGCCCCAAGCAAAAGACTACTGATGCTAGCAATTTGGATATCAAAAGAGATGCTGTAAAGTGCTTCCTTTCAGTGAAAAGGTGACTACAGTACAATGAGATATTGAGAGACAGACAACATTCATATAACATTTATTATAGTATATTCTTAATAGTGTTTTATTTTATTATTAGTTATTATTGTCAATATCTTACTGTGCCTAATTTATAAATTAAACTTTATTGGAGGTATGTATGTATAGGAACAAAACATTGTATACATAGGATTTGGTACTGTCCATGGTCTGTCTCAGGCACCTACTGGAAGTCTTGGACTGTATCCTCCATGGATAAAGTGGAGACTACTGTATTGATTGTGGATAGGAGTGCAAAATGACACAACCCTATGGGGAACAATTTGAAAATATCTATACAAATTACAAAAATGCATCTATTTATTCACCCAGAAATTCCACCTATGGATATTTATCCTTAAATATTATTGAATACAAATTAAAAAATCGGTGTAAACTATTTGCATTATTTGAAATAACAAAAGAGTTGAGAATCACAAGTGCCCATGGTTTTATGGTTGTGAATTTGCTGAGGAAGCTTGTGAAAAATGCATATTTCTGAGTAGTCCCAGGTACTTTTGAATTAAAAATCCTGGGATTGACTTTACTAATTTGTACTTAAATAAACAATCAAGCCTCAAATTACCCTGGATATTTCTATTTCAGTGCCAGGTTTGGACCGACTGCTTGTCCCCTGACATGTAAAGAAACAGGTGTCAGGGTAGAGAACACTAGAGTGCTACCTGGTGGTGTCACAAGTTGGATGCAATAGTGTGGCTCTTAAAATTTAGGGAAAAAAGAGAAAGGGAAGACAGTCTGTTTACTTAGGGATAGCGGCCCATCTCACACTCTATCATAAGCCTGAATAAAAGGTCTTGGGTTGCTTTTATCAGTTGAACTGTAGTAAGACCTGGTCTTTATTCCCTTTCCACATCGAGAAACACTTTTATCACTGTAATGACTTAGTTTGATCTATTTCCGTATATTTTCCTGTCTTACCAATAATTGACCCTCTCAGTAAGTTTCCTTTGGACCATCTAGCTGGGGATCCTCATCCTGACCACCTTACAGAGAATAATATCACTCTGTCTTGGTATCACAGCTTCTTTTAATTCTGATAGGATTTGCCCCAGTTTTGCCATTCTGACACATTGTCATATGCAGCTTTTTGGGGGTTGGGGGGGAGGGAATAGGGGGAGAGGGGGTAAAAAGAGCTTAGTGCTGAATGCGGTCATTCATCAATTTGGGCAGCAGGGGGCAGCCTTTCCTTATTTTTTATTTTTATTTTTTAAGACCTAAGCAGCTGCAATCTCAGTGTGGCCACTTGAGGGAGTGAGAAGAATGTGGATGGTGCTCACGGGGACCAGGGGAAAGTGGGGTTACCTGTGTGCCTTTCTCAAGGTGTGTGTTGGCATGCGGGAAGGAGATACACAAATAACATCTTATATATGCATAATTCTTGAAACTTTCAAGCATGCGGTTACACTCATGTTAATCTAAAATTTGTCTCCTACTTTCTTCAGATGTAACTGAAACCTGAGGCTAAATAGGTTGCCAACCTCACGTGTGATGCAGAAACAGAGCTGGGATAGGCAACCAGGCCTCCTTACTTAAGTCCTGGTGCTCCGGTAGGTGCTGTTGTCCCTGCAGCCACTGAAGGTCCTGCCCCTCAGGGAAGCCCACCTCCTGGAGCCAGTCTGCCCGGGCCCCCACCCAGGCCCTCCACTGACATCTGTGAGACCTTCAAGCCCCAGTCTCTGTATCTGTGAAATGGGAAGAGTAATAATGTCACCTGCCTTAGGAGTTCCTGTGAGAACTAGATAAGATAGATAATGCCTGTAATGATGAGTGTGGTACCTGAAATAGTAAAAATGTTACTTACTACTGTTTTCACAGAGAGTACAGCTAGGAATCTCTCTACAGCATTGGTTCTCAAGCTTTAGCTTGCATCAGGATGATTTGGGAGGCTTGCCAAAATGTGAGTTGCTTAGTCCCATCCCAGAATTCCTGACTCAGAAGGTCTGGGGTGGGACCAAGAATTTGTACTTCTCCTAAATACCCAGGTTATGCTGGTGCTGCTGGTCCAGGGACCACACCTGGAGAATCATTCTTCTGGAGGCTCTGTCTTTCTTCAGTACATTTCTCTCCACTCCTAGGTCATAGTTTATTGATTCAGTTACTGGGGGCCTATTATATTCTAGGCATTGTTTAATTACTAGATATATCAGGATGAGCAAGGCAAGATTTCTTCCCCAAGGAGCTCACCACCGAATACTAAGGCAGATGGATCTATGTTCACTCAGTGGCATGAGCAGGACTGTGACAGACATCAGCGAGGATCAGAAGCAGGGTTCCTCACTCAGGCATGAGGGCCAGTGGCACAGGGGTGAGGGGAGGAATTGGGAACAGGAGGAGTCAGAAAAGACCTTTCTGAAGAGGGTGAAGGGGTGGGTGAGAAGACCATTGAGTGAGATGGACAGTAGTGTCCAGAGCTAGAGGTCAGAGGTGCATGGCTCATTGGAGGAACCACAGGGACTTCAGAGCACTGGAGGGGACGGGAGCAGCAGGGAGTGAGGCTGAAAACATAGGCAGGGGCAAAGCAGGAAGGGCCCATCTCAGGATAAGGAGCCTGGGTTCCATTTGGAAGCTGTGGGAGGTCAGGAGAGGTATTAATCAGGACTTGATGTAATGAGCAGGACCTCTTTGGGTGCAGTGTTAGAAGGTGGACAGAAGGCCAGCCCCCTCAGTAAGGGCAGTGATGCAGGGAGTGGGCTGGAGAGATGTTGAAGGGCAGAGTTGATGGACCACAGTAGCATGGGAGAGACCGTGAGGCGGGGTAGAGAGAGCAGGGCTTTGGGGCCAGGCAAATAAGAAGTTGAACCCCTGATCTACCATTTGCTGGACGAGGGATGTGGGTGAACTAACTTCTGCTTTCTTGTCTGTACCACAGAAGTGATATCCACTGCAGAGGGGAGGGTGAAACAACCATGAAATGTCTGTAAGTGGTCCGTACAGTATATATATATATATATCATCAGGTGAGATGCACAAAAGGCCAATTTTTATGGAGCTTGAAGGATGGAGACCCAGGGAAGCTTCTTTTCCCCCCAGACACATGGGCAGATTGTCAGGAAGTAGGGCCCATTGGGGAGCACACGCTGGCTAAGTGCACGTGACAGAGGGATTCAGAAGAGGCCAAGATGGATGCACAGGTGCTTCCCCAGATGTGTTCAGTCTGGGTACAGGAAGAGGGAAGAAAGGGCCTGGCACATTGTGCACATGGGCACACTCCAGCTCTGCACTCCAGTGCCAAGGTCAAGGAGCCTCTGACAGCCTTTTGGAAATGTATTTCCTTCTAGAAAACAGCCTCCCCTTGCTCCTGCTTATGATTTTGGATTCCATCTTTTTATTTGCTGCTAAACTAGTATGCCAGGGAGCATCTTTGGTAAGTGGGGCACTTGGTATAAGGGCCGGCCAGACCCGGCTGACCTCGGTGGGAGGGTGTTGCCCAGAGCCAGGCAGGGAAGCAGATACAGACATAGGCTTTCAGATCAGTGTCACTTTATTAGCATAGTGATGGCAGGGGGACAGGTGGGATCTTTAGTTGTTGGCAGCCATGGTCTCCTGAATCCAGTCCACGAAGTTGCAGACCCTGGTGTAGACACCAGGCTTGTTCTTCTGGGCACAGCCATAGCCCCAGGAGACAACTCCCTGAAGCTCTCCATTGCAGACCACAGGGCCACCAGAATCACCCTGGGGAGGAGGAAGGCACAACACAGTTTATAAGGAGGGAGAAAGAGGGGAGCACAGCTTATGGACTTGGGGATTCAAATCTAGCCTCTAGGCAGGCCATGTGGATGGGCAGGGGTCTCAGATTGGGAAAGGGCAATCACCTGGCAGGAATCCTTGCCACCCTCGAGGAAGCCGGCGCACACCATGTTGTCGGTGATCTGTCCAGGGTACGCGGCTTCACACTGCTCCTGGGCCAGCAATGGGGCATCCAGGCACTGCAGCAGTTCAGGGTAGTTGACTTTGAGGAAGAGGAAGAGATAAAGGAAAGGAGAAATGAGAGTCAGGCCAGGATGGAGGATGGTAATCTGGGGCTGACCCCAAGAACCTAAGCCCCAGCAAGAATAAAGGCGATTCAGTTCCCAGAATGGTCACTGCTGAACCCCTCCCTGGAGGTGAGAATGGCAAGTGCTATGCTTGTCCTATTCTGGGTCAACTCCTCGAGACTCTGCATCTCTCTGGCCTCCAGGACGGAGCCTGAGGGTGGTGGACACTTGACATTATTTGAAGACTGGATGCCGAGGGGGCTGAGCTCAGGCGTTGCTCCATTCTGGGAAACATTTGGAAGTCAGAAAGTGAAGAAGTGAGAACCTCACTCACTTCCAGAGCTCAGGGTGTTGCCCCAGCCGGAGATGAGACACTGGGTGCCAGCAGGTGCACAGGAGGTGGGCAGGGAGATGGTAGACACCCGGGAACTGATGACCGCAGGCGAGGACAGCTTGATCAGCATGATGTCATTGTCCAGGGTCCAGCTGTTGTAGCGGGGGTGGCGGATGACCTTGGCGGAGTTGATGAACTGCTCATTCCCCTCATCGACCTCGATGTTGTGCTCTCCCAGCCTCACCTGGATGCGACTGTTGGGAGAGGAGAACTGAGGCCCTATTCACACATCCCCACTCTTTCCTGGGATACCCAGCTCCCTGCTCATGGTGTATTGGAGGTTAAAGCAAACAGCAGTTAACATGGAAAAGAGACATGGGAAGGCCAATGGACTTTGATAGTCGGCAGGGCTGAATATCAGCACAAGTTTTGCTCCTGCTGTGATTGCAATGGCTCCAGGTGATTTCCCGACCCGATCATCTTTACTTCATTAACCAAACTTTACCTTTGATCTGCCTGTATTCATTATTAAAGAGCAAATGTGTATTCTAAGTGAATAAAAATCTGACTAGGCCAAAACTCAGTGTGCCCTTTCATGAAAGAGATTTCTACCTGCCCCCCCCCCATGCCTTCTTATTTCATATTTTTTGTATAGTGTACCTATTGTGTCATCGGCCCTCCTTCAAGTTATTCTGAACCCACTGCGAAGGTCGTGGCAATGGTGGGGCTGTGCCCATGCACAGGGCAGCAGAGGAGTGGAGGGCAGTATAGTTGAGACAACAAGGGCCTTTCTGCTTCAGATGTAGGTGTTAGTGGAGCTGGGATGGGGTGAAGGGGTCCAGTTGCAGTGGCTCCTCAATCTGCTTTTCCAGCTGTGCCCTCCCAACCCATGCCTCCAATGTCATGGGCACAGATGAGCTTCTTGAAGCCCCCAGGCATTGCTCACACACTGTGACTTTGCGATGTACAGCGGTGACTTTTGCTCCCTTCCTGGTCTGGTAAGCACTATTGTTTTGGATGATATAATCCAGTGGGTCTCAAAGTGTGGCCCCAGGACCTTGTTAGACTTGCAAAGCCTCGGTTTCCACCCCAGACTTACTCAACCAGAACCTCTGGGGGTGGGATCTAGCCACCCATGGTCCAGCAGATCTGCTAGGCGATTCTGACCCACACTTAGTTTTGCGAACCCTTGCTCTAGGCAGTGAGTCTCAGCTGAGAGAGTTCAAAATTTAGACACCTCTTCCTGAAAAGTCTGAATTAATTACCTTGGGACAGGCCCCAGGCATTTTTCTTTTTCTTTTCTTTTTTTTTTTTTTTTTTTTTTTTTAACATTTCTTAAGTGTTTTTATGTGCATCCACTGGCAAAGGTTACTTATATGAAGGCCTTGCCTGTTTCCCAGTTGGGCCTTCTACCCTAAATAGCCTCTTTCTGCTCTCATGACTGTAGCTCTGGCTGTTGTACTTATTTATTTGGGGTGTCAGAGTCTTCCTACAGGTGTCTCTCATCACCCCCATGCCTAGGCATCAGCTGTCATTGACTTCTCCTCTCTATGGTCCTTCTCCCCACCCTCCCCTAGACTGAACCAAGCTCTCCAAGAGCGCCCCCCTCTGTGGATTTTGCCATCAGGGTCCAGCACTTACGACTTGTAGCAGTGAGCCGCGGACACCACCCACTGGTCATTGATGAGGGAGCCACCACAGAAGTGGTAGCCAGCGTTCAGGGACACCTGGTAGGGGACGGAATTCTCCTGGCAGGTGTAGCCCCCGACGATCTTGTCATCGTCATCAGTGGAGAAAGCAACTTGAGTGGAGACAGGAGGGAGAAGCCAATTCAGCAGGATGTTAGAGGGTATAGCCCGAGCACCTGGCTAGGTCATCCTAACTGAGATTCCTTCATAAGCACAGAGATGACGGGCAGCAAGGAAGGGCAGTGAGGACACACTGCCATCCCCAGTCAGTACAATGGATGTCTTTCTCCTGAGTCTCTCCTTGTGTCTGCAGGGCACATAGCTGGGTTCCTTGCAGGGATCCAGTCCAGACCTCTACAGGGGCACCAGGAGAATGAGGACACAATAAACATCCTCATAGTGACCTCAATGTGATACAGCTCAGAATGTGGTGTTCTCACCCACTGAATGCTTCTCTCTTGCTCAACATCACTCATGTGCTCCCCACGACTATCAGAGCCCTGGAGGATCAGCATGGGCTGGCCCAACAAGGAAAACCTCCTGGCTCAGTCACTCTGACTGCACCAGCTTCTCCCATAGTTGAAATCAGCATGGCACAGAGAGGCC
This sequence comes from Myotis myotis, assembly GCF_014108235.1. NCBI lineage: Eukaryota > Metazoa > Chordata > Mammalia > Chiroptera > Vespertilionidae > Myotis > Myotis myotis. Next base: position 51,883,845 of record NW_023416315.1, read on the forward strand.
AGGGAGAGGAGCCCCCACTCCCATTGGATGGGACAAAGGTAGGCACTGTTATTGACTGATAGAAAAAATGATTCTCAACCTTGGCTTTACACCTGAGACCTTAAAATTACCTGGAAAGCTTAAAAATTCAATGCTCAGGCCACACCTTAGGCCAAAGAAGTCAGAATTTCTAGAGCTAGGACTCGGGCATGAATGTTCTTTCAGTCTCTGTAGGTGGTGTATCTGGGGTTAAGAATAGGCACAGTGGAAATACCTTAATCAATAATAATAATTAAAAAAATAGCCACAGTGCAACTAGCCCAGAATTGTCAGACCTAAGCCTAAAGACCAATGGTCAATTTAATCAACCAGTTTCACCTCACCTCCCTTTCCAGCCTCTCTACTAAAAGCCTGAGATGAATGGATGATGGAGCTGAGAGTGGGTCATCCAGAAGGTGAGAGAGGTAAGGCTTAAATAGAGCCCAGGAATGGGATAGAGGGGTGTTAGACAGGGGAGAGAGAACATCAGAGCACAGGTAAATAGGAGAGGCAGCAAGGTGGTGGAACTTGTATTTCTGCCAGGAGGCAGGGCCTGAAGCAACACATGGAACTCACCAGCGGCTCCCACAAAGGCAAGGATCAGGAGTGGATTCATGGTGGCAGAAGTAGAGCTGGGTTGGTGGTGGAGAGCCTTTATACCTCCTGAATTGAGGGTGGGTGGCCACCCCTACTCCCTGTACAAACACACCTGCAGCTTTCCCTTTCCCAGGGTCTTGGATCAACTCTGCTATTTTTGGCCACTCTGTGGGTTTGTGACCTACAGGTGATTAGAACATTTACTTTCTGAGGGCAGAGAGGAAGAAGACCTGGTGATTCATAGAGGTATTCCAGGATGAGGAGAACAGGGGAAGCCAAGCCCCTCATATAACATCTGGGCCTTCTTAGGCTAAGAGGATGAGGTTTAGGAGGAGAAGAGCAACCTGGGCCCTTAGAAATTTTATGACCTCATGGAGATTTATTTAACTGACTTTAAGGAAGGGCTGATATTGGTCATAAATGTGGCTGCTCAGTATCCTGGAGTCCCCTGAGAGGAAAGAAGTCTTCTCTAAGTTTCTATATGTGAGCGTGAAGACCCTTTCTCAACTCTAAATCAGTGGGCAGGAAGGTCAAATCCAAGGCTTTGAGGAACCAGGATTGTATCATGAAGAGGTGATGAGAAGGATGAGGCTGCATTCCTTGAAATTCTGGGCTTTCAGCTGGCTCTCCTGCCTTTCAAAGACTATGGAGGAGGGTATTTGGAAGGTGGAAAGGGCAAGGGTTAAATTGGTGTCACCAGGTACATTTGGGGGACAGAAGACCACATTCCTCCTCTTCTTCACTATCAGGACCTTGGCCTTTCTCACCACTCACCTTATTATAGGGTCTCTTTAAGCAGTCTCCTGGTTGCCATGGGAATCTATACTAACAGTGATGAAAATTGCCTCAATTGCTAAGAGCTGACAGTTTGAGTTAAAATTATGTGCAATCAGATATTAGAAAGGGTTGGACAATGATAAAATTGGGTTCTGACCAGAAGATTAGCAGTAGGTAGAAGGATTAGCACATGGTAAAAGAGCTAAGTATTGGGTGATCAATAACAAAGATGCAGTGTGTGTGTGTGTGGGGGGGGGGGTGGTGGGGAGTGTCTGGAATTTTCTATTTTAGATGCAATGGCACTACTGTGCTGGGATCCATATAGAGTGAATCTCCCCAAAAAATGATTTCAATTTGGGACCTTCCATGGCCACCAAGACACAATTCTGTAATTTATTGAGGCAAAACCTGGCCAGAGGAGTATAGAGATGGAAGTAGTCTGTGTATGAGTCTATGTGAGCCTGTTTGAAGGACCCTCTGATGAAGAGACTTCTCAGTTCCTCTGAGCTCAGGGTTAGTGGCGGGGCAGGAGTGGGCAGAGTTCATTGAATTCTATGTAAGGTAGAAATGAGTAAATATTCTGGAGATGAAGAACCAAATGAGAAAAACTCAGAAATGGTGAGATAGAATGTAGTTTAGAGGGATGGAGTAACTGAAAACTAGAGTGAATTGGGGGAAATGCCAATGTGACACCCATGGGGTTGAGAGGGACCCATGGGGTGTCTTCTGGTCCAGTGTCTGACATGACTGGAAGCCAGCTTCTCCTTACCAAGAGACCCACTGCTGAGAGCCCTCCCTTCTCCTCACTGCACACCCTCTAACCGCCAATGGGCTTATATCCAGGTGGGAATACTGCTATATTTGTATAGTGCCTGACAGTTTTTAAAGGGCTTTCACACACACCATGCTGATATTCATTTGGGTTGAGTTTCAAGTTAAACTTTTCACAAATGTTTTAATTGTGAGTTATGCAGAACAAAATTATCTCCATTTATAGATGAGACTGAGAATCAGAAAGGTTCTGTCTTGCCTGATTATACAGATCTGAAAATGGTCTCAGGCCTACAGGAAGACATGGGAAGTGTAGAGAAGCAGCATGAGAATCATGGCTGGTGGATCTAAGAGAATGTTTATTTGGGATCAAGTCAGAGGTCCAGCTCCATCCTGATCCCTCCTGATGCTTCTCTTCCTGGCAGAAATAGAAGAGGTAATTAACCTTCCACTCCTGGAGGCTAAAGCAAACAGTTAGCATAAAAATGCAAAAAGAAACATTGGAAAACCAATGGACTTTGATATTCAGCTGGGTTGAAAATCAGCATAAAACTGCCCTGCAGTGGGCTCAGTGGCTCAAAGCAATTTTCCAACCTGATAATCCTTACATTGTTCATCAAACTTTACCTTTGATCTGCCTGTATGCATTGCTAAAGGGCAAATGTGTATTCAAGTGAATAAAAATCAGACCAGGCCAGCGGTTGGTGTGTATCCTCAAGCTGGAGCTGAGGAACCGGACCCTGGCAGCTGTTCAAGAACTTGTCCTGGACAATTGCAAATCAGATGATGGGAAAACTGAGGGCTTAACAGCTGAATTTGTGAACTTAGAGTTCCTCAGTTTAATAAATGTAGGCTTGATTTCAGTTTCAAATTTCCTCAAACAACCAAAATTGAAAAAGCTTGAACTCAGTGACAATAGAATCTCTGGGTGTTTGGACATGTTGGCAGGAAAACTTCCAAATGTCACACATCTAAATTTAAGTGGAAATAAACTGAAAGATATCAGTACCTTGGAACCTTTGAAAAAGTTGAATGTCTGAAAAGCCTGGATCTGTTTAACTGTGAGGTTACTAACCTGAATGACTACTGAGAGAGTGTCTTCAAACTCTTGCCCCAGCTGACTTACCTGGATGGCTATGACCAAGAGGATCGAGAAGCTCCTGGCTCAGATGCTGAGGTGGACAGTGTGGATGAAGAAGAGGATGATGAAGAAGGAGAAGATGAGGAGGACAAGGAGAATGAGGATGGTGAGGAAGAAGAATTTTATGATGAAGATAAAGATGAAGATGTAGAAGGAGAAGAAGATGAAGATGAAGTCAGTGGGGAGGAAGAATTTGGACATGATGGAGAAGTTGATGAAGATGAGGATGATGAGGATGAGGATGAAGAGGAGGAAGAAAGCGGGAAAGCTGAAAAGAGGAAGAGAGAAACAGATGATGGAGAAGATGTTTAAGAACCCAAATAATTTGCAAAAAAAACAAAAGAACTGTTCAGTATTGGTTGGACTGCTCATCATATGGATTTGCTAGCTGTTTAAAAAAAAAAGGTAGCTGTGTTACAAACCCCAGGACACCCACCCACTCAAAGAGCCAAAGAATAGTTCCTGTGACATTCCGCCTTCCTCCATTTAGTCCCTTTTGGAAATTCACCACCACGCTTGGGGACTGCACCCCAACAACCTTGTAAGCATTGTTAGGTTTTCATGTAAGACTCTTGCTGTAGCATGGATAGCTATGATTTGTGAGTCAACCAGCTGTGGCTACCAGTTACACCAAGACTGTAACACATTTTTACTTTCTGTACAACAAAGAAGCTTTGTAAATAAAATCTTAACATTTTTGGAAAAAAGAAAGAGGCTCCACCTGGCCCTCAATGCCTTCTAAATTAATACTTCTTATATAATATTTTCATTTGTGCATCAGCCCCTCCTTCAGATCCTGAACCCTGCCATGAAGGTCGCGGCATTCCACCTGGCACCTGATCTCAGAGCCTTGCCTTGCCATGACCTGGACCCCTCTAGGACACTTCTAAGGCATGGATGACACACCTCTCTGTGCTCACAGGTAGCTGACCCAGGTTTATCCAGGTTATGGAGCCTCAGTAATAGGGGCTTGTCCTGAAACATCACCTAATATGCTATTTATTTGTATCCCTTGTTGTGGGGTCTCCATAGAAAGTCCTGGTTTAGAGAATAAGGAGAAATTCTTGCTGTGGATACCAACATGACCTGGAAAAGTATTGGGAAGGTAATTAATCCTTGGCAGAATGTAGGAAATTATTTTGGGGCAAGGGGAAACATTTTTGTATTGGTGCTTACAGCTCTGATACTGTCTACACCCAAGACCTTGGGGATTTTCTGTGTCTATAGTCTTAAAACTAGCCTTTCTTTGATATTTTGTGCTCCTTAGAATAAACCATCACAACCACACAGACTATGAGGTCAGTTTTATTCAAAGTAGCAGGAACCACCCTATAGACATAGAAGATAGCTATAGGTAAAGACTGTTGCATCATACTCTAGGCTCAGATGTATAGCATGGATTCAGGTCTGTGGGATGGATTCAAGTCCTCCTTTGCTTCAATTCAATTTGGATAAGTCTATACAGCTCTTGGTACTCTTCAATCTGAACCTTGGATTCCTTTGTCTATTTCTTTAAGACATTCTCTTAGTTCATATTTAGTGCTTAGCATACCAAACCATTGTCTTTTAATTATGATAATATGAAAGAGTTGTTATGTGCTTACTATACAAACACTGTGTGAACCTTTCAAGGACCTTTTAAAAATTTTTTATTATCATAGCTACTTATGGGGTTGCCCATTTTATAGCCAAAATGAGCTTTATAGAGGTGAAGTAACTTGCTCAGGGTCACACAGCCTGTCATTTGTAGAGATGAATGGTAGCATGGTAGTCTGATTCTAGAATCAGCCTGCTTAAACATAGAAATGTTGGCTGCTCTTCCTTTTATTCAATGCTCAGTACAGCCTCATGAGGTAGGCAGGAGGTATAGTTTTCTTCTTTTTACCAATGAGAAATCTAAAGCTCAGAGGTTGACTTCATCAAGGTCACCTGGTTAAGGAACTAACAGATGACACCTCTTTAAGCTAAATTCATTTCCATCATGTTGCCACATATTAGATTCTTTCAGACCTTCCAGTAGTCTGAGAAGTAGATTTTGGTCAGATTACAAATCACTAATTTCTTCCTTTTAAATCCCGCCCCCCCCCCCCAACTCAGTTATTTCTTCTCAGCTCATAATCAACAATCAACTCCTCCTTGGGCCTCAGTCTCCTTTATCACTCTCCAAACAGATTGTCACATTCCAGGCTATCTTTCTTCCAAACTCCCAGCTCCTTTCATCCTCCATTATTTTTCTAAACTATATCTTTTTCCTTTATCCAATAAGGACTATTTTCTTGAATACCTTATCCTGGAGGTCACTGAATCTGGATAGTGGGGGAGCCCTCTGTGTGATCCAGAAAAATCCAAGAGTTAGAGAGATGTGTAGGCATAGACAGGTCATGGCTGGTTGGCTAAATGGAGTAGCCTCTGCTCCTCTCCTAACCCCATCCTATCCCTCACCTTGAAGCCAGGGAGCACAAATATGTTTTATGCCCAGAGGAAACATTTGCATATTTTATATATTCTTTAGGCCTCCTTGGAGGGGTGAATACGGAAGTGGATTGAGGTTATTTTTTAATGTAAATATAGATTGGTCTCTATACTATAATGGTCTTTCTGTTCACATTTCAGTCACTCTTTGTCCCATCCTTGGACCTACTAGAATTGCTTAAGTGACCCCCAAGGTTATTGGAGAATAAACAGAAGAAATCAGGCCCTAACCAGTTTGGCTCAGTGGATAGAGCGTCAGCCTGCAGACTGAAAGGTCCCAGGTTCAATTCCGGTCAAGGGCATGTACCTTGGTTGCGGGCACATTTCCAATAGGAGGTGTGCAGGAAGCAGCTGATCAATGTTTCCAACTCTCTATCTCTCTCCCTTCCTCTCTGTAAAAAATCAGTAAAATATATTAAAAAAAACAACAACAGAAGAAATCGGGAGAGAGCCTAGGAGGATTACCCATGTGGGCCATTGTTATTGTAGCAGCCATGACTTCTCCCATGGTACTCAGAGTTTAATGAGTAACATGTGTATTTATTTTCCAGTTCATATTATATCCAGATTGAGTCCCACAAGCCCAGCTTGGTGATAAGCCAATTGGGCTCCCTCCACTCATTTGGCTCATAAAACTCTATACCAGCGGTTCTCAACTGTGGGTCTCAACCCCTTTGGGGGTCGAACAACCCTTTCACAGGGGTTGCCTAAGACTATCGGAAAACACATATATAATTACATATTGTTTTTGTGATTAATCACTATGCTTTAATTATGTTCAATTTGTAACAATGAAAATACATCCTGCATATCAGATATTTACATTAAGATTCATAACAGTAGCAAAATTATAGTTATGAAGTAGCAACAAAAATAATCTTATGGTTGGGGGTCCCCACAACATGAGGAACTGTATTAAAGGGTCAAGGCATTAGGAAGGTTGAGAACCACTGCTATAGGCCAACACATTCAGGAGTATATGCAAAAGGCTCTCAGGTCCAAAAGGGAGTGCTCTGTCCACATAGGCACCAACCAACACAGTTTCCATTTGAAGACCCTCCACTTCAGGGCCACTGTGTTTGAGCAGGTTCTGGGCTTACGTATCTAGAACCCATAACATCTGTCTCTTTCCCAGCCTTGGAGGCAGCAAAGGGCCTGGATCATGTTGTTGGGCCACCTTTGTATCCAGATATAAAGGTCAAAGCATCTGTTCCCTCCCTGTTAGAACAATCTACTTCATTTTCTTATGGGTTGACATTATCTACATTCAAATGCTTTTCTAGAGTTTTTCTCCAAGGAACTCCATACACCTTGGCGAATTTTCCTCTATTTCTGAATTATATTTCTCTACTAGTGTATTAGTTTGCTAAAGCTGCCATAACAAAATACCACAAAATGGGTGTCTCAAACAATGGAAATTTATTTTCTCACAGTTCTGGGAACTCGAAGTCCAAGATCAAGGTGTTGGCAGGATTGGTTTCTCCTGAGGCCTCCCTCCTTGGTTTGCAGATGGCTACCTTCTCACAGTGTTCTCACATTACTTTTCCTCTGTGAGCACAACCCTGGTACTAACTCCAAGTATGTCCTAATCTCTTGTGATATGGACACCAGCCAGATTGGATTAGAGCCCACCCCAATGGCTTTGGTTTAATTTAATTAGGTCTTTCATGACTCTGTCGCCAAATACAGTCAGATTCTAAAGTACTGGGAGTTAAGACTGCAACACAGGAATTTTGAAGAAGTACAACTCATCAATAACACTCAGTAAATAGTTATTGAATTCCCGTGATGTTGCTGTGTTTTTTCTAAGCTATAAGAAAACAGTGATGCAGAAAATAGAAAAGGTGCTTGCTTTAGTGGCATTGATGTGTATTTGTGTGTACAGCAATGGGAGATGGACAATAAATAAGAATATGTCTATTATGTATATATAGCATATATATTTCTATCAGATAATGGTGATTAGTAAGGATTAAAATAGGATAAAGTGATAATCAATGTGAGTGACTGGTGGTTGGGCAACAGTGCTGTATTAGGTAAGGTGGCCAGGAAAGATCTTTTTGGGGAGATGATATTTGAGTTAAAATCTGAATAAGAAGGAGACAGTCATGTGATGGTGGGGAAAAGAGGATTTCGTTATTGCCTGCTGAGTCTGTAAGAGAAACAAACCAAAACACACAACCATTGCTTTTTAAATGAAATAACCCTGTCATCTAGCATACGGTTTTTACCTTGCCATTGGTTTTGACTTAAAACTGATATATAAAGGATGGTTAGCCCTGGGTGAGTGGCTCAGTTGGTTGGAGCATCATCCCATACACCAAAGGGTTGTGGGTTCGATTCCCAGTCAGGGAACATATCAAGGTTGCGGGTTTGATCCCCAGTTGGGGTGTGTACGGGAGGCAAATGATTGATGTCTCTCTCTCTCTCTCCCTTCCTCTATCTCTAAAAATCATTAAACAATTTTTAAAAAGGATTATCATTAATACATTAAAATATTATTATAGAAGTTGACATAAAGTATTTTAATATAAAATGGTGTTTATGAAATATTGATGGGTTAAGAGAATAAATTATAAAGCAGTATGTATGATATGATCTAACTTTATTTAAATGCATGATTTAAGTTCTCTTTTTAGTCCTGGCCGGTATGGCTCAGTTGGTTGAGTGTCATCCCATGTACAAAAAAGTTGCCAGTTAGATTCCTGGTCAGAGCACATGCCAGGGTTGCTGGCAATTGATGTTCCACTTTGACATCAATGTTTCTCTGTCTCTCCCTTTCCCTCTCCCTCTCCTTTCCCCTCTTTCTGAAACTCAATAAAAATATTAAAAAATTCTCATTTTAATAATCTTTGTATATCACAATACCATGCATTTATTTTGCAATTAAAACAGCTAAAACTATTGTAATAATAAATAAAATTTTCCCAGAAAGGGCGATAGCTAACCTCAGGCAACGAATTGCTAAGGTACAATTTCATGTATTACAGTGAGAAATAAATTTAGGTAGTAACTACGTTGCATGTTTTATCTCTAGGTGGCACAGTGTTATGTAGTTTATATGGGTTATTTCATCCCATTCTTATAGCAAACCCTCCTACCTCATTTTGTGGGTATCATTATTATCGTCATTTTACATATGTGGAGATATATAAAGGAATTGTGTAACCCTTTCAAAGTTAGATGCAGTGATCAAGCAATAGAGCCAAATTTTAAACTCAGGTCTATCTGATGCCAGAATTCAAGCTTCTAGCTAGTGTTTTAATGCTTCTTAGGAGAAACCTGTGCTATCATATAGAAAGGTGCTCACAGCCTGACTTATCTGTATGTGAATTTGCCCACTTCTTGGGGGAAATGGGAGCATGAGGCAGGAAGGGAAGCTGGCACTGGACTCACTAGATCAGTGGTTGGCAAACCACTGCTCATGAGCTACATGCGGCTCTTTGGCTCTTCCACAAAATATCACGTGCGGGCGCGAATATACAGTGTGATTGAAACTTCGTGGCCCATGCGCAGAAGTTGGTTTTCAGCCTGGGCAAGTCTATTTTGAAGAAGTGGCATTAGAAGAAGTGGGGGGTGTTGTTCAGTTGGGCGACAGGAGACGCGGTGTGGGGGAGGTGTGCTTGATTCATGCACAAGTTGAGTGAACCAGTCAGTCAGCAGTCTCATGTGCAGTGGTTAGTGCTAGTCGCTTTCGCAAATTGCACATGGGTGACAAAAGATCGATGAAACAAGTATACAAGACAGGTGTGGATGGGAGAGTTGGAAGGGGTCAACCTCAGCGAACGTACCTCAATCAGATTGAGGACGCTTTTAGCAAAGGCCAGCTTAGGAGTACCCTAATTAAGTTAATAATAATGTACCTACCTATATAAAGTTTAAAAAATTTGGCTCTCAAGAGAAATTTCAATCATTGTACTGTTGATATTTGGCTCTGTTGACTAATAAGTTTGCCGACCACTGCATTAGATCCTATAGACTCATATGTGGATCCCAGAGGCCCCCAAATTAGTATGTGTGGAAATTGGGCAAGACCCACTGGACCTTGTAGTAAACTAGGAGTGAGATGGAAATCATTTCTGTATGAAGCCAGGATATAGGAAGGGCTACACGCTTAATGAAAGGACAAATCAACAAAATAATTCCATAGGCAGTTAACAAGAAGTATTATTTTTCCTGGTTTGGCTTTGGGTGGAGGATTTTAAAAAGTTTCCTCTAAATATTCATGGTGTTGTGTTATCAGCCCTTCAGGGTTTGAGATAGACATTGTATGATCAAGAAGATACACACTGAGAATTATAAAACCAAATGATATCAGATATATTGCATCCCAATTGTTTGATAGAGGCAAAAATAGATATTTCCCAGAAAACCCATCTTATTCCAGCATTGAAAATATTCCCAAAGATGAATTCATAATATCAAATGTTATGATGCACAAAAAAATAAGTCACCCTGAGTGAAAACCAGCAGAACCAACAAAAAAGAGGACCAGATACAAAAAGTCATCAGGAGTTGGTATTAACAAGTAAAATTCTGAATAGATGCATAATATCCTTAAATAAATAACTTCAAAAAACACAAGGAGCAAGGAGCTTTAAAAATGACCGCTCCTATTTCTAAAAGACCCAAGAGGAGTTCTTAGTAATGGAAATTTATATAATTTAATTTAAAGAATCAATTGAAAGGCTAAATGGCTTATTGAAGCTGAGGTGTGAATTAGTAAACTGGAGAGCAGGTCTAAAGAAATTACCCACAATGTAGCACAGAGAAGCAAAAGGAGGGAAAATGGGAATGAATAGTCTAGAATATGATAGAGTGAAAGTTGAACAAGGAGTAGGTCTACACTTCAGGCCATTTCTTCTTCTATAAAATTATGGGCTGAAGTTTCGGCCCTTCTGAGGATTACTTTTCACCACTACCATCAGAAACACACTGTATTAAACTGTAATGAGTGTTCTAGAACACAGTGCAAATTTATCCCATGAAGCCTTGGGTATGAATTGAGGGGTCAAGGTGTGTGAAATAGGAGTGGGTACTATGAGACTGAGACATGCTCTTGAAATTAAATTGTCCCTTCTTCCAGCTATGATTGAGTCTGGTCTTGGTTATATATTTCCCACGTATCACAGAAAACTCTGTGGTTGTCCGGCCTTCCAGTGTTGCTGATCAGATGACATCCAGTTCTGAATGTGGGATGAGGCATTCGGTCAAAAGCCAGGAGCAGGTTTTCAAAGGACAACAAGTTGTTGGCAGGTGGAAAAAGTATGGCTTTCCACCAAAACTCTTTGCATCAGCCTTGAGGAATGTCAAGGGCTTCACAGAGCATCCCAATTGGCCTCAGGTACTTCAAGAACAACTGAGCCTGCTTGGTCACTGGCCCAGGTGGCAGGGCCGCTTTCATCCCAACCTTATTTCTGCTACACAACTCTCTTGTGCCCATGCAGGGCCAGCCTTACAGATGATATAGTAATAGACCAGAGCAGCACACCCAACTGCAGTATATGTTAATTCCAAAGTCCATAGAGGACCATGAAATACTGCACTTCTTATTGCATAGTAGATGGTAATAAGACTTATCTCTCATATTAGAGGGGAAATTCTGACATGTCCCGCACATCTGGACTACTTAAAAGCTCACCAATGTGGCAGGTCCCTGAACTTTTGCAGATTATACATTATTCTGGCCTGCATATGTCATATACTGAGGCATCTAGAGTGCTTTATAATTTCTATTCACAAAGAACAATCAGCATAATAACACGAGTGCAATGGGCCAGTATGCTATCAAGATGACTAAGGGCCTTCTGAACTATATTGATAGAGAACAGACTAAACATAGCATTGAGATGAAATAGTTAAAGGGTATTTCTGAACTTGTCACTTGAAGGGAAACTATATTTGATTGTGTTTACTGAGCATTTCTAAGCACTCTTCTGGAGGAATTTATCTTCAGGCTCCCAGTAGCCACCTTTCATGTCTGTGGATAGGCCCTCCAGCTAGTCCTACACATTTTCTCTCCATCTCAGTCTACACATTCATACTCATACCTACCCACAAACACACAAACATCTGTCTCTGCCTGGAAGCTGTGGTTTCCTCCCTCCAGCTTGCCTCTACAGAGCTCATCTGGATGGAAACTGGGGAGGAGGAAGATGGGCTGGAGGAAGCTGAAGTTCTTGCTCAGATCTCTGATCTGTGCCCGGCACTGTGTCTCCAGCGCTGCAGAAGTAAAAGCTGCTGTCTTCGGGGTTCACACTGTTCACAGTCAGAATGGAGAACGTTAGGTTTGGGCGGTGGATGGGAAACTTGTCCTTGGTAAATCCACTTTCATAAGTGGCCTCAGAGCCCTGATTTGCCGTTGCAATCAGTGTCAAGCTCTGTCCAGGAAGCTGTCGGTACCAGAACATTAGGGCAACTTGGCTATCAACCTGACACTGGATTGTCACCGAGGTTCCACGTTGACAGATGTCCCTGAGTGGCTTTTGAGAGAGGAGAGCACCGAACACAGAGCCTGGTTGCAGGGAGATAGAGAAAGCCATGAGCGCTGACCAGCTTGTCCCCAGGAAGGAAGCTCTTTTTACTATTTGCTCCAATGTCACCTTGGCTCCCAAAGAACCCTGTGGCACTGCCTCCATTTTGTTCTGCCAACTGTTATTCTGTCATATCCTATAATCCATCATCTTCCCTCCCCTCCTCCCCCCCATTCTCTGACTGGTGGCCTCAGACTCTCTACTCCTCTATTCAACATTAATATTAATCCCAGACTTCCCCACCCAATAAGGCTCATACCTTGTCCTAGGAGAAGTAGTAGGAAAGTCAACATCTTTAGGTGATATCCTCTCCGCTTCCATGAGAAAAGACACTGAGAAGTCAAACTCAAGGTCATCTTTCCTCACCACTGTGTAGTTCCTTTCCTGTAAATAGGAGGTTGAGTTTCTGCAAAATGTGGAGAAAATTAGTCTGCCCCTAGTGGAACTGTGTAACTCTTCACTCTCAAGGTTTCCCAGTATGTCACTGCCATCATCCACTGTATGTCCACCACCTCTCCATCCATCATTATTCAGTGCCATGTATGTGCTACCCTTTGGGTATAAAGAAAAAATGGGATGCAGCACTTCAAATAACTAAAGTAAAACTTTAGAATATGAGGGAATCTTATAACTCAAAATTTCAACTGTTTGTTGAGTCTTCATTCTCCCAAACCATCCCCATTATTCCTGCCTCAACCCATACTCTAGTAAACTGGCCTCTACTCCTGTTTTCCTCCCTCCAAATAAAATACTTTATTGTTCATAAAAGTTGAGCCAGTATTTTTTGGTGCACTTACTCCATGCTTCACATGTATGATTTCAGCCTATAAATTAGGCTACTTAGGCACTATCATCCTATTTTTACAGATGAGGAAATCATAAAGATCTTAAATAATCTACACAAGTTCACATAATCCAAGAGTAAGTGACACAAGCAAGACTCAAGTCCATGTCTGTGTGACCTCAAAACCCAATGGGAATATCAATATTGTCAAGGATGGTCTCACTTTGCAGTTCTCTGAACTTAATAAAATCTGGTGAATGAATGAGAATGACAGGCCAAACACCATAAAGGAAACAAGGACCTTTAGAAACAAATCCTTGTAAAACTAACCTACTTTATATCTTTATTCAGAAAGTCCATCTCATTATACAGCAGTTCTCAACCTGTGGGTCGCGACCCCTTTAGGAGTTGAACGACCTTTTCAGAGGGGTCACCTAAATACATCCTGCATATCAGATATTTACATTACAAATAATCACAGTAGCAAAATTATAGTTATGAAGTAGCAACAAAAATAATTTTATGGTTGGGGGTCACCACAACATGAGGAACTGTATTAAAGCGTCACGGCATTAGAAAGGTTGAGAACCACTGAGTAAGATGCACTCTGAAAAACATATGGCTATTTTTAGGTGGTATTAATATTACATTAGAAATGAATATAGATTACAGGATTCACTCATATTTTGGAAATATAAAACTGGAAAAACAATTTACCTTATGATCAAGGAAATGCAGCATGTTAGAGATAATAATATTTCAGTAACCCTTTCTGCTATGGCGTGTGTGTGTGTGTGTGTGTGTGTGTGTGTGTTTGCAGCCTGTACATCTACAGGCAGTGCCAGAGGCAGTGAGTGATTTAAGACAAACCCTGCTTAGTATACTGATGAAAGGTATAGAATACTCCATCTTTTTCTTTACATCTAGGGATACATTTTAAAAATTTAATCAAATATATCAAAATTTCTGCCAAAATAACCCAAGATCTTTTTCTAGTTCATTCATCCTAAATCCTAAAAATTACCAAGTGACTCTTAGTCTTTAAAGAATTCCAAATCTTTCCCTCTCAGTGGTATTCTTTCTTTTATAAAACAATAGCAAAGACATTCTTCTCACTTTTCATTGTCTTCAAACAGCACTTGTGTCTTTAGACTTTTCTTTCAGAGGTGTCATGGTTAGCGTTATCATATAATTTTAATGTATTTATTTATTGAATTCATGCACGTGGTTAAAATTTCAAAAAACACAAAACTGAGCAAAAAGTAATGTACCTTCCCCAGAAGCAACTGGTCAATAAGTTTGTTGTATCTGTTACTAGACATATTCTTGACTTATTCAAGTTTACAAGTATCTGATTGGTCTTCCTATACCTTGCTGCTTATTTTATTAACAATGTATTCTTAGCAATACATTGAAAAGTTTAGTTTATATCAGAACATACATATTTGCCTCATTATTATTTCCCATTTTATTATGAGAATTTTAAAACCTCTATAGAAGTTGAAAGTTTTATATTGAACATTCATGTGCCCACCACTTAGATTCTACCACCTTGATAAAGCTACTTATTGCTTTATCATAAAACTATCCATCTACCCATGTACATTTTGGATACATTTAAAAGTTAATTAAAGGCATACTTCACTTTTAAACACTTAAGCATGCATGTAATTAACTAGTGTTCAATATTTATTTATGATTCTTTTTAAAGGTAAATTTGCATACAGTAAAAGACACAACTCTTAAGTACCATTAAATAAGTTTTGACAAATGCACACACCTGTGAACTCTACCAAGCTTTCCAATACTCTTTTTTGAAGTTATAATCTTTTACTATGTTTATTATTTCACTGAATTTCTTGGGGGTGACATTGGCTTGCAAAACTACACAGGTTTTAAGTGTATAACTCAACAAAACATCATCTGCACACTGCATCGTGTATCCATCACTCCAAGCAAAGTATTTCTCTTGTATTCCCAAAGGACTCAATTACTATTTACAGACAGGATAGATGTTTCACTCTTTAAAATGCACGGATACGCCCAGCTGGAGTAGCTCAGTGGTTGAGTGTCAACCTGTATACCAGATGGTCATGGTTTGGCTCAATTCCCTTTGAGGGTTGTGCAGGAGGTAACAGATGGATGATTCTCTCTCATCATTGATGTTTTTATCTCTCCCTTCCTCTCTGAAATCAATTAAATATATTTTTTAAATACACAGATACTTTTCCAGATGATCATGTGTACAGAAGTAACCTAATTTTTATAACCTCTGCATCATAATTTATTCCTTACCTGTTTCTAGTAAAACATTAGTGACCACTTAGAGAACGTGGAGAAAGATTGCTTTTTATTAGAGTTGTTCTAATTTTAGATTGAATAAATAGAATTCAAATTCCACATGCTTTCTCAATCAACATAGGGAGAATAAAATTCATCTGAAGGAGTTTTGCTTGTGTGATGCCCCCTAGTGAAACATTGATTAAGAGCAAAGACATGGAGCAAAGTGGCAAATGACAGTAAGAGGGACAAGAATAAGACAGGGAGAGAAAAATTGGTAAAAAAAAAAAAAAATGATAGAACAGAGCTTCTTTCATGTAAATATGTGTGAGGATGTCCCCTCCTGACTGGGGTAGAGTCTCATGAATTTAGGCTGGGGATAATACACAAGTCTGGGCAGACTAACTTCGGAATGGCTCCTAATACAGAAATGATGGTGCATGGGGCATAAAAAATATCCTGTGCTTTCCCGGCAAAATTGTACGTCCATGGGCTTGGTTCCACTGAGTGGCCACTTTTGTTCAAAGTAGTCAGTGTAACTCAGCCCTGAGTTAGGGTCACTTCCCTCTGGCACCTGCCCTTTTTGTGCCGAGAGGATGTGGTTGTGCAGCGCTGTGGATATACTGCTGGCACAGAGGTACACAGATGTCTGGTTGGTGCTGGCAGACCCCAGGATCAGGGAGAAGCCCTCCTTCTTCTTCCTAGAGACACTGTACCCATCAGGGAAATCTCCTTTCTCATAATTGTCAACCCCATATGAGTAGTGGAGCAGCTGCAGCCCCAGAGCTGGGTCTTGTCGATACCAGAACATGTTTTCATGGTCCATATCCTGTAAACATTCCATCAACACTTTCTCTCCCTTTCTTTTGATCAGATATCTTGGGACTTGGGTTACTTCTGCAGCCATGAGACCTGTGAAAGGAGGATAAAGGAGGTTAAAAAAAGGAGGTCATCAAGAAGCTTGATGAGGGAAAAGTCTTGTATCCAGGGCCTAGAAATAATAAGTTAGGAGTTCACCACCAACTTCCCAGACTCACCTACTCCCAGGAAACAAAAGACCACACCACAGAGGAGCCTGAGTCCCATGGCAGGTTTGAGGCACAAGTGTATTTTCTCTGAGGCCTAGGTTACAGGCTGATCATCTCTGATGTCATTGTCCCTGCCCACACTCATGATCCCTCAGCAATCCTCAGATTCTAAGAGAATTTACTAGTAGAGGGATTAGAGTGAAAGCCCCCCCTTTTCCTCATGGGAGTATCAGTGTGTGTGTGTGTGTGTGTGTGTGTGTGTGTGTGTAGAAAAAAGCATAGCAAGCCTGAGACAGCTATCTTAGAAGGACCTGCTTACAGGGTAGGCTCTGGGATTGCATGTGGGTATCTGGGTTTCAGTAGTGTCCTGGCTGTTTAGTTCATTGTGTCTAGGCTGCTGGCACAATATGGTTTATGTTGAACACCTACTTTGCTTCTTTGAGTCTGGAATTTTTTAATGTGCCAGGGAGACGGTGCCTATGTGATCATCTATGTTAGTTTGCTAATGCTTCCATAGTGGGTGACAAAAACCAGAAATTTGTTTTGCTCACTATTCTGAAGGCTAGAAGTCCAAGATCAAGGCATCAACAGGATTGGTTTCTTCAGAAGAACCAATCGGCTTATATCAGGCCATCTTCTCCCCTTGTTGCCACATGATCCTCCTTCTGTGTGTGACTGGGTCCTAATTTTCTTTTCTTTTCTTTTTTTATATAACTCCAGGCATATTGGGAAAGGACCCACTCCAATGACCTCATTAACATAAATTACTTCTTTAAAGACCTTATCTCCAAATACAGTCATATCCTGAGATACCGGGGCATAGAACTTCAACATATGAATTTTGAGTGGATGCAATTCAGTCCATAAAACCAGCCACCAAAAATATCTGGGTGCTGGGTCTCTGGTGGGATTCTCTGGGCAGCAACATTTCACACAGGTGACTGCATTTTTATAGCTGGGGTGAAAGTGTGCAGCCTCATGGGAGGGAGGGAGTGTAGGACATCTCATATAGATTCCTCCATACTCTGCCTAGGTCTTTTCCCTTATGATCTGGCTGTGTATCCTTACAAGGTCTGTGTCATAAACCTTAGCCATCCTGTGTGCATGACCAGAGACCTCCTGGGGAACCTGGGAAGCAATCATGAGGTCTGAAGGGTAAGAATGAGTTTGCCAGGTGGACCTGGCAGAGGAAACGGTGTGTGCAATCTGATGGTAGTTAGGTGACAGTTGCCAATGAAATGCAGTTATAAAATAACTACAAATAAGGTGTTGAGCCCTGAGAAGGGAAATTCAGGGCTAAGACCTGAAATTAGGAAAGCAGTTTGAATGGAAATTAAAGTAGGACTGGAGAGTTCAATGCTGTTGCTGGTGAGAGTGGTGGGGACAGGCAAATGCAATGGACTAGAAAGCCTGAGGACCACCTTGTGTTTGAGGTAGAGAGAATCACCCTCCAGCAGGTGGTGCCAGGGAAGCCGGATTGGTATCAGGTGAATTCCAATAAAGGGTATGGGCCATCCTCAACCTGGCCCTGGGATGGACTCCTACTGTCTCTAGTAAGGTGAACTGAGAAAGGCTTTTGTGGGAGCAGTAGCTTCCCCTGGTAGGGGCAGGGCTCAGGAAGGCACAGTCACCTCTCCCCTTGTGTCAGCCCTTTCTGTGAAGAGAGGCAGTGCTGTGCAGTGTTGTGGGTTAACTGTTGGCAGATATGTCTAGATATGTCTGCAGGTTAGGAGGGATTCTCAGTATTACTTTAAAAGATGCCATATCTCTTAGAGACTTCCCATCTGTTGGTTCCCCTGACACCAACGGACTAATAGATTGATTGTGGCCTCATTCCTGGCTCTTGTCTGAATCAGCACATATAGGTCATAGTACATATTTTGGTAACATCATAGAGACACCTTCTTTTCAGACCCTGAAATTTACTAGTTGGGATTTTAGTGACATCAGCATCCACAGACACTGTGGATGAAATGAGCTGGTACCTGAAGAGAGAATTTAGGTGTGACACTGATGTCTAACCACCCAAGAAAGATTTAGTGTAGGGGTGTGGCATACCAAGTTCAAGGACATCCTATTTGTTCCCATGAATCACCTATTCTAAGGAGATAAAGGGTTACAGATCAGATGGAAGCCCCAGTGCTCATGGCAAGTGAATTCATGGTGGGGTATCTGTGTTAGCTCTGGTGTTACTCAAATAAGACATGGGTACCAATGAGCCAGCCTGTGACACAATCATCTCTGCCATATGTCTGTGCTCAAAGCTGCCTTCCAAAGACAAGAAGGGGCCATGCCCATTTTCTCCATAGCACCTGAAGGGATTTTCATGTATCACTTGTCAACTTGGAATGAAAGTAGCTGGTGGCCTCTTTTTAAATAAGGTCTATAGAAGTATATTCATATTTTTGTCGCTTTCTTAAACTTTAAATTTTTATTTATTTTTTTCAATTACAGTTGACATACTGTACAATACTATATTAATTTCAGGTGCTTAAAATTCTCTTTGCACATTGTTTCAGCATCACACCACACCAATTTTCATCAATATAGAGCGATTAAATTTTCTAATTATTTCCACAGCCCAAATGAAGTATTATCATTTCTAGTGTCTCCCTCAACACCTTAAAATTGCTTTTACAAATTTACTCAAATCTCCACATTTATATTCATTCCACTGATTCTTCTGTCTTCAACAAGCCTTCTTTGGGAAGGCCATGCCAGAGTGTCCCTTCTCCTGAACTGACATTAACTGTGCTCTGTCCCCTTCAGTTGGATGACTGAGGCCAATCCGTCAGTGAGGACTGAGACATAGAAGGGAAATGGCTGTAACATCCACACCCATTTTCTCTTTAACTCTTTCTCCAGATATACACCATTCGGCCCATCCTGTGCTCTCTTTTTACCTTCCTTATATTAATCCATACAGTGAGATGTTTTGTTCTCCTAGCTCAGCCCAGGTCTAGAATATGTTTTCTGTTCCATACTTTTATTTTCTTATTCTTAGATATGCCCTTTTACTCTTTTATACATTTATTCAACTAAGAACATATTTCATATCTATTTTTCATGTTCAAGGAACTTGTAGGAAATTCCAAACAAAGAACTGGGAGAAAATAGTGGCTTCTCCTAAAAGGAGGGGTAAGGGTAGACCAACCCACTCACAAAACCATAACTCTTGGAGGGATGAGTTGATTCGGAGCACAGCTGTTTTTTTGTTTTTTTTTTTTGCCAGAATTTGTATCCTGGATGAGGTTCTCTGCATTCCCCAATTCCATGTTATAATTACAATTTTAGTGACTGTTTAGAGGAATGTATGTGATTTAGTGAGACTTTCGTTTCAGTCTCTGCTAGACATTGGGGATCAAGAAACAGAACTGCAGTCCTAGCCAGTTTGGCTCAGTGGATAGAGTATTGGCCTGCAGATTGAAGGGTTCCCCATTTGATTCAGGTCTTGGGCATATGCCTGGGTTGCGGGCTCAATCCCAAGTAGGGGGCATATGGGTAGCAGCCAATCAATGATTCTCTCTCATCATTGATGTTTCTAACTTTCTCTCCATGTCTCATTCTCTCTGAAATTAATAAAAATATATATTTTTAAAAAGAAACAGAACTGTAATCTGGCCCCTCAACACAGAGAAGGAAAAGGAAAAGCTTTTATCTTGTTTTTCACTAATTGAGTACCCCTTTACTGTCAACTACACCTGGAGTGATGGTAGAACCTGCGGGGAGCAACAATAGGGTGTGCCAGATTGCATTGCCTGGTGAATAAAAGGTACAGAACAGAAGCTTCAGCAGTGTCAGGCAGGTAGTTTAGGGCCCATCGGGAAAAGAAGAGGATCCCATGGTACAGTGGTACCCAAGAGAATTAACAAATCCTTGTCAGGGTGACATATGGCACAGAATAAACCCGAGGCTGGAGTAGAAGAAGAATAAACTCCACTAGAAACATGATTTGTCTTCTTTATATACACATGTGAAAGCCCCTGGAATCTTCCCAAACTGTATGGGAGAAGACTTTGCAGGGGGCTTAGCTTCTGGACCAGTGAGAGGGGTGCTGGGGAGCTGATCTAAGAGAAGATTGACTCACTCATTCACTTAATACCACTTTCTTCAGGCACTCTGATAAGGGGGAATATTTTTTAAAAGTAAACAATATAGGCATGGTCCTTGCTCTCATCAACCTCAATGTCTATTATTAGTGTAAATTTCAAATTACAAACAATTGAGTGGGTTAGTTGCCATGAGGATAGAGGTTCCGGCTGTCATACAAGCACCCAGCAGAGGAACTAACCAAACTACTCAGGAATTCAAGGACATTTTCCTGGAGGAAATGACTTCTCAATTCATATGCAGAAGAATTGTTATTAGTAGATATCCAGGTAAATAGGAAGAGGAAGGTGCTTTAGGTAAGATGAACACTATAGGTGATGAGCCAGGAGCGAGTCAGCATAGGACATAGTTGGTCACACGAAAGAGGTGGAATATATAGAAAGGAGGGTGACTACTTGAAAGGTGGTTAAGGAATCCATATGAGAGATGAGGTTTGCTGGACCATGATGTTATCAGCGAGGTAAGAAAAAATAGTAAAATTTGCAAAGAATTTAATACTTGGAAATGTGGAGGGTGTGGCCACGGATTAGGTGTGGAAGGAGAGGGCATCTCTGGCTCAGGCATTTTGGTGGACGGCAAGACACTTTGCTGAGATGTCAGATTTAGCAAAAGACTCAGAACGTGCTATTTCCCTGGTGAGAAAACATCCAGGAATAGGATCTATGATATGGGACAACATTTTGTCAAGTGATTGGATTGGTATGGACTGTTCTTTGGGCAACACTGAAGGTCAGTAAGGAGAAAGGATGTCAGAGTGTATAAGATCCCTTGTCTAGGAAAGGAATCCCTTACCCCAGCTCTAGCCCTAGCACAGTTAGCTTGTCCTGCCTGACCTTTGACAAGCTTATTGGTACAACAAGTGAGAGCAGGACACACTGCAGAAGGTCTGCATCACTCAGAGCCCCGGAAGCTGGGGACTTGGGAGGGACTTCTATGGGCAAGGATGGTGGGGGAAGGTTTTCCTCCTGGTTGGGTGGGGCCTCCTGAGAGAGGAGCCTCCTTGCTCTGTGGCTGCCTTTTTTGTGTGGAGAGGAACTGGCCATGCAGTGCTGTGGTTAGCTGCTGGCACAGAGATACAGAGAGGTCTGGCTGATGTTGGCTGACTCCAGGGTCAATGGGAAATTCCTCTTCTCTGTTCAAGACACCTTGTACCCGTCAGAAACCTCTCCCTTTTCAAAATGATCAACATTAATTGAATAATAGATCAGCTTTAGACCCAGCGCTGGGTCTTGTCGATACCAGTACATCACGTCATGGTTCATATTCTGAGAACAAGTCACTGTCAACTTCTTTTTGGTCTCTGTGATGAGGTGTCTTGGGGTCTGGGTCACTTCGGCTTCTGTGGGACCTGTGAGGAGAGGAGACAGAGCTAGAAGTAGCTGAGGAGGGTGCCTGTGCTGTTGCCTCTAGGAAGAGACTCCAGCTAAGACCTGCAAGCTTTGGCCAAGGATTGCCCAGGTATTCGGGGACTCACCTGCTCCTAGGAGACAAAGCATGACACAGCCCAGGAGCTGAGGGCCCATGGCAGCGTCACACTGGTGTCTGCCGGCTCTGGGGGCTCTGGTTCATTTCTAAAATGTCTCCATTTGGCCCTCATTTTGAGGAGAGAAGCCACTCCCCTTTTCTCAGAGCTTTGACATTTAACACAGGCAACCAATACAAGCCACCGTGGGAGGGCAAGTTTGTGGTCACTGTCATTGTCCCTGCTCTGCTTTGAGGCTGCTTGTTTCTAAGCATGTGACAATGTCTTTTTATCTGTATGCTTTTGTCAAGCTTGGCAAGTGTTTCTGAATTTTGCAACTTTATAATGAAAATTGGTATAACATATTTGAGTATCACTTAGAAATGTGACTACAGGAGACTTATGCTATTATTAAAGCTGTACTTTTATATGTAGAAGTCCTCATTTCTATTCTGCAGAAAAAAATTCCAAGTGTCTTCCCATCTTTGTCTATCCACTGATTATATATATATATATATATATATATATATATATATATATATATATATATTTAGCAATTACCTTTAAAAAGAGTCTCATGTGTAGAAACAGAGAAATCCACACCATAGATTAATTTATTGGTCTGTATCCCGTTCAAAATCCTGGACACACGGCTCTTTCCTCTTCAGCAGATTAGACTTGGTCATAAGTGCTAACAGCTGCTTTCCTCAGGCCGGAGTTTAGGGAATCTTTCTTCCTTTTCCTCTTCTTTCTCCTTCTCTTGAAGGGGCTGGTGAAAGGCAAAGTTGATGTCTGCCTTCTTCGCGAACCTCACATTTATGCAGCACACTCAGTTCCCCTGTATGCTCTTTTTTTTTTTTAAATATATTTTATTGATTTTTCACAGAGAGGAAGGGAGAGAGATAGAGAGTTAGAAACATCGATGAGAGAGAAACATCGACCAGCTGCCTCCTGCACATCTCCCACCGGGGATATGCCCGCAACCCAGGTACATGCCCTTGACCGGAATCGAACCTGGGACCTTTCAGTCCGCAGGCCGACGCTCTATCCACTGAGCCAAACCGGTTTTGGCCTGTATGCTCTTGGTACCGGCTTTGCTTTGCTGCCTTCTCTTCATGTGGCTCCACGTGGAAGGTCCCTGTCCCTGGATGCTGTGTTGCAGCCAGACTACTCTGGATCTAAGTCATGGGGACCCTGCTTGAGGCTGAGGGTGTCACAGCTTCTTTTCTGACTTCCTCCAGCAGCTGCACATATCGTTCCTTTTTCTGGTCACTAAGTCCTTCCTACATTGAGGTGACTTTCCTGGTGTTGCCCAGAATATCTTTCCCCTTGAACAGCTTTGAGATTTCCTTGTGCTTTTTTGGAATCAAAGTATTCTTGTTGGGGAGGAAGAAGACACAGAAGGAGACTGTCCCATCCCTCCTAATTGCTTCCAACCACAGCTACAGCTTCCCAGAGACTTTCCATGTTTTGCCAAATCATCATCTTCAAGCAAGAACTGGGCCTTCATCCCAGCTTGGGGGCTGCCCTCAAATCTCAGAGAGACATTCTTGCCCCCAACAGTCCCTCGTCCATGCCAGTGAGGGAAACAGCTGCTCCCATGGTATTAACTCTGCTCTAAGAAGGAGCATTCTCTCTTTATATTGCTCTACCATTTCTTTCTGTGAAGCACTGTGGCAAGTGAGCTCAGTTTAGCTTCAATCCTCGGTGTTAGTGTTGTCCTGACAAGTCCTCTACATCCCAGCTGTGGGCGTAGGTGTCCTGAGGGAAGGAACGCAGTGTTCATTCTCAAGAACCCGCCTTAAGTCAATAATTCCGTATTACTTAGTCAACCTCATCTCAGTTCAACTGCATCCCCAAAGCTAACTTTACTATCTATTTACCCTCCTGTCCATGGGATTTTCCCAGGTTCCCTGCTGCTCCCAACAACATCAACGTGGATAATGATACAGCAAAGATGTACAATTTGTCCCAAGCATTTTCCATATTAGATTAACCCAACATCCTACATGCCCACTCCCCCACCAGCTAATTCACTCTCCTCAGGCACATGCTTCACCCCCCCTCTCCATCCTGTTGACCGCAGGGCTGCTCTGGTGTCTTCTATTTTTCTCTACATCAACCAAGACTAAAATGCTGCTGAGTCCCCGATAAGCTCACATTAGGAACCAGTTGCTGTACCTTCCCACTCTTTCTTTCTAGAACCTTCCCTGTGATTCCTCTTTTCCAGGGTCACCATATTCAAAAGTTTGGGGAACTCTACTTCCCCAATGCTAGGCAGGCTCCAGTGTCCCTAATAAAGGGGCTGGGAAGAAGAGAGAATCCTCTAGATGGCCAGAGACTCTAAGCCATCTCCCTGCACCTTGTGCACTTGAATACATTTCCTTCTGTACTGTCCCTCTCCCTCTCCCTCTGTCTTTCCCTGTACTTCTGTACTTCCTCACTGCTTGCTCTCAGCCTTCTCTTCTGAGGCACCACTTAGTAAGTCTGCTTCTCTCACCCACCCTTCCTGGGTCCAGTATCTTGACAGCAATAATGATGCCTGCCTCTACCAATTGAAGAGCCATTTCTTTATAACTCCTGTAGAAGAATACAAGGTTTATACCTTTAAATATATAGAAATCTTATTTTTTTCTATGTGTGATCTTGATCCCAGTTATAAACTATAGAATTTTCAGCACACATCAAATCCTATTTTACTTTCCCCAGTTCAGGCCATATTGGTCCTGAGGAAGTCACTCTATCCTCTATATTTTCCTATACTGTATGATTAACCTTTGAAAGACCTCATAAAAGGTATTTATATATTGGGTTTTCTTTCAATTGGTGACACAGTGTGTTTTTTTCCCCCTTTTATTTATTTATTTATTTTTAAATTCGTTATTGTTTAAAGTATTACATGAGTCTCCTTTTGCCCCATTGACCTCTCCCCAGCTGCTCCCAGTCCCCAGCACACGTCCTCATCCCCGTACTGTCTGTGTCCATTGGTCATGCTCATATGCATGCATACAACCACCCCTCAGTCCCTGCCTTACTTCATAGATTGGACATTCTGTTTGATGTTTCTATGTCTCTGGTTCTATTTTTGTTCATCAGTTTATAATGTTGTTCATTATATTGCACAAATGAGTGAGATCATGTGATATTTATCTTTCTCTGACTGGCTTATTTTGCTTAGCATAATGATCTCCAGTTCCATCCATGTTGTTGCAAATGGTAGGAATTCCTTCTTTTTTACAGCAGCATAGTATTCTATTGTGTAGATGTACCACAATTTTCTAATCTACTCGTCTGCTGATGGGCACTTAGGCTGTTTCCAAATCTTAGCTATTGTAAATTGTGCTGCTCTGAATATAGGGGTGCATATATCCTTTCTGATTGGTGTTTCTGGTTTCTTCGGATATAGTCCTAGAGGTAGGCTTACTGGGTCAAATGGGTGTTCCATTTTTAATTTTTTGAGGAAGCACCATACTGTTCACAGTGGCTACACCAGTCTGCATTCCCACCAGCAGGGCAAGAGGGTTTCTTTTTCTCCATATTCTTGCCAGCACATGTTGTCTGTTGATTTGTTGATGATAGCCATTCTGACAGGTGTGAGATGGTACTTCATTGTTGTTTTGAGTTGCATCTCTTGGATGATTAGTGACTTTGAGCATGTTTGCATATGTCTCTTGGCCTTCTGTATGGTCCCTTTTGAAAATTGTCTATTTAGGTCCTTTTCCCATTTTTTTTATTGGGATGTTTTTCTTCCTTTTGTTAAGTTGTATGAGTTCCCTATAAATTTTGGAGATTAAATCCTTATCGGAGATAACATTGGCAAATATGTTCTCTCATGAAGTGGGCTTTCTTATTGTTTTGTTGATGGTTTCTTTTGCTGTGAAGAAGCTTTTTATTATGATGTAGTCCCATTTATTTATTTTCTCCTTAGTTTTCATTGTCCTGGGAGCTATATCGGTAAAGATATTGCTATGACATATGTCTGCTATTTTGCTGCCTATGGATTCTTCTAAGATTTTTATGGTTTCCTATCTTACATTTAAGTCCTTTATCCATTTTGAGTTTATTTTTGTGTAGAGTGTAAATTGGTGGTCTAGTTTCATTTTTTTTTGCATATATCTGTCCAATTTTCCCAACACCATTTATTGAAGAGACAGTCTTGACTCATGTATTCTCTTGTCTCCCTTGTCAAATATTAATTGAGCATAATGGCCTGGGTTGATTTCTGGGTTCTCTTTTCTGTTCCGTTGGTCTATATGTCTGTTTGTGTGCCAGTATCAGGCAGTTTTGAGAACAGTGGCTTTGTTATATAGCTTGATATCTGGTATGCTATTTGGGATCTTTTTTTATTGCAGATGAATTTTTGGAGAGTATGCTCTAGGTCTTTGAAATATGTCATTGGTATTTTAATGGGGATTGCATTGAATCTGTAGGTTGTTTTGGGTAGTATGGACATTTTAATGATGTTGATTCTACCAATCCATGGACATGGTATATTCCTCCATTTGTTTATGTCTTCCTCTATCTCTTTTTTCAACTTTCTGTTATTTTCTGAGTATAGGTCTTTTACCTCCTTGGTTCAGTTTATTCCTAAGTATCTTATTTTTTTTTTTTGTTGCAATGATAAATGGATTGTTGTTGGGTTTTTTCTTTTGTTTGTTTGTTTAGTTTCTCTTTCTGTGAGGTCATTTTTGATGTATAAAAAAAGCCATAGATTTCTGGGTGTTAATTTTGTATCTTGCTACATTGCCCAATTTATTTATTAAGTCTAGTAGTTTTTTGATGGAGCCTTTAGGGTTTTCTATGTACCATATCATGTCATCTGCAAATAACGACAATTTTACTTCTTCTTTTCCAATTTGGATGCCTTTTATTTCTTCTTCTTGTCTGATCACTATGGCTAGCACTTCCGGTACTATGTTGAACAGGAGTGCTGAAAGTGGGCATCCCTGTTTTGTTCCTGTTCTTTGGGGGAAATGGTTTTAGTTTTTGCCCATTGGGTTGACTGTAGTTTATCATTTAAGGCTTTTATTATGTTGAAGTATGATCCCTCTATTCCCACTTTGCTGAGAGTTTTTATCAGGAAAAGGTGTTGAATTTTGTCAAATGCCTTTTCTGCATCAATTGATATGATTATGTGATTTTTGTCTCTCAACTTGTTTATGTGACATATCACATTTATTGATTAGCTGATATTGTACTAGCCTTGCATCCCTGGAATAAATCCCACTTGGTCATGGTGTATGATCTTTCTAATGTAATGGTGGACCTGATTTGCTAAAATTTTGTTGAGGATTTTAGCATCTATGTTCATTAGGGATATTGGCCTGTAATCCTCTTTCTCTGTAGTGTCTTTATCTGGTGTTGTGATTAGGGTAATGCTGGCTTCATAGAAAGAGCTTGGAAGTGTGCCTTCCTCTTGAATTTTTTTGGAATAGTCTGAGAAGGATAGGTTTTACTTCTTCTTTGAAAGTTTGGTAAAACTCCCCTGTGAAGCTGCCCCATTCAGAGCTGTTTGCTGGAGGTTTTTTTGTTTTTGTTTTTTTAAAGGTGGGTTTGCATATTTGTTTGTTATTTTTGTTAATCCTCCCCCAAGGAAATTTTTTCATTGATTTTTTTAGAAAGAGTGGAAGGGAGGGGGAGAGACAGAGAAAGAGAAACATGGATGTGAGAGAAAGAGAAACATTGATGTGAAACTCCTGTTCATTGATTGTCTCCCACATGTGCCCTGACCAGGGCCAGAGATCCAGCCTGCAACTGAGGTATATGCCCTTGGCTGGAATTGAACTTGGGATCTTTCAATCCACAGGCTGATGCTCTATCCACTGAGCCAAACCAGCCAGGGCTTGCTGGAAGTTTTTTGATTACTGTTTCAATTTCATCAGTAGTTAGATTGAGTTTTGGAAGCTTATATTTTCCTAGGAATATGTCAATTTCATCAAGGTTTTCCAGTTCGTTGAAGTAGAGTTGTTTGTAGTATTTTTACACAATTCTTTGTATGTCTGTGGGGTCAGCTGTTACTTCACCTTTTTCATTTTTGATTTTATTTATTTGGGTCCTCTCTCTTTGTTCCTTGGTGAACCTGGCTAGAGGTTCATCAATCTTGTTTATCCTTTCAAAGAATTAGCTCTTGGTTTTATTGACCTTTTGTGTTGGTTTTTTTGGTCTCTGTGTTGTTTATTTCTACTCTGATCTTTATTATTTCATTCATTCTGCTTACTCTGGGCTTTTCTTGTTTTCTTGTAGCTCTTTTTCTAATTCCTTAAGTTACAGGGTTAGATCATTTATTACTTTTTCTTTTTTCTTCAGGTATGCCTGTAGAGCTATGAACTTCCCCCTCAGGACTGCTTTCACGGTGTCCCAGAGATTTTGGATTGTTGTGTTGTCATTGTCATTTATTTTCCGGATGCTTTTTATTTATTTTTTATCTCTTTGGTAACCCAATCATTGTTTAATAGCATGCTATTTAGCCTCCAAGTGTTTGCTTTTTTTCATTGTTTTTATTGTAGATGATTTCTAATTTGATGCCATTGTGATCTGAGAAGATGCTTGGTATGATTTCTATCTTCTTGAATCTGAAGAGACTTTGCCTGTTCTTAATATGTGGTCTATCTTTTAAAATGTCCTGTGTGCACTTGAGAAGAATGTACATTCTCACAATGTTCATTTTTATCAAACTTCCTCTTTCATCATTATTTGAAATACAATATTTGTATTAAGGGATCTCTTAGCACCCTCTAGTGGGATAATACTATGGTAGGCAGAATATGGGCCCCTTAGAAGTATTGAAGTCCTAATCCCCACAACCTGAGACTGTTTAGATTGCCAGAGGGAATTAAGGTTGTGGATGTAGTTAAGGTTGTTAATCAGCTGACCTTGAGCTAGGGAGAGTATCCTGGATTATCCAGTTGTGCCCAATCTAATCACATGGGTCCCTAAAAGTGAAGAACCCTTCCCAGATGTGTTTAGAGGAGACATGAGCATGGAAGAAGGGTTGGAGATGGCACATTGCCCATGAGGGCAAGGTCACTGCACTCTTTGGGTTTGCCATTTTAGTGCAGAGAATATAGCTGCATTGATAAACTGCTGGTGCAGAGGAACTAAGCTCTCTGGTGTCCTGATTTTCTTGGCCTTTCTTCTCTGTTGGTGTGGCAGACAGAATTCTAAGAAGGTCCCCAATGATCCTTGCCCATGTATAATCCCCTCTTTTTTTGAGTATAGATGGAACCTATGAATATGACACCACTCCTGGGATTATGTTATATTTTTTGGCAAAGAGTAATTGTCCAGGTAGGTCTATTCTAATCTCATGAGCCCTTTAACAGCACAACTTCTCCAGCTGGTAGCAGAAGGGGAGGCCAGAGAACTCTTTGAAGCACAAGCTTTTAATGAGCATTTCTGGCTTTGAAGATGGAGGGGGCTGGAAAGAGACTGCAGGAACTAAGGGAAATGCCCAGTGATAGCCAAGGAAACAGGGTCTTAAGTCCTACCACCACAAAGAACTGAAGTCTGCCAATAATGGGAATGAGCTAGGACAAGGGACTGGGCTTTAGAAGAGAAAGCAGTCACATGAGACTCTGAGCAGAGAACCCTGAGCAGAGAACCCCGCCCCCCTTCCCCTCCATCCTATACTTTGCACATGCAGGACTGTGAGGTAATCAGTTGGTGTTGTTTTAATCCCACTAAATTGTTTTCCTCCCTCTGGATAATCCTGAGCCCACATACTGTCTGCAAATCTTTCACTCCCCTCTGCCTTCTGCATCCTCTAGTCCTTACTCCAGCCTCCCCATCTGAGGAAGTCCCACCACAATACCTGTTTTCCTGTACAATAGGGATCAGTCATTGAGAGACTCCATTGAAGAATCTCTGAAGATCTTTTCAAAATAAGGGTTATTTTTTCTTTATTTGATAAGAATTCAATTCAATCAAAATTTTTCCACATCTGTAACTGGGAACTGAAGTTTGCCTTAGAAAATATTCAATTTGGGTTAAGGCTCTCTAGCTTAGAGAAATATCAAGCAGGGGCAGATGCTTTGATTCCAATAGGAAATGTCTTAGAGGGGATAAGAATCAGAAAAGATAAGTAAGGAAGGTTAGGTCACAGCAGGACTTTAGTGCAATCTTGTATGGAATCTTGGGGTCAAAAATCTTGAGGGCAGTGTTCCCTCCCTCTTTGCTTCGCCTCTATTTTGTGCAGAGAGGATGTGGCCTTGCAGCGCTGTGAGTCACTACTGGCACAGAAGTACACAGATGTCTGGTTAATGCTGGCAGACTTCAGGGTCAGGGGGAAGTATTTCAATTCACTTCGAGAGACATGGTACCCGTCAGGGACATCTCCTGTTGCAATGGTTCTGATACCATTTGAGTAGTAGATCAGCTGCAGTCCATATCCCGGGTCTTGGCGATACCAGTACATTGAAATATGATTCATATTCTGTGAGCACTCTAGAGTTAATTCCTTTTTTGTCCCCAAGATCCTATGTCTTGGGAACTGTGTGACTACAGCATCCTGGTGGCCTGTGGAAAAACACAGGATGATCAAATAAAGATAGACCCTGGAGAATGGACACAGATGTTGGAGCCCTGAAGGAACATTTTGTTGTTGAAGCCTGGGAAGCCAGTGACAGGGTCCCTCACCTGTGCCCAGGGCTCACCTACTCCGATGAGACAAATGACAACACAGCAAAAGAATCTGTTGCTCATGGCAGCGTCAGATGAAATGCCGTCTGGGACTGTGAGGAGTTTAGTCTCTGACACCAACACTTGTCATCTACCCCTGGCCAGGAACCACACACCCCTCCCTCACTGTTTCAGAAGAGAAGTGAAAGCCTCTCAGACTTAACAGAATGTGGTGGTTTCATCTATTTAGGCCACGTGATTGTTTGTGTTGTTTGTTTTCTTGAAGAATTAGCATGGCTGTTTTTTGCCTCCTTCAATTTTCTTTTAAAAAATATATATTTATTAATTTCAGAGAGGAATGGAAAGGGAGAGAGATAGAAACATTATTGAAGAGAAAAACATCGATTGGCTGTCTCCTGCATGCCCACTACTGTGGATTGAGCCTGCAACTGGGCATATGCTCTGATTGGGAATCAAACCAGTCACTTCTGGGTTCCTGGGTGGACACTCAGCCGCTGAGCCGCAGGTGGCTGGGCCTCTCCTCTGTGAATTTTCTAATTTCCCTTATATGATTTATCTTTTTTTGATATGGTGGGTTTGCATCTTTTGCAGTTTTTATGAGACTGTTATGGTAAATTGAGTAGTGTTTATGGACACTGCGTGTTTTATCTGAACACTTGGAACTCTTTCCATTTTATCTCTTTACCCAACTTCAAATTCTCCTCTAAAAGTACTTCCATCTCTTTAGCCAGCCGAATATGATTCATTTCCATGAGTGCCACACAATCTCTGCATTTGTCCATTTCTCTTTCTGAGGGGTGATTCTTAAGGGAGTGAAGCAGAATGGAGCAACCAAATACATAGAAACATAGGGGAGTCTGGTAAGTGCCTAGAATGTGTGCATAGACGGTTTGGATCTGTCTGAGCAGAGGTTCCACCAGCTAGAACTGGGTATGGACAAATGCTGAGGCACAGAGTTGTAGCAGCTGTTTCCATTCAGGTGATCTACTAACTGCTTTGAAAAATGCTGGCTTTGGGGGAAAAAAGTATTTTATGGAAATTGGGAGATGTTAGTCACCACAGATGAACTGAAATTCAAATGTCATTGATATGGCTTTTTACTATTTAACATTATTTCTAGGCAGATTTTTTTTTAATCCTCAAGGATGTGGCTGTGAATTGTATAGATCAACTGCTAGCATGGAAATGCAAAGGTATCTCCAGGACCAGGGAGAAACCCTCCTCCTTCTGCTGGGAGACTCTGCCCTCATCAGGGAATGTTTGCAGTAGAGCCAGTGAGCAGTGGGCCCGCTATAGTCCCAACCTTGTACTTAGTCACAGCAGATATTCTGTCATAATGACATTTTTAAAAAAACCTTTCCCTCTCTACTTCTCTATGTCTCTAGGTTCTGGATAGCTCTGGCATCCAGGTGACCTGTGGGGGAGAAGGGTATGGAAGTTACAAGCAGTGTCCACCTGGAAGCCCAATGTTTTGAACATAAAACACACACACACACACACACACACACACACACACACACACATGTCATGATGCTGGGGCCTAGAAACCCAGAGTCTAATTTTTCTTGTGCTGTATGATCTTATCCACTAAGGAGACAAGAAGGTTATTTCTCGGAGGAGCTGATACCCATGGAAGGATGGGAGAAGAAATGGGTCTTCTTCCAGCTCTTGTCAGTCTGGAGGTTTGCCTGTGACGTCACTGTCCTGCCCACACCCATAGTCCCAACCCTGCACAGATGGAGTCTTTCCTTCCCTTCACAGAACACCAGACATCACATGACTTTCCTGGGCCATTCATATTGTGAAAAACAATTACTCTTTGGGTTTATGCATGCTATTCCTTTGCATTCTTTCTGAATCAGCCTTAGTTCTTCATGACATCTGTGACATTCCTTAACAACTACCATTGAAACTAGGGTAGTAGTTAATACAGAAGGCTTTAGAGGGAGACTGTCTGGATTTGAATACTGGTTCTGTTACTTAACTGTCATCTTAGGCAAGTAAATGAACTGTTTTCTGCTCAATTTTACTATCTGTAATTTGTGCCAATAAAAGGATAAACTTAACAGAGTTGCTGTGAGGGTTAAATAAGTTAATATGTTAGTGATTATAACAATGCCTAATACATAGCAATCACTCATTAAGGTTTAGCTTTCAAAATGGTTAATTAGTAGTATTGCTACTAATATTATTGCTGCTAACATCATCTTTTATTATTGAGTCTAATTTTTGTGCTGGGAATTATTTTAAGCAATTCACATACATTTTCTCTACTAAATAAAACCCAATGGGAACCAAATATTATTGAGTCCATTTTATAGACTAAGAAATTATCTTTAGAGAGATTAAGTAGCTTGGAAGTATTGGAACATGACCAGATAAGTCTAATTCATATTCTATAGAATCTATAAAAATAAAAGCATAATATGCTAATTAGACTGGACCTCCTTTCGGACAACCTTCCAGATGAAGCCAGGGCTGTGAGGGAAGCCCGTGTCCTGGGTGCCAGAGGGAAGCTGGTGCCGGCAGCTGGGGGAAGGAGGGCCTGCTCTTGCATAAGGCCTCTAGTATTTACATAATAGCTAAAACCATGATGAAGAGATTAAGCCAAATGAGGAATCTGACTGGCTTTACTCTCTGGAAGCCTCAAGATATAGGTTTCACCTGTGAGCCCAGCACTCGCCTCTTCTCAGGAGACATAGGCCCCCTAGCTGATGGCTGCACTTTTGTCCTTTGCCTCCCCGAGCTCGAAGGTCTGGTTTCCTGCAGATGGAGACCAGCATCTCCAAGATTCAGTGTATTCACAGAAGAAGCATTGATCTGTGAAGTAGCTTCTCAGTGATCAGAGGAGTCTCCAGAGGTCCAAGTCTGAAGATAGGGGAGTTGTGGAGGGTTTTCTTGCAACCACTGTTTCTGGCTCATGTTGATTTAGTTAAAATTCCATTGGTTTAGAGGTAGAGTACTGAAAGTGATCAGTTCTGGTCCTTCTATTAGTCCAAGCTGTGGGAAGAGGGATTAGGCTTGGTACTCTGAGACAGTGTACATGAAGTAACTAGATGTACACAAGGAAGGAACCATTGACCAGAGATAGCCTGTGGAGAAAGCCAAAAGAACCTTCTGCTTCTCAGCTAGCAAGCTGTCCTGCAGATAGCCAACTGTCAAATAATGTTGCACTTATCTTGAGGGATCCGACGGCGCAAGCCTCAACTGGACTCTGTAGTTAGATGCAGGGGGGAAGTCAGCCCTGACTGTGGGCTCAGTGTTCCCCAGCTTCAGAGAGAGTGACTTACCCAGGTTAGTTTTCTGCTCAGACTGTTGCTCGAGCACACTGGCCCCTCAGGGCTGAGGAGTCTGGGAAGATTCATGGTGGCTTCTGTAGTTTAGGTTTATGAAGGTGGAACTTTCTCACCTTTGTGACTGCCCTTTGTGTGCAGGCTGTAGGTGCCCGTGTGATGCTGTGTGGCTGCTGGCACAGAGGGGCTGGTGGACACTAGCCTTAGAGAAAAATGTTCCTTCCTTATTCTGGAGACAGTGGACTCAGAGGGCAGCTCTCCTTTCTCTGTGCGATTAACACCATATGAGTAATGGATCAGTTGTAGTTCCATTCCCAGGTCTTGATGCTATCAGTACATTTTGTCATGGCCCATGGTTTGATAACATTCCAGGGTAATCGTCTTTCCTGTCCCTGTAACACAGTGTCTTGGGGTCTGGGAGACAACAGGACCCATGGGGCCTGAAAGAAGGAGACAAACATTGCCAACAGCATCCAGGATGGCCTTGATGCTGGATCCAGGAGCAAACCCTGATTGGGGAAAATGTTCCTTTCTGATTTTACAGAAATCTGTGCCTTGACTTACTTGCCTGCGGAAGGTAAAGGGCCACATAGCAGAGGAGCCTGAGAGCCATGGGCACAGTTAGGCAAGAAGTTCTGAGGAAGTCATTGTGTGACAACAGTCCCTGCTTCTTTGCTGGGCCCCACAGACATCCTGTTGCTATAGCTATGTTGTCTATATTGCTTTACTCATCAAAGGAATAATATTTTTGTTCACTTCTCATATCCAAAGTAGGCTAGAGACTTTGGTTATTTACCTTAACTCAAGTCTCCACTCTTTCACAAAACATTAAATTGCAACTGTTTTACAAGCTGTGAAGGTGAGGACTGCAGAGCTTTGAGAGACTATAATAAGGAGGATTTGACCTAGTTAGGAAGCTTGGGAAAGGAAATCTTTGAGGGGCACTCTGAAGAATGGACTAGAAAGAACTCTGCAAAGATAAGAGAGAACATTCAAAAGAATGGCCCAGTGAACAGAGTGGCTCCATCACACAGGGCACAGGGGAGCATGTTGTGAGGACTAAATGAGGCAACCCATTTAGATAATATGCGTGAAGGGCTTGAAGCAGTAACGGACATTCACTGACTTGTCAGAAAAATGTATTGTGATTATCATGTGGTAATTCCACAACTTTCTCAGTCTTATGTCTCCCTGAATTGGCATTCAGATTTTACCAACCTTCTCAATTTAGGCTCCATTCATCTTTCTTTTGACTGCAACATCAATCATGTCAGAACAGAAAACTCAGATTGGCAGTTCTTTACATGCTTTGATTATATTAGCTAAACATTTTGGGGCACTGCTGCAGTACTAGCCTCTCTCTTCTCTGTTCCTCATTTTGTTTCAATAGAAAAATCTTTAGCTTTGATTCTGAGTCTCCAAGATTAACTCCAGGAGTCCATTTCCCCTTCCTCTGCTCCCTTCGCCTTAGTTCACATGGATGCACAGTTGACATTCAATAAAATTCTTGCTTATGTCCTGCTAATCTGGGGTTTTGGATTTTGACTGTTATATCTGTGTTATTTGAGGATCACCTCTTCAATCTTTATGTATTTTATATATAGCACCTGTAGCTCCTGCTCACTCTTGCTTTCTCATATGACCTATCAAACCCTGAAATAGTCTTATCCCACCAGGACCTCCTTTAAGATAGAGGTAATTATTAAAGGCATTAATGAAAGCTGGTCTTACACTCATAGGTAGTGTTGAGGAAGAAAAATAAATAAACATAATGTTACTGCCCCCTACTGGAAAAAAGAAGAAATGGGTGAATAGATACAAGAGAAATGGGAAGGTTCCTTCTGATGAATTGTAAAAAGTAAAAAACAGGAAGGAGAGAGGCGCTGAGTTGTTCTCAGAGTCAGAAGATTGAATTTGAGTGATGAGTTAACGAAAGTCCTCACTATTGGCTGGATGTAAAATTTGTATTACAGCAGAAGTGATTAAAGAAAGGGGGAAGAATGAGGGGAGAGATCTTGAGTTGGGAGTAGATATGTGAGAGGCTCAGGTCCTGCTCAGATAAAGAGGAATTTGAAGGCAGAGTAAACAGTCCACCCCCTTGTCGCCTAGCAGTGGAATAACTCCTGCATGGCCCACTTTCAGGTAGAGCCAGGGAAGTCTCTGGGTCAGCTGCTGAGAATTTCTAAATATCAACAATTAAGGGTACAGGAATTATCAAAGACAATTGCTACATATGTCTATACATATTTTTAGCCCAATAAAATACCCTCTCATATTTTTTAGTGTTAGTCTGCCTATGTAAATATGCTTAAGAAAATATATTTTCTTTTTTGTAAAAGGCCTTGTAGGCCCTGGCTGGTGTGGCTCAGCTGGTTGAGTGTCATCCCATGCACCTAGAAGTCACTTGTGGATTCTAGGTCAGGGTACATGCACAGGTTCAGGTTTGATCCTCAGTAAGGGGATGTGCAGGAGGCAGCAGACTGATAATGTTTTTTACTCTCTCTCTCCCTCTCTCTCAAAAGCAATAAAAACATAGTTAAAATATTATAAAATGATTTGTAGTTGGGGTGGGGGTGTGGAGAACTTAAATAAACATGCATCAGAACTCAGAGCATATTACTTGGGAGAAAATCCTGAAGAGCTATTTGAACACATATTTGAGTCTATTTTCCTTTCCTCCATCCATCCCTTCTTTCTATGATGTTAGAGGGACATCACTCTTAAACTAAAAAATATATAGTCTTGGAAGGAGTTCGCTGGCTCCCAGAAGGGTGCTCCCTGCAGAGGAGCCAGGGATTTATTCCAATGCCTTGAAAGAAAGAACTTCCAACCTCCTAGCTCTGGCTTCATGTTGGAGAGCAGGCAATTTTTTTTGCAATTCAGTACATCCAGATAATGAGATAAGTCTATCTGCTTCTGCAGGTTCTGACTAATCTCAACAGAGATCTAAGTGTGGGGCAGTAGATGAATGATAACTTTTATAGACCACAGTCTCTATTACTTGAACTTCACCTTCATTTAATGGTCATTAAATTTTTTTTAAATGAAATTACAGGAAACAAGTGAGTCTGTGTGTTCTTAGGATAAAGGCAAGTAGCAAATACCTAAACCGTGGTTGAGTTTGGAGGAACTGGGACTGAGTAAAGGCTATCAGGTTAAAGGGGCTGTCAGCAGGGACAGAATGAAGTGGGGCTGTTACTAATTGGGTGGGGAAGTGAACCATTAAAGATCACATTACATTTGAGACAGTAAAAAAACAACAACCATGCTCTTATTGAAAATCATGATGGTGTTGTTCAATGCTCAGGTTCATTCTCCTGGAAGAACACTGTTAGGCTAGCCTTAGTAGAAGATATAAAGAGTTATAAGGCCATTACATTTTTAACTTTTTGGGGACCTTCCATACTAGATGGGCTGCACCAATCTGCATTCCCATCAACAGTGCATGAGGGTTCCCTTTTGTCCACATCCTTGCCAATACTTATTGTTTATTGACTTCTTGATGATAGCCATTCTGACTCAGCAATTCTACTTCTGGGCATATATCCCAAGAAACCCAAAATGCTAATTCAAAGGAATATATGCACCCCTATGTTCATTGCCGTGTTATTTATAATAGCTAAGGTATGGAAGCAACCCAAGTGCCCATCAATAGACAAGTAGATAATGGAATATTGCTTGGCTATAAAAAAGAATGAAATCTTACCATTTGAAATAGCATGGATGGACCTAGAGCAGTGGTGGCGAACCTATGACACACGTGTCAGAGATGACATGTGAACTCATTTTTTTGGTTGATTTTTCTTTGTTAAATGGCATTTAAATATATAAAATAAATATCAAAACTATAAATATTGGTTTTACTATTGTTGCAAATATCAAAAAATTTCTATATGTGACACGGCACCAGAGTTAAATTAGGGTTTTTCAAAATGCTGGCATGCCGAGCTCAAAAGGTTCGCCATCACTGACCTAGAGGGTATTATCTAAGTGAAATAAGTCAGATAAAGGTATATGATTTCAATTGTATGTAGAGTCTAAAGAACAAAATAAATAAACAAAATTGAAACAGACTCATAGATACAGAGAACAGATTGATGTTTTCCAGAGGGGAGGGGAGTTGGAGGACTGAGTGAAAAAGGTGAAGAGATTAATAAGTACAAATTGGTAGTTACAAAATACTCATGAGGATGTAAAGTACAGCCTAAGGAATATAGTTAATAATACTAGAGTCCAAGTGAATGAAATTCGTGCACTGGGGGGATTGTCCCTCAGCCCAGCCTGCACCCTCTCCAATCTGGGACCCCTTGGGAGATGTCCAACTGCTGGTTTTGGCCCGATCCCTGTGGGACATTCTCTCCAATCTGGGACTCTCTCTAATCTGGGACCCTTTGGGAGATGTCCGACTGCCGGTTTCGGCCCTATCCCTGTGGTATTGGGCCAAAAGCAGCAGTCAGACATCCCTCTCACAATCCGGAACTGCTGGCTCCCAACTGCTCGCCTGCCTGCCTGCTTGATTGCCCCTAACTGCTTCTGCTTGCCAGCCTGATCACCCCTAACCATTCCCCTACCAGCCTGATCAACACATAACTGCTCTCCTGCTGGCCCGATCACCCCCAACTGTCCTCCCCTGCTGTCCTGGTCGCCCCTAACTGCCCTCCCCTGCCAGCTATCTTGTGGCTCTGGGCGCCTCCATCTTTGAGGGTATGGCAGTCAATTAGCATATTCCCACCTTATTGGTTGTGGGTGCTTCCATCTTTGCAGCCTGCTGCTCAGTCATTTGGTCATCCCTCACTAACCCCCCTGCTGGCCTGGTCGCCCCATGCAGCCTCTTCGGTGGTCCGTTTGGTTGCAGTGGTCACTTAGGTTTTTATATATATATATAGTTTGTAATAGCTATGTATGGGGACAGGTGGGGACAGGAAATATCAGGGGGATCACTTTGTAAAATACATGATTTTCTAACCAATATACTGTACACCCGAAACCAATACAAAATAATATTGAATGTCAATTGTAATGAAAAAAAAATGTCTAAAAAAAGAGATAAAGAGGGTCAGTAGTCATGAGAGGTGGGTTCCATCTAGCCTGTGGTTTCAGAGTCATCACTTGGATGGGGCATTGACCCAGTGTGCCCCTAAGCCAGCCGTGGGCAAACTACAGCCCGCGGGCCGGATCCGGCCCGTTTGAAATGAATAAAACTAAAAAAAAAAAAAAAACCGTACCCTTTTATGTAATGATGTTTACTTTGAATTTATATTAGTTCACACAAACACTCCATCCATGCTTTTGTTCCGGCGCTCCGGTCCAGTTTAAGAACCCATGGTGGCCCTCGAGTCAAAAAGTTTGCCCACCCCTCCCTAAGCTCAGACTGAGGCTCACCCAGCATGAAACTACTCAGAGCTCTCAGGATCCCACATCCCACATCTTGGAAGCCTCCTGTGCCCTTCTGAGCAAATAACCCACCCACATGCTTCTCTTTCTGTGTGGAGAGCAGGTGGCCAAGAAACGCTGTGTGAGGCTGCTGGTACAGAAATAAACAGCTGTCTGGTTTGGGCTGGCAGCCTTTAGAAAGAGGGGGAATTTTGCATGCTCCTTTCGAGAGGCACTGTACCCATTGTGGACATCTCCTTTGTAAATTTTTTCATTGTACGAGTAGTAGATCAGCCGTAGCCCCAGTCCTGGGTCTTGTCGATACCAGTACATATAGTCATGATCCTCATTCTGAGAACATTCCAGAAAAATGCTGTTTCCTGTCTCTGCAATCTTATTCTTTGGGGTCTGGAAAACACCAGCATCTATGTACCCTGTGAGGAAACAAAACAGAAACTAGAGACAGAGCCTTAGAAGTGTCCTCTTGCCACAGTCTCAAGGGAGAAGCCTCAGCCAGAATCTGGACATTTAAGGCAGGGACTTCCCACCTGTTTCCCAAGCCCACCTGTTCCAAGGAGACAAAAGGCCACACAGCAGAGGAGCATGGAGTCCATGGCCAGGAGAGGCAGGGTGGAGGTGTTTCCAGCTCTGGGTATTGGTAAAAATAGGGCATGGAA
Source organism: Myotis myotis (assembly GCF_014108235.1). Taxonomy (NCBI): domain Eukaryota; kingdom Metazoa; phylum Chordata; class Mammalia; order Chiroptera; family Vespertilionidae; genus Myotis; species Myotis myotis. The sequence goes on from NW_023416315.1 coordinate 51,923,798, forward strand.
ATAAGAAATTGTAAAGATTCAGCCAGTGATGTCATTGCCCCTCCCAACTTTCTAGGCCACAGAGGAAGATACAGCCATGCCCCCTACCCCCTACCCCCAAAGTTTAACCTTCTTCCTCCATTATGGCTCAGGCAGGTGGTGTTCCTGTTTACTTATCCCATGTCCTTTCAGCGGAGGCGGAGGCGAAAACTTACTCCACTTCCTTCCCTTCCTGGTTCTCCCCTGCCATCTGTCAGAGAGTGGTCTCTCTCTCCCTCTTCCCAGGGCTGCCTATTTCAGTTGTTCAGGGAAGCGTCATTTGCCCAATTGAATAGGCTATCAAGGAGATTCACAGTCTTTTCAAATAGAAGGAATCTAGTCTCCTTGGAGGGTTGTGACAACTAACATTTCTTTCTGCATATATTCATTTATTTTTCTAGCTCAGATCTAGGTAACCTATGCAATTTGAATATGTTCAGCATAAAGCTTGAAAGGTGTTTCTTTTTTCTCTTTTATTTTTTGGGAGAGGGTCAGCACTACAACTTTGTTCCAAATTGTCACTGTTTTCTAGTGGCTGCTGTTTTTCTGGTCAATGTTTTCTGGGTGAAGATCATTACTGAAAATATTGGCTCATTACAGAAAGTATTCACTTCAGGTGGGTATGTACTTCCAAGAAATACTTGACATCTTCACTCATATTGTGAGTTAACTAAGAATAGTTGAACACAGAGGTAATTTTAGCAAACATCAATTATTTCTGATATTAGGAGGAAGTGTTCAATATTTTAATGCAACAAATTATAAATATAGCACAGCTGCAGGATAGGTGAAATCCCGGCTGATGTAATTAAGTGCTCATCCATGGATATAGCATGAGCCCTACTATAGTCAGTCCTGCTTCATAGCACATTACAAAAGATTTTTGTTTTATTTTCCTGTTGATTATGAAAATTTCTAATGTATACAAATTAGATATAATAGCATTATGAGCCCTTCTGTCTCAGCTTTGATAATTACCAACTCTGACCTCTCTTGTTTATTCTCCATCTACTTCTCTCCCTCCCACATTATTTTGCACTAGAGGCCTAGTGCACAAATTCGTGCATGGGTGGAGTCCCATGCTGGCCCTTGCTGGCCCAGGATCCAGATCCATCCCGCTGACATTCGCACCAGTTGTTGGGAGCCACCTGGCAGCCACTTTTATATTGTTTCTTCCAGGGTCTAGGGAGGGGAAGAAGCCATGGTGCCCAAGGCCGACTTCCAGAAGGCCAGTGGCACTGTCAGGATCATGCTGGCAGCACTGGTCTGTCGGTGCTTGGCCCATTCTCTGGAGATTAGACCTGCAGGACTACTGAGGGAGTGAATGGCTGCCGCCAGGCTGGTGGACTGCCAAGGCGGGTCAGTTAGCTAAGCAGCACTCCTACTGTGGGAGCACACTGACCACCAGGGGGCGGCTCCTGCATTAAGCATTGGCCCCCTGGTGGTCAGTGTGCATCATAGCGACCCATCAACTGGTCATTCTGGTCGTTCTGGTCATTCTGGTCACTTGGTTGTAATGGTCACTTAGACTTTTTTATATAGACTGGAGGCCTGGTGCATGAAATTCGTGCATGGGCAGACAGGGGGGTGGGGGGCGTGTCTCTCAGCCTGGCCTGCACCCTCTGAAATCCGGGACCCCTTGGGGGATGTCTAACTGCCGGACATCCCTCTCACAATCCAGGACCACAGCTCCTAACAGCTCACCTTCCTGCCTGCCTGATTGCCCCTAACCCCTCTACTGCCTGCCTGATTGCCCCTAACTGCCCCCCTGCTGGCCTGGTCGCCCCCTAACTGCTCACCTGCCAGCCTGGCCACCCCCTAATTGCTTGCTCCCCTGCTGGCCTGATTGCCTCTAACCACCTCTGCCTCAGCCCCCACCACTGTGGATTTGTCCAGAAGGAAGTTGGACAGCTGGAAGATGTCTGGTCAACCCAGTCTAATTAGCATATTACCCTTTTATTAGTATAGGTCAGTGGTCGGCAAACTGCGGCTCGCAAGTTGAATGTGGCTCTTTGGCCCCTTGAGTGTGGCTCTTCCACAAAATACTGACTTCTGCACATGGGCCACGAAGTTTCAATTGCGCTGTACATACGCGCCTGCACGTGGTATTTCGTCTGATAGATGAAACAAGTATACAAGATGAGTGTGGATGGGAGAGTTGGAAGGGGTCGACCTCAGCAAACATACCTCAATCAGATTGAGGACGTTTTTGCAAAGGCCAGCTTAGGAGTACCCTAATTAAGTTAATAACAATGTTCCTACCTATATAGTTTAAGTTTAAAACATTTGGCTCTCAAAAGAAATTTCAATCGTTGTACTGTTGATATTTGGCTCTGTTGACTAATGAGTTTGCCGACCACTGGTATAGGTAGTCACTGTTTATTTAGGAGTACCCAAGTAATATTTTATACCCACTGTATACATTGTATATGACATATACCAGTGCCTCTCTTCTAATCTCTCCTTTTGGGTAGAGTTCTCCATTAATAATACCTATATAAATATAGACTTATTCCAGTAAATTGCTTATCCAAGGTCTTAATGAATACAAACAGGATAATTATAATGAAGATGATCATTTTGCCCCAATGTGCAGTTCTTAAAGTCAACATGCTGCTCTGCTGCCCCCTGCTGGAGACAGTGATTTGAGTGGAAGACAGGTTTGGTAGTTGAATGAATAAAAACTATTATTTTGGGGTCACATAGGTTGAGAGAACAGACGCAGGTCCAGTGGAGTCCTGCAGAAGTTTGTAGGGGCAGGGCAAGGACAGGAGAAGCAGAAGTCGCTCTGGGAGCAGAATCCAGGCCAGAGCAGGGGAGAGAGAGACTATTATCAAAGGAATGGATGGAGGAGACAGGTAATGGGATGGTAATGGAATTGAAAAAGACACTCCAATTTATGGATAACTCAGAGGGTCCTTGGTGCATGAGTCAATATTCTCCCTACTCTGAGATAATTGGACACGTATGGCTCTCAAGTCTGATTTATGAGCCACATTTTCTCTTCTCATTTGTGATTTATTGATCTGTATAAAAAATACCCTCTGGCAAAAAGCATGCCAGATAAGAAATGACTTTTTACTATTGGTTAGTGCTTTTGTGTCATAAGAAAATTTTGTCCTGTATTATCTCCTATAGGATTTGTAGTTTTCACTTTTACACTTACCTCTAAGGTTCATCTCATGTTGATTTTTATTTACAGTATGAGATACCAGTAAAATTGATTTCTTTCCATGTGCTTAGCCAGTTGTTCCACCATTATTTGTTGAGAAAATTCCTATCTTAATGCAACTTGCAATCCAGAAACATGATATATCCTTCCATTTTAATGTTTTCTTTAATTTCACTTTGCCCTGGATTGTAATTTTTCATTGAACATCTTTTGCTAAATTTATTCCTCTCATTGATACTATTGTACATGGTATTTTTTCCTGAAAGTTAATGATTCAATTGTTTGCAACTATTATAAAAACACCTGTGGTTTTTTTTTCTATTAGCTGTGTATCCTGGGATCTTGCTAAATTCACTAATTATTTCTAATTATGGTCCATTGATTCCTTAGGGGTTTCTATATAAGCAATTATGTAATTTAAATATAGTGATAATTTTACTTCTTCATTTATAATATTTAGGAGTTTTATTTCATTGGGGGGGCGGGGCTTATCACACTGGTTAAGACCTCTAATATAATGTTTAAGAAAATAATGCAATGTGAGAGAAAACATCAAGCTTTATTCCCAATTATAGGAGGAAAGTATTCAATATTTACCATTAAATAGGGTGTCGGTTGCACAATTTTCATTGCTGCTCTCCATCGGATTGAGAAAATGCTTTTCTATTAGCAGTTTGCTGAGATTGTTTATTTTAAATGTGTGTTTGATTTTGTCCAAAGTTTTCTCAGCATCTATTGAGAAGGTTAGATAATTATTCTTCATTGTTCTGCTAATATGATGAAATACATTGATTTTTTAATGCTAACCCATTGTTTGTCCTGCAATAAACCTACTGGTTATGACATAGTATCATTGTATATTTATTCACACATAAACACATGTGGGAAGAGCTCAGGAAATTTATCTCAGTGCAGTGGCAGATGCAATGGCGTGAGCGCACTCCGCCTATACAAGCTTCCTTGGCACACCAGGAAGTGGCAGCGCCAGCCTGAGTAAGCCCCCTAGAGCCCCTACATAGTACCCTAACTTTCCTACCATTGGTTGCCCTAAGGATGTTGTAAACTTCTGATTGGTCCAGAAAGTTATATATATCCCTGTACTTAAACAATAAAGTTCAGATCTGCGTCTTGAACCTGATCTCCGGAGTCGGGCATGCTTCGTTAGGACTCCATCGGCCTCACCCCCGCGGGACCCCCTGCCTCAAACACACGTGTAGATACAGATGCACATTTGAACTTGATTTGTTAATATGTTGGGAAGTATTTTTTTCACCTATGGTCATACAGAATATTTCTCTGTAATATTTTTTGTCCAATGTTGGCATCAGGATTTTGTCAGGTTCACATAATGAGTTGTGAAGTGTTTCCTTCTCTTTATGGTCTAACAAAATGTTTATTTAAAGTTGGTATATTTTTTCTCTTAAATTTTTGATAAAATTCACCAAGAAAGGTATTTGGTTTTGTAGTTTTCTCTGAGGGGGTATTTTTGATTAATAATTCCATTTGCTTCATGTAAGAATTTTTACATTTCTGATTTTATCTTAAATCAGTTGTTTGCAACTAATTTTGTGTCATCTAATTTGTAGAATTTATTGGCAATGCTTATTTTTTATATTCTATCACCATTATGTCTGTTGTATCTATAGAGATATCTTTTTATCACTGATATATCTTTGCCCTTTTGGCTTGATTGCTGCAGGTTTATCATTTTTATCAATTAATCAAACTATGATCATTTTTCTTCAAAATCCTTGAACATATTTTTATAATAGCTATATAAAAATCTCATCTGAAATTTTCAACACCTCTATCATTTCAGGGTTGGTTTTTATTGCCAATTTTTCTCTTATTTATACATCATATTTTTCCATGTCTTCCCCTGTCTATACTTTTTCATTACATGATTGAAATTGTGGATGCCACTACATTGTTGAGAATCTAGTTCTGTTTTTATTTTGTCTTTTTGCCTTTATTTAGAGAATGCCAAAATATTTCTCCCTAAAAGGCAGTTAATTTATTGGCAGAACAGCTGGTTCCCTTGGAGGCTTGTTGGGCTTTATTATGTCAGTTCTAGGGTGGCTATGACTCTAAGAGCTCTTTGGTAGTCCTTCTCCTGAAGGTATGACCCCCTCAGGGGTACCAAGTGAGGGCTCTCCGCTCAGGCTAGTCAGAATTCAAATGTCCCGTAGTTAGTAGTATAGAATCCCTCTCTCTATTAAATTCTTGGCTTTATTTATTTTTCTAAAATTGTCATCTGCATCTTTATAGTAATCACAGGTGGGGTTCTGGGAGACGGTAGGGGTGGAAGAGAAAGATCAGAATCTCTTTACAAAGCTAGTATACAGGCAACAATGTAGAAACTGGATAATGCTATAAGAAGATGCCTTATGCACTTTTAAGTGGGATTTTAGACTCATACAGCAATTCTGAAGAGCCCTCTGGTGGGATCTCCATACATCAGTAACGTATACATATAACATTCCATGTCTCAGCAATTGTCATTCTGGGTATGTATTCCTATAATCATGGGTACTCAAAGCTACCTGTACATTTTTTCAATACTGGCCAGAAACTGGAGGAAAATAGGTGTCTGTTTCTGGAGGGTGAATATGGATACTGTGCATCATTTAGAAGCAATAGACTAAATGTTCCTATAGAAAAAAAAATAAAGTGTTTCACTCACTTTGAGTTGAGTGTAAAAGCTAAGAGATCGTTGCATGCACAGAAAAGTAGGATTTACATGACTTTGCACACAGACATGGCAAGAGGCACATAATCCAGGAGACCATTCTGCTGCTTCCTTTGGGATTTTAACCCACATTTAGAAAGAACTGGGCTGGTCTTTATCAGGGTGGTGGGATGATGACAACTGAATTTGGGACCTTTGAAGACCATCTTATCCTCATCATGAGGACAGGAGGAAAAGAGAAGGACAGATTACAGGGAGAGAAAACAAGAAACAGACAAAATAAGAGAAAGAAAAATGAGAGCTGGTGGGCAGCCATCCCAGAGCCTGGCCCAGCTGGTGTTTTTTGTGGAATCATCTGCTCATCACTCCTTGACTGCTGCTCAGCAACCATTAGCCGGCTGTCAAATCCCACTGTGGCTTACGCTAACTCCAGTTAACTTCTGCTACAGCCTAACCACCTCACCTGCTTCCTGAGCTGGGCCCACGATGAGTTTGTGCACTAAGAGGAGCTGAAATTTCAGTGCTGTGGAAGCTGCTGGCACAGAAATACAATGCCGAGTCTCCTGGCTCAGGGGCCTGGATCTCCAGGCTGCACCCTACGTTTTTGAGGCATTGAGCTAAGAATCGCTCCTTGACCAACTCAATTTGATCGAGAACGTTTTCATTCTGAAAAGATATCAAAAACTTAAACTCTTTGTTCTGGGTCTGTTGATACCAGTAAACAACAGGGTGTTCTTTTGGGGGGATGCAATCCATCCTTGCTCTCTGTCCTTTGCCTTTGACCAGATGTCCTGGAGTCTGAGTGACTTGGACATCACTAGAGCCTGTAAGAGAGGGAAACAGAAGCAGTAGACAAAGCCCAGGAGGGACCATGACAAGGGGGTTGCCAACCCACAGTAGGATTTTTCTTTTGTGCTTAGGACTCACCTGCTCTCAGGAGACATAGGGCTACACAGCAGAGCAGCCTTGTGCCCATGATGGCCTTGAAGTAGCAAACAAATGAGGCTTTTTTATGCCCTATCAGCAGCCTTCCTGTAACGTGATCACTTTGCAGATTCATAACTGTCATGTTACTGCTTCATGTTATTGGGTGAAACCACCTCTTAGTATCGGAAGGAAAGCTTTTATCCTAGCTTGGTAAATATAACCAGTTTATATTTTATTCATTTAAAAATATTCACTTAAAAACATTTTATATGTATTTTTTTTACCAACAAACAATTGATCTATATCTTAGAAACTTAGAAAATAAAGATAAAATAAAACACCATATATCACTGGCAAAGATGATCACAGCATCCCAAGACATTCTTTCCAGATCTCTCCTTCTCTCTCCTTCTTTCTCTCAATCTCTAGATAGATGATAGATAGATAGATAGATAGATAGATAGATAGATAGATAGATAGATAAAAACTATATCATTAGCAGTTGTCTGAAATGTCTTTTATCACTGATTTGAACATTAGCCTCTAATTCAGAACTGAGCATTGTTTCTGACAATCATATACCTAACTAGAGGCCCAGTGCATGAAATTCGTGCATGGGTGGGGTCCCTAGCAGCTGTCAGCTGCCAGCCAGGGCCTCCTTTCCCTTGGCTGCCTGCTGCCACTTCCAGCCAGGGTGGGGCTGGCCAGGGAGAGGGTCCACGGGTGGTTGGGCAGCCGATGCCACCCCCTGGTTGAACTCCCAGTCAAGGGAACAATTTGTATATTAGGCTTTTGTTATATAGGATTATCTTTTAATATAATATAGATCCTTGCTGTTATTGTTGCTTTTATGATTCTGAGACTAGCCACTGCTTTTCAAAATATTTTACCTTCTTGATATTTTAAGTGTATGGTTTGCTTGTTTCTTTCTTTTTTTTTTTTTATTGCTTAAAGTATTACAAAGGGTATTACATATGTGTCCATTTTATCCCCCCGCCCTAGACAGTCCCCTAGCCTCCCCTATCCCCCAATGTCTTATGTCCACTGGTTATGCTTCTATGCATGCATACAAGTCTTTTAGTTGATCTCTTACCCCCCTACTTCCTGCCCCGCAACCCTCCCCGGCCTTCCTGCTGCAGTTTGACAATCTGTTTGAGGCAGCTCTGCCTCTGTATCTATTATTGTTCAAAAGTTTATAATGGTCTCTATTATCCATGAATGAGTGAGATCATGTGGTATTTTTCCTTCATTGACTGGCTTATTTCACTTAGCATAATGCTCTCCAGTTCCATCCATGACGTTGCGAATGGTAAGAGTTCCTTCCTTTTTAGAGCAGCATAGTATTCCATCGTGTAGATGTACCACCGTTTTCTAATCCATTCATCTACTGATGGGCACTTAGGCTGTTTCCAGATCTTAGCTATGGTGAATTGTGCTGCTATGAACATAGGGGTGCATATATCCTTTCTGATTGGTGTTTCTGGTTTCTTGGGATATATTCCTAGAAGTGGGATCACAGGGTCAAATGGGAGTTCCATTTTCAGTTTTTTAAGGAAACTCCATACTGTCTTCCATAGTGGCTGCACCAGTCTGCATTCCCACCAGCAGTGCACAAGTGTTCCTTTTTCTCCACATCCTCTCCAGCACTTGTCGTTTGTTGATTTGTTGATGATAGCCAGTCTGACAGGTGTGAGATGGTACCTCATTGTTGTTTTGATTTGCATCTCTCGGATAATTAGTGACTTTGAGCATGTTTTCATATGTCTCTTGGCTTTCTGAATGTCCTCTTTTGAAAGGTGTCTATTTAGGTCCTTTGCCCATTTTTTGATTGGATTGTTTATCTTCCTTTTGTTAAGTTGTATGAGTTCCCTATAAATTTTGGAGATTAGGCCCTTATCAGATATGACATTGGCAAATATGTTTTCCCACACAGTGGGTTTTCTCGTTGTTTTGTTCATGGTTTCTTTTGCTGTGCAGAAGCTTTTTATTTTGATGTAGTCCCATTTGTTCATTTTCTCTTTCGTTTCAAGTGCCCTAGGAGCTGTATCAGTGAAGAAATTGCTTCGGCATATGTCTGAGATTTTGTTGCCTTTGGATTCTTCTAGAATTTTTATGGTTTCCTGTCGTACATTTAAGTCCTTTATCCATTTTGAGTTTATTTTTGTGTATGGTGTAAGTTGGTGGTCTAGTTTCATTTTCTTGCATATATCTGTCCAATTTTCCCAGCACCATTTATTGAAGAGACTATCTTGGCTCCATTGTATGTTCTTGCCTCCTTTGTCAAATATTAATTGAGCATATTGGTTCGGGCCGATTTCTGGGTTCTCTATTCTATTCCATTGATCTATATGCCTATTCTTGTGCCAGTACCAGGCAGTTTTGAGAACAGTGGCTTTGTAATACATCTTGATATCTGGTATTGAGATCCCACCTACTTTGGTCTTTTTCAGGATTGCTGCAGCTATTCGAGGTCTTTTTTTATTCCAGATGAATTTTTGGAGAGTTCGTTCTAGATCTCTGAAGTATGCCGTTGGTATTTTAATGGGAAGTGCGTTGAATTTATAGATTGCTTTGGGTAGTATGGACATTTTAATGATGTTGATTCTACCAATCCATGAACACGGTATGTTCTTCCATCTGTTTATGTCTTCCTCTATATCTTTTTTCAACGTCCTGTAGTTTTCTGAGTAGAGGTCTTTTACCTCTTTAGTTAAGTTTATTCCTAGGTAGCTTAATTTTTTTGGTGCGATGGTAAACGGGATTATTTTTATAATCTCTCTTTCTGAAAGTTCACTATTGGTGTATAGAAATGCCTCGGATTTCTTGGGGTTAATTTTGTATCCTGCTACATTGCCAAATTCATGTATTAAGTCCAGTAGCTTTTTGATGGAGTCTCTAGGGTTTTGTATGTATAATATCATGTCGTCTGCAAATAAGGACAGTTTTACTTCCTCTTTTCCAATTTGGATGCCTTTTATTTCTTCTTCTTGCCGAATTGCAATGGCTAACACTTCCAGTACTATGTTGAACAGGAGTGGTGAGAGGGGGCATCCCTGTCTTGTTCCTGTTCTTAGGGGAAATGGTGTTAGTTTTTGTCCATTGAGTATGATGTTGGCTGTGGGCCTGTCATATATGGCTTTTATTATGTTGAGGTATGATCCTTCTACTCCCACCTTGCTGAGAGCTTTTATCAAAAATGGGTGTTGAATTTTGTCAAATGCTTTTTCTGCATCAATTGATATGACCATGTGGTTTTTTTCTTTCAATTTGTTTATTTGATGTATCACGTTTATTGATTTGCGGATATTGTACCATCCTTGCATCCCTGGGATAAATCCTACTTGGTCATGGTGTATGATCTTTCTGATGTACTGCTGGATCCGATTTGCTAAGATTTTGTTGAGGATTTTGGCATGTATGTTCATGAGGGATATTGGCCTGTAATTCTCTTTCATTGTGTTGTCTTTACCTGGTTTTGGTATTAGGGTGATGCTGGCTTCATAGAATGAGCTTGGAAGTGTTCCTTCCTCTTGAATTTTTTGTAGTAGTCTGAGGAGGATAGGTTTTAGTTCTTCCTTGAATGTTTGGTAAAACTCCCCTGTGAAGCCGTCTGGTCCTGGGCTTTTGTTTGCTGGAAGCTTTTTGATGACTGCTTCAATTTCTTCCATAGTTATTGGCCTGTTGAGATTTTTAGATTCTTCCTGATTGAGTTTTGGAATGTTGTATTTTTCTAGGAATTTGTCCATTTCCTCCAGGTTGTCTAGTTTGTTGGAGTAGAGCTGTCCATAGTATTTTTAACAATCATTTGTATTTCTGTGGGGTCTGTTGTTATTTCGCCTCTATCGTTTCTGATTTTGTTTATTTGGGTCCTCTCTCTTTGCTTCTTGGTGAGTCTGGCTAGAGGTTTGTCAATCTTGTTTATCCTTTCAAAGAACCAGCTCTTGGTTTCATTGATTTTCGGTATTGTTTTTTTGGTCTCTATGCCATTTATTTCTGCTCTCATCTTTATTATCTCCTTCCTTCTGCTCACTCTGGGGTTTTCTTGTTGCTCTCTTTCTAATTCTTTGAGTTGTAGAGTTAGATGATTTACTACCATTTTTTCTTGTTTTTTGAGATAGGCCTGTAGAGCTATAAACTTCCCTCTCAGGACTGCTTTCATTGTGTCCCATAGGTTTTGGATTGTTGTGTTTTCATTGTCATTAGTTTCCAGGATGTTTCGAATTTCTTCTTTGATTTCATTGGTAACCCAATCAATATTTAATAGCATGCTATTCAGCTTCCAGGTGTTTGAGTATTTTGGGTTGTTTTTATTGTAGTTTATTTCTAATATTATGCCATCGTGGTCTGCGAAGACGCTTTTTATGATTTCAATTTTCTTGAATTTGGGGATACTTTGCTTGTGACCCAATATATGGTCTATTTTTGAATATGTCCTATGAGCATTTGAGTAGAATGTATATTCCCTGGCTTTCGGGTGAAGTGTTCTGAAGATGTCTATTAAGTCCATCTGATCTAGTGAGTCATTTAGGATTGCTGTATCTTTGCTGATTATTTGTCTAGAGGACTTATCCAGTGCTGTTAGTGGTGTATTAAAGTCCCCTACTATGATTGTATTGTTGTCGATGTCTCCTTTGATATCTTCCAGGAGTTTTTTTATGAATTTGGGTGCTCCTGCATTGGGTGCATATATGTTTACCAGGATTATATCTTCTTGTTGTATTGATCCCTTTAGTATTATGAAGTGGCCTTCCTTATCTCTTGTTATGGCCTTCACTTTGAGGTCTATTTTGTCCGATATAAGTATTGCTACCCCAGCTTTCTTTTCCTTTCCATTTGCCTGAAAGATATTTTTCCATCCTTTCACTTTCAGTCTGTGTGAGTCCCTTCTAATGAGGTGGGTTTCTTGTAGAGAGCAGATGTATGGGTCATGTTTTTTTATCCATTCAGCCACTCGATGTCTTTTGTTTGGAGCATTTAGTCCGTTTACGTTTAAAGTTATTATTGAAAGGTACTTGTTTGTAGGCATTTCTGTTTTTGTGTGGCTGTTTTCTTTCTGAGCTTTTTATTTCTTATTTTTATACCAGTCCCTTTAGCATTCCTTGCATTGCTGGCTTGGTGGTGATAAACTCCCTTAGCCTTTTTTTGTCTGTGAAGCTTCTTATTTCCCCTTCAAGTTTGAATGATAGCCTTGCTGGATAGAGTATTCTTGGATTCAGTCCTTTGCTTTGCATCACTTTGTAAATTTCCGTCCATTCTTTTCTGGCCTGATGTGTTTCTGTTGAGAAATCATTTGACAATCTAATGGGAGATCCCTTGTATGTAACTTTCCGTCTCTCTCTTGCAGCCTGTAAGATTCTCTCTTTGTCCTGAACATTTGCCATGGTAATTATGATGTGTCTTGGTGTGGGTCTTTTTGGGTTCACCTTGTTTGGGACTCTCTGGGCTTGTGTGACTTTTTTCTTCCCCACCTCAGGGAAGTTTTCTGATATTATTTCTTCTAATAGGTTTTCTAATCCTTGTTCATCCTTCTGTTGTTCTGGTACCCCTATTATTCGTATGTTGTTTCATTTCATGTTGTCCCAAAGCTCCCTTAGGCTCTCCTCCTGTCTTTTCATTTTTTTCTCCAATTGCAGTACGTTTTGGGTGTGTTTTGCTTCCTTGTCTTCTAAATCACTAATTCGGTCCTCCGCTTCTCCTAGTCTACTGTTGATACTTTCAATGGAGTTTTTCATTGCAGCTATATCACTCTTCATTTCTTCTTGGGTCTTACTTAAGTTGTTGATTTTTTCATCTGTTTCTTCTAGCTTCTTCCATATGTTATCGATTTTTTCATCTGTTTCTTCTTGCTTCTTGCTGAGGTTGTCGATTTTTTCCTCCATCCGGTTTATGCACTCTAGGACCCTTATTCTGAATTCTTTTTCTGTCATGTTTCATGCCTCTGTATTACTTAGCTGCTTTTCTGGAGAGTCCTCCTTCTCTTTCCTTTGTGGGTTTCTTTGTCTACCCATGTTTGATCTCACTGACATATCTAGACGTTGAGTCATTCATTGGCTGCTCCCTTGGTGGCAGTGACTCCTTGGTCTGTGGTTGCTCTTCGGGCGGTTGCGGTAGCAGCTGCTCTTCAGTTGGCAGCAACTCCTCTGGTGGGTGCTGTTCACAGCTGTGGTGGCTCTTCTGGCTGGTGGGGCGAGGTTTCACGTACAGCTGCTGTTCCTCAGCAGAGGGTGTGGTGCTCAGGAAGTTGCTGTTGCTTGGATCTGCTGTGTTGATTTAAAGGCACAAAATACAACACAACAAGGCACCACGTACCAGGCACTATACACAAATTTATTCACGATATTAATAACCCCAAATAAAGGTGACCACCTGAATTAAGAGAATTAGGGGATAAGGAAGAAGGAAGAGAAAAAGAGAAAAGAGAAAAAAGAAAAGAAAATTAGGGACCAAAAAAAAGGAGTGCAAAAATGAAATTGGGAAAAAGGAGGGGGGAAAGTAAAAGCTAGAAAAGAAAGGAAAAGAAAAAAAAAGAGCGAAAAGAGAGAATGAAGTGGAAGAGGGGAAGAGACTTTTTTATATGAGGAGAATACTCCTATAGAACAGCCATTAATCCCAACAAATTCCAGCAACAGCTCCCTGGAGATGAATGCAAACTAGAAACAACCAATAATATAACGATGAAAATAGAATGGAGAACACTAAACCCAAAATAAAATAAAGAGAAAATAAAATGGCACTTTAAAAAAAAATGGTAAAATGGTAGCAGTAATAATACTGGTTAAAAATAAGAAGGTAGTAATTAAAAGGGTAAAATCAGGTGATGGAAAAAAGAAGAAAAAGAAAAAAAAAGAAGAAGAGGAAAAGAAAAAAAAAAGAAAAAAAGAAAAAAAATTGGTTTCTTAGTTAAAAGGTGAAAAAAGAAAAAAAAAATATTGCAGTAGTGAAGGTCCTTCGGTTCTTCTATTCTTCAGTGTGGCTCGCCTTAGACCTGCCAGGTATTCAGGAGAGTGTTGAGTTTCCCTGCGATACACTGTTCCTCTGTGTTGTAAACCACAGTCCTTATTTTAAAGCAAGTCGCATTTGTTTCCCAGACTGCCTTATTTTGTGTTTAGCAAAGAGTCAGTTTGTGGGTCAGCCTCTGGGTGGCAGTGTTCTGGGGTTGGCCTCTGAGGCTATAGGGCCTCTCTGTCCAGTGGAAGTTCACTGCCCAGAGCTGGCTGCGTAAGAGTTACCAGTGCTGTGTTGTTGCTGGGATTGAAAATCCCTCTATAGGCCAGACCCTGTTAACTCCCAGGGACTGATCAGGTTATTTTAATCCTTGATCTCCTGTAGGGTGGAATCTGGGTGTGGCTGTGCTCCTTGCCTGGGGGCTGGGGGGAGGAGTCTCACTCTCCAGAGAGAATGGCTGCCTCAGTCCTGGGCTCAGGGGTGTCTCAGCACTCAATTCGCTGCCACCTCTCCCGGCCCCCCTTCTCTCCTCAGTCTCTCCCCAGATTCCACTCCTCCGCACACTCTCCCTCTCTTCGGCACAGGTGAGTGTCTGTATCCGAAATGTCCCATGAACAGGATTCAGTGAAAACAAACAAACAAACGCCGGCCGCGGAAACGGGGAAGGCTTGGTTTCTGTAAGCTTCTTCTCTTACCGGGACTGCATGGTCTGGTCAGCTCTTCAGGCTGCCCCCTTTAGGCTCAGTCCTCTGTGATCACAGACCCAGCTCTCAATTCCCCCAGCAGCGCCAGGAATCCCGCGGTTCTCCTTTCCCCTGTCAGGGGCTGTGCCTGTCCCAAGGACGCGGCTGTCTGCCACGCGGTCTCCCTCCGACTCTCTCGGCTCAGAGGTCTGGCAAACTTTCCTGCCCAAATCCCTGGTTTTTTTACCTTTCCAGGGGAGTTCTGCTCTTCCCGGCTGCAAACCGTCTCACCAGCTGAGCAACCTCGCCAATTCGGGGTGGATGTTACTAGTTTCAGCTGCTCACTCCATTTGCTCAGGGACATGACCTGGAACGCGTCTGCCTATACCGCCGCCATCTTCCGTCTCTCTCACTGTTTAAAAAAATCTGTTTCTTTATTAGTGTTTATTTTAGACAACCTCTCTTTTTCTTTCCTGATTTTTCTATCACCCTCTATTTTAAATCACACACTTCTATATTCGTGACTTATTTTTCCTTACTTTCTTCTTCCTTCATCCCATCCTCATTCCACGTAAGTAATGTTAACAGCTTAAAGTGCATCCTCCCATTAATTTCTCCTTAGTCACTCTGTTTGTTCAATGAGTTTTTTTCTCCATTTAAAATATTGATATTGAGTTATACATAAGAATTTGATAACATACCAGCACAATGAGCACTGGAACAAATAACTCCATTTAGGAAATAATATCTTGCCAGAGTCTTTGAAATCTCTTGTTTCCTTTCCCAGATCCATGGCCCTCAACAGAGTTAGACTTCTCTAACTCTATTGTTTGTTTATCTTTCTTTGCTTCTAATTTATATTTTAATACAAAAGTACACAACTAAGCAAAATGGTGTTTAATTTTGCTTGCTTTAAACTTTATACAAATGGGAAATGCTGTACATGCCTTCTACAATGTAGTCTATCACTCAAAATTTAAAAATTCAGTGTGTATAAAATTTATATCAAAATATTGATGTGTAAAATTTTAGTTCATTCATTTTCACTACTGTATAATATCTTCATAGTATATCATCACTTGTTTGCCCATTCTTCTTTAGTGTACATTTGAGTATTTCATAGGTTTTTGCTATTACAAAGTAGTGTTATACTGAATATTTTTGTATATATACCTTGGTTTTACATATAAGAATTTCTCAAGGGTGGAAACCTGTATATGAGTACACACACCTTTCTTTTTACAGCTTTATTAAGGTGTAATTGATATAAAATTGTACATATTTAATGTATAGAATTTGATGAGTTTGGGGATATGCATATACCCATGATACCATCCCCACAATCAAGGTAATAAACATATCAATCACCTCCAAAAGGTGTATACACCTTGAACTTTACTATAGAATAACAAATCATTTTGCAAAGTAGATCTACCAATTTACCCTCTGTCCAGTGATTCAAGAGAGTCCTTGATGCGTTGCCTTGCCAAATAGTACACTTTTTCCACTTTGGCCATTCTTGTGATACATTGCATTGGAGTGTTTATTTGCATTTCCTGGAGTTAATTTTTTTCTCATTAATTTGTAGAGAAATTAATTTGTATGTATTCTTGCAAGGATATTTTTCCACTGATTTTTAGAGAGAGTGGGAGGAATGAAGGATAGAGAGAGACAAACATTAATAAGAGAAAGACACATTGATTGGTTACTTCCTGCATGGGGACTGAGCCTGCAACTGAGGTAAGTGCCCTTGACTGGAATCGAACCCAGGACGCTTCAGTCCTTGGGCCAATGCTCTATCCACTGAGCAAAACTGGCCAGGGCTGTAGGTGTTCTTTATTAATTGTCTATACTAGCTTTTTTTGTATATAAATATAGATATGGATATAAATATATAATCACATCTTAATACATAGCTAATCTTTCCATTCTTACATGGTTAACACTGATGAATGAAATACATAACTAGATTTTGATGTAATCATTTTTATTAATCAGTTTTTTACTGATTGAGAATATTAAGAAATCCTTCTCTTCTTTGGCATTTTAAAGGTATACTCCTAAAGTATATTCTTAGAGCATTGTTGCTTCTTATATTTATGTTTCTAAAAAGGGAATAAAACCTCTTAACTAAGTGCCAGGTGGGTAATTAATCACTTTAACTACGCACAATCATGCTTAAGCTACATAATCTTTACTCCCTGGAATGGAGATAAGAAACGCCCTAACCTTTGAAATAGAGATTGATAGGATTGGAATCAACTGGTATAAATACAGATGTAAGAAGACAGAACCTACACAGAACTAGAGACAGAAGAACTTCGCTGGAGAGAACATGGCAAAAGATCCTGGACTGAACCTGACTACAGAAATGGGCAAGAGAACCTGACTAGAACCTGGTGACTGAACCTGGCTGGAGAACCTGGACAGAACCTGGCTGGAGAACCTAGCAAGAGAACATGGACACAGAACCTGGCTGGAGATCTGAAGCAGAACCTCTCTGGAGATCCAGACCAGAACTTGGCTGGAGATCCTGGCTGGAGATCCTGGCTAGGCTGCTGATCAACTGAACACTGTCTCTGTGTCATTCCTTCTTCGCCGACTCCATCTACACCTTTGGGGACCCCTGGACCTGCTGGGGTTGGACCCCGGCATCTGGCGCCCGAACAGGGACCCCTAGGTAAGCCCCACTCTCGGGATGGATAGGACTCCACCATAGGAAGAGGGTGGATAGTCTTCGCCGACTCCGTCCACACCTTTGGGAACCCCTGGAACAGGATTCCCCTAGGTAAGCCCCCTCCCCATTGAGAACCCCACACTCGGGACGGATAGGACTCCACCAGGGTACTGCAGACCCCCCTATAGAGGATAAGTAGGGTAAGAAGGTGGATAGTACAGAACTTAGATTGAGAAGATGTGCCATACTGAGTCCAAAGAAAGAAGACTCTGTATTGATTCTTAGATTGAGAAGATGTGCCATACTGAGTCCAAAGAAAGAAGACTCTGTATTGATCTTTAGATTAAGAAGATGTGCCATACTGAGTCTAAAAAAATAAGACTCTGTATTGATGTTTTAACACATATGCTTGCTAGCAGAGGAATTAAGGTTACTCCCAGTCAGACAGAACGTTTTATACACGAAGTATGTCCATGCTTTTCTGAGGAAGGAAAGGTGCCGGAAAGGTAAATGTAGAGGCATGGGAGAAGGTAGGCCCAAGGAACCTTATCCTTAACCCCACTGCAGCCTTTCCACCCCGGGAAAGTGCAGGATTGGCAAGCTCTCCCTGGTGTGATAGATCAGGACTCAGGTAATAGCGGAAAGTGCCAATCCTACTCTTAAAATGGATACAAGAGAGCATTTCGGGGTTTTCTTTTTAATGCCCGCTTTTAAAAAATAAAAAAGGGGGAATTTGCCGGGAGCCGGTCCATGCTTGCTGTTTCAAGGGACCTGGCATATATGGCATACTGTTCTTAATATGTTTGCTCACCTTCTTGGCACCATGTGTTTTAACCAAGGTCTCTGAGAAAGGTTGTTTCCCCAGGTAGGGATTTTCCCCTGAAGTTAGGGAGGGAATAAAACCTCTTAACTAAGTGCCAGGTGGGTAATTAATCACTTTAACTACGCACAATCATGCTTAAGCTACATAATCTTTACTCCCTGGAATGGAGATAAGAAACGCCCTAACCTTTGAAATAGAGATTGATAGGATTGGAATCAACTGGTATAAATACAGATGTAAGAAGACAGAACCTACACAGAACTAGAGACAGAAGAACTTCGCTGGAGAGAACATGGCAAAAGATCCTGGACTGAACCTGACTACAGAAATGGGCAAGAGAACCTGACTAGAACCTGGTGACTGAACCTGGCTGGAGAACCTGGACAGAACCTGGCTGGAGAACCTAGCAAGAGAACATGGACACAGAACCTGGCTGGAGATCTGAAGCAGAACCTCTCTGGAGATCCAGACCAGAACTTGGCTGGAGATCCTGGCTGGAGATCCTGGCTAGGCTGCTGATCAACTGAACACTGTCTCTGTGTCATTCTTTCTTCGCCGACTCCGTCCACACCTTTGGGGACCCCTGGACCCGCTGGGGTTGGACCCCAGCAGGAATTAATTTTGAATATGTTGTGAGATATTTTATTTTTCTTCATATAGATATCTAATTTTCCCATCAACACTTGTTGAAAATTTTTCTTTGACTTCTGCAGTACCACCTCTCTCTGTATGTATACATACATTTTTCCCCCAGTGGATCAATTTATATATCACTGTCCCTATGCTACACTACCTTTATTATTGTGGTTTTATAGTAATTCTTGACATTTGTTAGATCCTCCCATTTGGTTCTTGGCCCTTTGCAGCATAAAATAAATTTTAGATCTAGCTTATCAAGTTCTATCAAGAACCTGTTGGGATTTTAATTAAATTATATTAAATGTATAAATCAATTTGGAAAAATGGACATTTTAGAAACATTGAGTCTTCCCAATTTGTAAAAATGGAATCTCCTTTCACTTATCGAAGCCTTCCTTATGACTGTCAATAAACCCTTATATATCTATGTGTTTACTGCAATGCCAAAGGTCTTATTCACCAGACTCAAGTAACATCTGACCTTTCCTCTACTTCTCCCTCTTACCCAGGAAGTGTTTGTGGGTTTTCCTGCTAGGGATACCCTTTTTTTCTCATTTTCTTCGAAATATCAACATTGGACAAGCCAAAATTCTCTCTCTCAGCTCCCTCTTTTGTTTTCTATACTTCGATTGCTCCTCACTCAACCAGCCTTAACCGTCCATTTCTGTGTCCTTTTACCTCCATAAAGACCTAGAATACCACAGTCTATATATTCTAAGGATTTTATCTCTATTATCTAAGCCTATATTTTCGGTGGAATTTTCTGGCCCCATAGTTTAATGCTTTCTATGCCGAGTTCTGTAGAATCTATATCTCCAGTTCAGCTCTATTGCATCTCAATTTCACATCCATACATACAACTGTCTACTTCAAATTTTCACATGGATAGTTTAAATTCTATTGTCCCAAATGCAAATTGGGACTGCTAACAAGATTCCATATTATTTGAACTTGTGTCCTTTGTAAGGAACCAAAGTCATAGAGACATGCCCTAGCCAGTTTGGCTCAGTGGATAGAGCGTCGGCCTGTGGACCAAAGGGTCCCGGATTCAATTCTGGTCAAGGGCACGTACCTTGATTGCAGTATCCTCCCCAGCCTGGGCCCTGGTCAGGGAGCATGCAGGAAGCAACCAATCGAAGTATTTCTCTCACATCGATATTTCTCTCTGTCTTTACTTCTCTCTCCCACTCTCTACGAAATCAATAAATAGATATCTTCTAGTGAGGATTTTTTAAAAAAAGGATTCAAAGTCATAGAGACACAACTGAAAAATTATACTGACCATGTGTCTGCTGATGACAAATATTGTTCTCAAGCCTCTGCTCTATCTCTTGACCAACAGCTTATAATAAAAACAGAAACTCAACTTACTCAGGAACTCCATTCTGTCTAGTCTCTCAAATTAGTTTAGTTGGATTTAATTCATACCAGTTGTTATTAGTTAATTTTCCCCCAAAGTGTCACTCTCTTTAATATGCCTTTGCAGAAGTTGTTCTTTGTCCACAATTCTCTACCCACAATCAAGTCCATCTGGTGGAGCCCAAATGTAACACTCTCAGCTTTCTCTAATCCAACCAGACAGACTTGGCATGCCTTCCCGGAACACTGAAAGAACTCACTATAATGTTATATTACATTATGTTGTTATATTATGATATGACATGACATTATAGTGAATTATATTATAGTTTATTCTACTATAATTACTGTCTTCCTAGACTGTTAGCTCCTTGGAGAAAAGATCTGTTTTTCTATTTCATTTTGTATCTTTCATATTTGAAAATGTGGCAGGACATAGTAAAATCTCAAGAAAAGGCATAGATAAATGTAAAAGGGGTTATTAAAGGACTGGAAGCACAAAGACTAAAGTGTGCCCTCAGGGTCTGTTCTCCTGAGTGCTTGGCTAAGAATTCTGAGAGTTTAGGGAAGGATACTTAACAGAGGGACATATTTTAAAAATTGAAACAGAGGCTGTAGTGGGGGCTGCAGGCTGCAGCAGGTTTGTGCACAGCCGGCCAGTGGCTGTGCCCCACTGTGGTGCGCTACCAGAGCACAAGTACACGGCCGTTTGGTTGGTGTGGGCCAACCTCACAGTGAGAGGAAACAGCCCCTTCTGCTCTCGAGAGACATTGTAACCTTCAGGTATGTCTCCTCTCTGAACGTCCTTTTCAACAGTTGAGTAATAAATCAGTTTCAGACCTTCTCCTGGGTCCTGCCGGTACCAGTACATGGCATTGTACCTCAAATTCTGTTCACACTCCAGGGTCACATCCCGGCCAGCCCGAGCGAGGCGGAATGCGGGCACCTGGTAGATTTCCGCACGAGTGGGTCCTGTGGGGTGAGGATACAAAGGCTGGGTGGGGACAAGGCCCAGAAGGCAACCCAATGCTGCTGTGGAAAGGTGCTGGGCGGGGGGTGTGCACACCCAGGACAGGAATCTGAGGACTGGGTGGGTGTTGCACTCACCTGCTCCCAGGAGACAAAGGGCCACGAAGCAGATAGCCCCGCTGCCCATGACAGGGACAGGGTCTTTGTGAAGCTCCAGACAGAGGCTCTGAGAGAAGCCTAGGGAAGAGGATGGGATCTAGGGCTCCCCCTGGCTCAACAGGCAAAATGTGTCCTTGCTAGGAAAGGACTGTCACAACTGATTCTGCAGGTGGGGCGAGTAAAGCTCAGAGCGATCAAGCCACTTCTCTTCTGTCTAGAGTTCTCCAAATCCGTTCTAAATGGGCAAGTGCCCATGTGGTGAGAAAACTGAATTCCCATTTCCTGGTCAGAATCATATGCAGAATGCACACTAGCTGTGATGAGAACTAGGAAGAGAAATGCTACACAGGCAGAATCTACTACCAATCTATCAACTGCCGTAGCCCCCCAATACTGTTAAGTGGGGAACTCCAACCACAAGAAGATCAGAGGTTCTTTTATTATAAAATAAGGCCAATTCTTTTCACCCCCTGTATTTATTATAATCGACACAGTAGAGATGGAGTGAAGGCTGCTCCAGTAATTTCAGCAATGGAGAATTTCAACACACCCTCCCCTAGGGGCGATGGATTAGAGCCGGGGTTTGGGAAAGTGCCTGGGTTTGAGTCCTGGATCTGCCATTTAGCAACTACGTCACCTTGGGCAGGTTTCCTAATCTCCATTTGACTTTATTTTCTCATCTGTGAAATGAGTATGATGAGTATTTGCTTCAAAAGATATATTAATGTTGTGAACATTATACAAACAAAAAATTTAGAACAGTTCTTAACACAGAATAAGCGTGTTTGTGTTTGTTAACATTTTCTGGGCCTAGCATTCTAATGCACAGGATTTAGGAAGTTAACACTATGTTAAGGAAAACCAGGCATTTACTGACAGGATTGCACCAGCTAGGTAAAATATCATTTCCCAGCATTGAATTGAAATGCATACAATGAGTGTGAATTTATTAATGGATGTTATTTGGACAGATAAATATTTGTTTTATTTTTAGGTCTGACATCATATGAAATAAAAGACACTTTCATGATGAAATTTGTGATTTGTGGTTGGAATCTGTTGGCTTAGAAACTGGTGAACTGTTGCTGCCTCCTCCTGGCAGAAAGAGAGAAGAGGGAGAGAGAGAGACAGAGAGAGGACAGAGGCAGGAGAGAGAGAGAGAGAGAGAGAGAGAGAGAGAGAGAGAGAGAGAGAGAGAGAGAGAGAGAGAGAATAGAGGAATAAAGGGAAGGAGGGAGAGAGAGAATGATGTAATGATTTAGAATGAGAATTGTTAGCAGGTGCAGGAGTGTGGGTAGAACTCTGGAAAAGAATGCTTTCTGACAAGTTGCTCCCAATGTGATTGGGTCAAGGCTTCAGGTTTTCAGTCACAGCTGCAGAGTTGAGGATCTCATTCCTCATCCAGGGGATCTTAACTTTGTTGGTATCATGGACCCCTCTGGCAGTCTGGTAAATCTCAGAATGATATTTTAAACTCATAAAATAGAATACATAGTAGTACAAAGGAAACCAATTGTTGTGAAATGCAGTTATTAAAATATTTTAAAAGAAATTTACAGTATATGAATATGTGTTTATCCTTAAAGTTCATTCAATAAAATATACCCTGGTGAGTCCGAAAACTGCCACGACTTCAAATAAATGATATTTTGTGCTGTGATAAGAAACTGCCTGCAACTTTCTTATCACCTGTAATATATGCAAAGATCTCTGACTCAATACTAGGAGAGGAAAATATTCTATATCTTGACTGTCATGCTGGTTACATGGCTGTAAAAATTTGTCAAAATGTATTGAAATATATAGGTACATAAAATGGGCACATCTTGTGTGTATGGTATGTTGCTTTTAACAATAAAATAAAAATTGCATGATTGGAGCATTCCAAGAATGAAGTTTCTGAGTTTCTGCTAACTTTCTATGGTAGGGATGGCTGTGAGAACATCATGAAACCCTTGAAGTGGCCCAGGGCTCATGGAATGTGCTGGGCCAGATGACCAGGCTCAAATGACAGTTGACCTGCCCAGTCCTTATTTCTGAAGGCACAGTTTTGCCAGGTGAAAACCACAGAATTACATATTTTTATAAAGATTGTGAGAAATCCATTTCTTTCATGGGTATAGAAGGTATGTTGGGTCTCCCCTTAACCCCAGCCCCCTTTTCCAAAGTCCTTCTCCTTCCTTGGATTTCAGTCCCCATCAGCTGCATTAAACAGCCCTTTCTGCTCACTTAGAGTTGCCATTTACAAATTTTTCCTTCTAGTGTATGCTCTTTCGAGTTGGGTTTCTGTTCGTTCCTACCCACCTAATAGACCACTCATTTCCTGAGCTGAGTCCATGATGAGTTTGTGTTCTAAGAAAAGCTGACATTCAGCACTGTGTATTGGCTGCTGGCACAGAGGTACAGAGCTGCGTCCCCTGGCTCGGTGGACTCTATTTCCAGGCTGCACTGGGAGTTTTGGGGGCATTTCGGTGAATATCGCTCATTGATCATGTCTGTTTTCTCAAGAATTTCTTCATTCTGTAGGTAAAACTAAAACTTGAGCTCTTCTCCCAGCTTCTGACGGTACCAATAAACATAAATATGTCCTTTTATGGGGATACAACCCGTCTTCGCATTCTGTCCTTTTCCTTTGACCAGGTGTCCAGGACTCTGGGTGACCTCAGTGTCCACGGAGCCTGTGGGGGAAGAGACAGAAAGTGGAGAAGCCCGTGAGGCAGTCTGGCATCTCGGGCACAGGAGAAAGGCCTGGCACTGGAATCTGACAAGTTCACAGCGGGAACCTACCCGCTCCCCAGACACAGAGGGCCACACAGCAGAGAAGTGTTAGGCACATGGTTGGCTCAGGAAAGGAGCAGCAGCAGGCGGCCTTCCCTCCTCAGCAGCCTCCTTGTGACATGGTTGCTTCCCATCGGTGTCAGAGTCCCCAAGTACATGAGGCTAAAACCTTGCAGAGGAAGTAGAGGCAGCGACAGCTGCTGAAAACAACTAGTGTGGATTCCAAGCTGCTTTTATCTTCTTTCCCCCTAACTCTGCTCTTTCACTATTTTTGTTATAAAGTCACTTATTCATCATTTATTGATGTGCCTGTTTAACCTGTCAGTTTGCCTCCCCCCTCCTCCCTTCCACCTTAGAGGATGAGTCATACAGCTTGGGGTATATCAATCATAGCTTTTACTGTACTTATGAAACCATGTAGCAGCTTCTTACATTAAAAAGTTAAATGTTGAATACACAAAAATTTATGTGTGGCAAATATGCAATGCGTCTAGGGAAACAATAAAATGAGTATGCTTCCCTGAACCAACCAGCTTAGGAAATAGATTACTGCTAACAATGTTTAAGCCTGTTTTACTCTTTCAGATTTCATTGTTCTTTCTTCACCATTCCCAGGTAACCATAACCCTGAAGTTTGTATTATAATTCACTTGTTTTTCATTACAAGTTTTAGCACTTGTGTAAAAATCTATAAATTATATATTATTTAATGTTGTATGTCTTTGAAATTTCTCTAAGGGGAATCCTTCTGTTCGTTTTTTTTGGGGGGGTGACATGTTCATTTTTCATTCAATGCTCTGTGAAATTAAAATGATGCATATAATTTTAGATAATTAATTTTTAATAATATGTAGCATTTCATTCTATTCAGTCACTAGAATTTATCATCCACTCTTGCTTTGGTGTACACAGTTTCTCACCTGAAGTAACTGAAATATCTAACAATGCCTTCCCATGAGGGAATATCTGTGCCTGCTCTTAGGTAGGGTATTTCACAGAAATGTCCACATCACCCCCTAGTAGTCAAAGGAGCAAATTCATCCGATATCCTCTGATCTCTTACTGCCTTCACCTTCCCTGAAATGCTGAGGGAAGCAGCAGTCAGGTACCTTGGGTATCAGAGCAGAATTAGGGAACAAGCATTCCTTGGTGTGGTAACCTGTGCATAACTAGTAACAATTCTATGCAACTAACAATTGCATAGAATTTTTACTAGGACTTAGTCACTCAATTACTCAGTTATCCCTCTAGTATTGATTGATGGCTGAGCAGTATAATTTGCCTTTTCAACCTTTTCTAGCCACCATTCAAGAGAATCTTAATCTCTCTCCTTAAATCTCTCTCCTAAGTCTTCTGCTCTTTTCTGTGTACATTCTAGCATCAAGGGACCCTATGCTCTTTCATTTTTCCAATTATGTTAAATGCCCGAATTTTTACCTCCCATCCTGATCCATTTTCTGAGTTCATGGCTTATACATAGAACTGCTTCCTTCACACTTCCAGTCAGACTGTGTCTCAGAGGCACCCCCATTCTCAAGTAAACCATGGTCTTCCTCCCCCTTGGTCCCTTAATTCATTGAGCTGTGGTGGTCTTCTCCAGTCCTCCCTATCAATTGCCTCTCATGCTAACCAATTACCAAGTTCTTTGATTTTACTTCTAACACATCTTTTAAATTTCTCATTTCCCTATGTTTCTATCACCACCATCATCATCCTGGTTACGCTGTCACTTGCCTGGGCACCTGTATGAGCTAATTCTTTTCTCTGTACTATCTCTCGCCACACTGCCTGTTATTTTTAACACTGTAGGACAATTGAAAAACATGCATGTGCATGCACGCGTGCACGCGCGCACACACACACACACACACACACACACACACAATAACAACAGACACTAATCTGATTACTACAGAAGTCAAATCCTTAAACGCTCAATGGCAGGTCAAAGGGTCTATGAGAATTCTCTGTATCTTCTGCTCAATTTTGCTGTGAACCTAAAACTTCTCTTAAAAATTCTATGAAAAACGAAACCTCAATGACTGCTATTAAATTTTATGTTGAATTCCACATTATATATTTTGATAAGGTCATGAGTGGTCTGATGTGTAATGTCTGCCTACTTGCCTCCCATTTCACTTGTACTTTCCCCCTTCCTCACTCTGCTCTTGCCACATGACTACATCATCCCATTCATTAAGCACACCAATTTCTTTCCTGCCTGAAACATTTTGCACTGGATCTTCCAACCATGAGCTACTCCCCGTTCCATTTAATTAATTCCAGCTCTTTTTTAGGATTCGCCTCTAGTGTATGTGTGTGTATGTTGGGGAGATGGAGACAGGTCTTTCTCTTGCTCGGCTTGAGTGGCTCAGTTGGTTGAGGATCATTCTGTGCACCAAAAGGTTGCTGTTTGATTCCCTGTCAGAGCACATACCTGGGTTGAGGTTCAATCCCCAATCAGGGCATTACAGAAGGCAACCAAGTGATAATTCTCTCACATCACTGTTTCTCTCTCTCTCTCTCTCTCTCTCTCTCTCTCTCTCTCTCTCTCTCTCTCTCTCTCTTTCCTCTACTTCTTCCTCCTCTTCTCCTTCTCCTTCTCCTTCTCCTTCTCCTTCTCCTTCTCCTTCTCCTTCTCCTTCTCCTTCTCCTTCTCCTTCTCCTTCTCCTTCCCCTTCTCCTTATTTCTATGTCCTTCAGTGAGGGGGAAAATAGAGTCTACCTCTTACTCCATCCTCCACCCATCACAAAGGTTAACTTGATTTCAAATACAACCTATTCTAAGGAGTAGAATATAAATCCAGAGCACAAAAAGAAAGTGCTACACTTTAAAAGAATTGGTCACTTATACCATGTGGGCTTTTATTTTGGTGGTACTAGTCCAAGGAGGATAGGACACAAATTTGGATTGGATAACATTCAGTGCTATTGCCGTATTCCCCTAAGAAAACACATGTGGGCAGTGGGCTGTGTCGTTAACAGTCAGCTGGATTAGAAGAGGCGAGTTTGCACACAGCATCTCTCCCCACTAACTGACATGGGAATACCATGCTCCTAAGCCTAATGCAGAGGAGGGAAATAAGTGACTGCTGAGAGGGGTGTGTTATCACTGGCGCGTTTCATGCCAGAACCTAAAATGCTCTTATCTTTCCCTTGCCATTGGTGAAAAAAGCAGTGGGATTATCTAAATATTTCACTAGCTTTCTTCTTTCAGCTGAAAATGCCAACAGAGTAAGGGCTGCAATTAAAATGGGACCCTGGTTTCAGTGGCAATGAACATAGTCTGAGACAAGGAGACTGAAACCCGGTGGGAATTTAATCACCAGGAACAAAATGAATGTAGTCATCATGCAGATACAATGCAGCAGCATGTCCATTGCTGAATTAGTTCCCATCTTATTCTGCTCATTTCTACGTAGTCATGGGCAATGTCTTATTTCCAAGCCTTCATTTTCACACGTGGTTCTCAGCACCTACTCCCTGGTTCTCAGTACACAATGCTCTTTATCCTAATCTTTCACAAATTCTAATCCCTTTAGGTATTTGTTTTAGTTTCTCTCCTGTTTTATCTCATTTTTATAGGGTTTGATTAACCATAACCCTTGGGTCATAACACACAAGCATTATTGCTGATGCATGGTTATCCTTTGTTTAAAAATATAATAGGGACTTGTGAAACATCTCCCCCCAGCTCGCCCCACAACATTCAAGGTAGACCTTGACAACATTTAAATTTAACTATGTGGTTCTCTCCATCCCATCTCCTGCCACTTCCCATCCAAGTCCTATTAAACACCACCCTGAATTTGTGTCATCATCATTCCTTGCCAGTGTGTGTTAGTAAATGTATGATAACCAGTTCTCTAGAGGAAATAAAACAAGACCTGATTTGCTGTGTCTTTTGATTGCCATGGTGAAAATATTACCAGTATGGCCCATTGACTTAAAACTACCAACATGTCACTGAAATTGGAGTTAGGAGAGATGTGTACAATCGGCAACTATGAGCTGGTAAAAGCCAGTTCCAACAATAACTGTTTCTTGTTTTTAATATTATTTTATTGAATATATGTGCAGACATAAAAATTATTTTCTTAATTTAGTTGTTTTTAGCTTTATAAAAAGTGCATCATGCTTTACATAATCTTATCACAGTTAGTTTTTGCCCTGATAATTTATATTACATGGCTAAGATTCACCTGTAACATTACTCATCACTGGAGTTCACTCATTCTGACTGGTGTATATAGTTCTGCATCGCATGACTACCTTCTAGATTTAGTGGAATTTCTGGGTCATGGAATATAGGAATCATCAGCTATATGAGATAATGGCAAAGTATTTCCAAATTATTTGTATCCCTTATGCTCCCACCACTAATCCTGTGTTTCCATACCCTCTCTGTTTATATTTTTAAGCTTTTTCTTATTTTGTTAATCAAATGGATATAAACTTACATACCATTGTGCCTTAGTTCACATTTTACTGACCCCCAGTTAAGTTAATTATGTCCTCATCTGTTTACTGGTCATATATATTTCTTCTATTAAATGGATATTACTATATTTTGCTTATTTTTTATTGGGTCATGCAAGACTTGTGGTCAATTAAATTTTTTGTTTCTTTCTAGGAAAGAATTTTTCTGGAGGGCTTACACTCACTACTCCACTTATTTTTTCATGGCGTCTGATAGAACTTTCTAGTTCTGTAAACAAGCCACGTTGGTCTAAACTCTTTTATACACTCCCTCTGCTCTCTCGCCCCTTTCACACCTTTTCTCAAGAGCCAGTTCAACCAACACCTTAGCTATGAAGGTCCTGCACATAGACATAGAGGGCACATGCCTTGCTTTGTACCCAGTCTTACCCTGGTCACTCATTAGTCAAAACACTATGTACTGTGCATCATCAACTTCTTTCAGGAGTGAATCTCTCTGCTTGGCTGCCTTATAACTCTTTATCTCAAGGGCCTAGGGTGGTGACAAGATGGTGCTGAATTGTCATGGGGAGCCAAATGCCAATAGGATAGAAAATAGTGTTTTATAGAAGCATTTAGAGATCTAGCTAGAGGATTATGTGCAGTTCTAAGAGCATATGATTAACATACGGCAGAATTAGGAAAAAAAAATCCAGGTTTTATAATTTTCAAACCCAGTAATTTTCTCATGTCAATTGGCTATTGGCCCAGCTCCATTCCCATACTCAGATTCTTTCTCTCTCCTTTTCTCTCTCTCTCTCTCTCTCTCTCTCTCTCTCTCTCTCTCTCTCTCTCTCTCTCCACACACACACACACAGATGTTTCCATCAGAGGAGCTGTGGTTTTTCTCTCTGCACACCTCCTTCCACAAGGCTCCATGGGTTTGGTGGTGGGGAAGAGGGGCAAAGGTTCTTGCTTGGGCCTCTGATCTCTGCCCAGCGCTGTGTCACTAGCACCGCAGAGGTAGAAGCTGCTGTCTGCAGGATGGGCACTCATCACTGTCAGAGTTGAGAATGTTAGGTTTGGATGGATGATGGGAAACTTGTCCTCGGCGAAACCTTGCTCGTATGTGGCGGCGGAGCCCATATTGGAAGTTGCCATCAGTATGAGGCCCTGTTTGGGGGACTGACGATACCAAAGCATAGTTGTGGCCTGAAGGTCGACAGTATGGCACTGAATCTTCACAGAGGCTCCACTGATATGAATGGCCCTTCTTGGATGTTGAGAGACGAGAGCACCGAGCCCAGAGCCTGCTGAAACAGAGGTCAGAGAGATGAAGGAGGCCAGCAGGACCAGCCCCATGTGACCTCAGGCAGGGAAATCATGGCCTAGACCCCTCGCCTTTCTCCCAGCTCCCAGAGTCCTGTTTGTTTTGTAAAATCTTTCTGTCAGACTCCTTGGATCATAAACCCCCCAACCTACCCCCAATCTGCTCTGACTGGTGACTTCTCACTTTACTGTTTCCACTCCACAGCAGGTGTCCCCTCTCATTATGATCAGCACAAAAATCCACAATCTCTGGCCACCACTTCACTCATGCCAACACCCACACACACTCATTCAAGCTACTCAGATAATAAGGCTCATACAGGGCCCCAGAAGCAACAGAAGCAGTAGCATCTTCAGGTGCTGGCCTCACACCACAGGGCTCTCAAGAGAGGTGTAACCAGCTCCTCATCTTCATTCTTCCTTTCTACACCCCTAGGAAGGATGTTACATAATCCCAAAAATGCTCTCTTCTGCCCCCTGGTGATGACCTGTGCCAATGATGTAAGATTCCCTTGCTCTTTCTCCCTATCAGAGAACCATACACACACTGTTGAAAGGGGCCTTGGAAAAGTTCTCATTCGACTCCTAATTTTATAGAAGATACACTGAGGCCTACATCATTTCAAGGATTTAAACGAATATTTTAGACTTCTATAGAAAAGGGGTATATATTTGTGTCATAAAGGGCATTATGGTCAGTTCTTTATCTCTGTGTCATATCCTCAAAGTAACTAATGTAAGTCCTGACAGTTGGTTTTTCTTCTTTATAATGCAAATACCTGCCTAAACTTTGATTGCTGAGGCGTTCACTTCAAATTTGAATAACCCATGGCTAGATACAGGGGCTAGATAAAGAGCCAGGCAACAGGCAGCTTCTCCCTCCCTCTAGCCCCCCAGCCCCAGGCTCTCGGTTGATTTCAATAACTGACCACTTTGAGCTTCCTGCACTTTAAGTTCCTGCTTTATGTTTTAAATTCAACAACGAAGAGTGAGCCCATGAAATACTAGGCCCCCACTCTCTACCCCAATAAAAGCTGAGGCTCTGGCCCATGTGTGCTGAGTCAATAAACCTGTGTCTTTTCAATGTTTCCTGAGGGTTCTTGCTGAGGATGTCTTGCAATCATATTAAGAACCACAATAACCAGCCACAATATTGGTTATCAGGAGGCTGAGCCCAGCGCACGACACTAAGATGACTCATGCTTGTTTATCTCCTAGTGTGTACTCTTGTGTTTGGCTTTTTTTGTTCAACATTATGTTTATGAGATTCACCCATCTATGATTTTGAAAATAATATTTAAATTTTTGCTATATTTTATTCTATTGGATAAATATAACACTGTTTCTCTATTGCATTATTGATGGACATTTGGGTATTTTCCAGTTTGAGGTCATGGTGAATAAAGCTGCTGGGATGGTAAGTTCTTCTCACATCCTTTTCTGTTTCCTCAGAATTCTGAATTATTTCTTGACTTAGTTAATATACAATTACAGATTGGCTTTCTGACTTGTCTAATTTACTACTGATTACTTCCAGGATATTTTTGAATTCAGAAATTATGTTTCTTGTACCTAAGAAACATTATCACTCTTTGATTATAGTTTTCTATAATTATTCTTTCTGGTTAATAGATGTGATGGCTTTTCATAACTTGTTACGGAAACATTTAGTGATATTTTAACTTTTTTGACTTTTATGTTCTACAACAACTCTTACAGCTTGGTCATGGGAATGGGGATTATTAGGAAACTTTACAGCTAAAGAGTGCTTTTTAGTATTAGGAAAAAGTAAATGATTAAGATACTATAATAGAGTGCACAAATCTTAAGTGAACAGTCAAGAGTTTTACAGTGGACACTTTTAAATCAAGTAAGATTTGCCTAGCCGGTATTGCTCAATTGGTTGAGCACCATCCCATGAACCAAAAGGCCCCTGGTTTGATTCCTGGTCAGGGCACATGCCCCCAGGTTTTGGGTTCAATCACCTGTTGGGGCGCATTTTCTCTTTCTCTGTCTCTCTCTCTCTTTTCATGATACAAATAGTTAGATGGTAAATAGATAGATGATAGATAGATGTAGTTTTTAAAACCAACCTAGTGGATCACTGAAGTATCGTGCCATTCCACACAGCATGGTGATGGCAGCAGCTGCGTTGAGTGGCTGGTTAAGGTGGAAGAAAGTGGGCAAGGGTGGGTATTGAGCAGCGTGCCACCTGGCAGTAGAGCAGGGCTCAGACACGTTTGTGCACAGAGGGGAGGGGGCCGTGCTCCACTGTGTCTACACTGCTGGCACAGAGATACACAGCTGTCTGGCTCTTTCGGGTGGATGTCACGGTGAGGGGAAAGAATGGCTTCTTCTCCCGAGAGGCGCCGTAGCCCTCCGCCAGGTCTCCCTGCTGAACGTCCGTCACAACTGTCGAGAAGTAGATCAGTCTCAGCCCTTGCCCTGGGTCCTGCCGGTACCAGTACATGGAGTCATGATCGAAGTTCTGTTCACAGTCCAGGGTCACATCTCGTCCTTCCTCTCTGAGCAGGTATTTTGGGGTCTGAGTGACACCACTACGCACTGTGCCTATGGAAGACAGAGGACAGTTCTGGAAACAAAGCTTAAGAGGGTGCCTAGACTGCTGTTACGAGGGAAAGGCTTAGATCTGGAGTGTGGCACCTTCCGGACAGGAATTTGCTCCCTGAACCCCAGACTCACCTGCTCCCAGGAGACAAAGGGTGATGCAGCACAGCATCTGGGCCATGGTGGGAAGGGAGTCTGCTTGGGCTCCAACCACTTGCAGGAAGACAAATGCAAGAAACTTAGCTCTGGGGATCCCTTGGCTCTGTGTGCAGAATTTGCCAGAAGGCTAGAATGGATAGTGAGAAGGGATCCTGGAGATATCCAGGGCGGGCTTCCTAATTTTTCAGATGAGGAGACAGAATGGAGACCTGAATTACTTGCACCCCATCCCCCTTGTGCCTCCCTCTCTAACATTGATGCTACCTGGCCTGGGTGGGCTGGCCCCCAGCAGAGTGTCACAGCGATTGGCTGATTGGCCGGCTGGTGATTCCTTCCTAGCCATGGTAGGGTTTGATCACTACAGCAGCCTTGTCAGCACTGGTCACTCCAGAATGTGGATTTTATCTTTAGCCCCATTGCGGCCATGGATATATTCTGCTCTAGATCCATCCTGTGCTCATGCCAAGACCCCCTTTCATTCGAGAACCTTCTCTCTGACTGCTTTTACTTTTGTCATTTTTATTCTCTCAGAAGTTTCCCTGTTTCTCTTCAGTGCCCTAGCTAACTTCCATGTGAGTGCTCCTTGAGTATCTTTTAATGGATTCTTCATTTCTTAGATAAGTGTGCTGCTTTCATTTCTTTTCGTTTCTCCCTGTTTTTGACATTTCTGTTCCTAAGTTTTGCACTTCTGGCTTGGGTTGGTTATCTTATCTTCAACGGCTTGCTTGCATATATCTGTTTGGAGTGGAGACTTCAGTTTTTCTTTTGACGCATGGTTGTTTTTCAGGGGAGGCAGTGGAAGGTGAGTTTTTCCCTCTCTCCTATGGATGTTATGTTCCTTTTGTTCATTTTCATAATGTCGGGGTGTTTACAATATAACCAGCTTAATGGGATCCTTTTCCATTGTCCTGGCAAAGTCTGGTCACTTCAGCAAGTTTTGTTTTCATGGGGGGAGGTCCCCTCTTATTTCATGATTCTCTCTTGTTTTGCAGGACTCTAAATTTTCCCTTATTTTTTCTTTTTTCCCTTCACTAAAAGGACAGAAGACCTTTTTTCCTTCCCTTTTGAGTTTTTTTCTCCCTCAGAAGCTTAATATTCAGCTGACCTCCTCTTAAATCCCATGCCTGGCACTTTAAATGGAGTAAGCTTAGAGTCTTAGACCCTCCTCTCTCCTGTTCAGCTCAGGTCTGACTCCAGGGTGACTCCTCAAAGTAGTCACTGCCCCTCTCTGTGCCCCTGGCAGAGAGGGGAAGGACCACACTGTGAAATAATTTCAGAAAATCAAAAGGCAGGAAACACAGCCGAGTAACAGGATTTGTACCCCTTCTTGGTGAAGGTGGACTCCTTTGGTACTTATGCACTTAAATGACTGCATTCATCTGCCTCTTGATTTTCTGAAACTTTTTCACCAAAGCAAATGAAAAGAAACACATACTCTGGATGCCCAACATTTGTTGAGTGATAAGATTTTTAAAAATATTCAATGAGATAACAAAGAGTTTAGATAATAGTTTTCTAATAACTCATCTTCGAAAGTCCAGGCAAATGTATTCAACTCTATTTTCACCATCTCTGGGATAGCCTACAGCTGGAGCTTTAAGTCCCAGCATCCCAGCTACCCAGGTGTTAGTCAACAAAACCAGGATGATTCCAGAATCATTCGGAATAAAAGCCCAGTCCTTTGAGTAACACAAACCTGGTTTTATTTTCCCCCTCTCCCTCCCCCTCTCCCTCTCCCTCCCCCTCTCCCTCTCCCTCTCCCTTGCCCTCTCCCTTACCCTCTCCCTCCCCCTCTTCCTCTCCCTCCCCCTCTCCCCCTCCCTCTCCCTCTCCCCCTCCCTCTCCCTCTCCCTACCCCTCCCCCTCCCATATCCTCCCCCTCTCCCTCCCCCTCCCCTCTCCCTCTCTCTCTCCCTTCCTCCCTCTCTCTCTCTCCCTCTCTCCCAGTTTAAGAAAAACAACAACAACCCTGGAACCATGTTTTCTCATATTGAAAATAAAGACCGCATTTCCTTTGCTTGATTATTTTGCTTTTTCACTAAAATTCAATATCTAAATCATGCAATGGAGAACTTGAAATAGAGTATGAAGTAAAGAAAGGAGAACTGTTAGTCAATAAATATTTAATCTGACAAATTATGTCAACTTTTGCGGATGACAGTCTTAGTTCATGAATATGGACTGGGGGGTTCCTTGCTATTTCTACAGCCCTCTTCTATTCCCACCCTCACCCGGAAAAAATTCCTCACAGGTAATTTGTGCACTAGTCAGATGCCAGGTCCCTTCCTCAGCTGTGGCCTTCTCCCCACCCCCAGCTGGGGCTGTGTCAGGGCGGGGCCTGGAGGAGTTTGTGCCCTGGGAGGATGTGACTCTGAATTGGTGTGGACAAGGAGCTAGCACAGAAATACACTGCAGAGTCGCCCAGCTCTGCCAGCTGGATGTTAAAGAGGCTGGGCCCCTCTTTGGGAAATTCAGCCAAAAAGCGTTTTGTTGGCATTCCTGAGTCGTCCAGGATTTCTCCTCTCCGGAGGTAAATCATAAATTTCAGCCCTTCCTGCAGGAGCTGCCTATACCAGTAGATGTAAATGTGGCCTTTCACTGGGTTGCAACTCAGGTTTGCCTCCTGTCCTCTCCCCAGGACCAGGTGTCTTGGATTCTGGATGACGCTGCTGGCATTCGTGGGACCTCAGAGGAGAAGAGATGGCATGAGACAAAGTCCTGAGGGCAGAGGAAGTTTATAGCTTACAATGAAGTAACCCCAAGGCGAGTGCAAATAGCTTTGAAGTTGCCTGCGTTCATTTAAAAATTCACATGAATTTTGCTTTTTGGTCCATAATGCAATTATTTGTTTTATAGAAATGGCAATATCTTTCAGAAAATCTTTGGGCAACATGGAGGTCAGAGCATATTTGAGGCACAGCTAAAGAGCCACTGACAAAGGCCACTGATGCTGACCCGTTACCCAGAACTCACCTACCCCCAGGAGCCAGATGACCACCCAGCAGCGGAGTATGGTGCCCATGGCTGAGTTGGGCATGAGGGGAGTCCCTGGGCAGTGAAAAGAAGGGTGCTTCCTGCAGCTGCTCAGGGAGCTAGACCTCACAGCTGCCTCCTATGAGGTGGGTCTTCCTGTGACGTCACCATTTCTAATGGATCCTATTGTCTCTGGAGGTGATCTTGCACATCAGTTGAATGGGACATCCTTTTGACTGAACTATACAAACATCCTGGCTTAGTATGTGTTACTATGGGGGCTAATGTGCAGGGAAAGCCAAGAGAGGAGTACAGTGCCTTCATTATTGGTCCTTAGTTTAGGAATGATTAATTTTTACCGTATCCCTCCCCATTTTTTTCTTACCTTCTGTTTCTTTATTTTCATTTCATTGGCTCATGTTATCTTTCCATTTTCTGTTGCTGAGCAGAGGTAGTGACCAGATGTGATATCTAGGTTCACAGCAAAGTGGAGACCAGGGTAACTGGGGAAAAATTAGACTCAGTTTCCTTCTTTCCTCCTTCACCTCAGTCATTTCAAGCATCTCGAGGAACTTTATTTTATGGTTTATAATTTATTTCTCTCATCTCTTATTATTCTATTTGCATTTTTTTTGTTTATCCTCACCTGAGTATATTTTTTTCCATTTATTTTTAAAGAGAGTGGAAGGGAGGGAGAAAAAAAGAGAAACATCAATGTAAGAGAGACATTGATTGGTTGCCTCCCACATGCATCACGACCGGGGCCAGGGATGAACCTGCAACTGAGGTACCTGCCCTTGACCGGGAATCAAACCCAAGACCCTTTGTTTCGTGAGCTGATGCTCTAACCACTGAGAAACACTAGCTGGGGCTGCATTTTTAATATAAGTACCTGTTTTAAAGAACAAATAATAGCAAAATTCAAGCTCTCCCTCTCACCTTGTGTCCCTAGAACAGGGGTCCTCAAACTACGGCCCGCAGGCCACATGCAAATACAAATATTGTATTTGTTCCCGTTTTGTTTTTTTACTTCAAAATAAGATATGTGCAGTGTGCATAGGAATTTGTTCATAGTTTTTTTTAAACTATAGTCCAGCCCTCCAACGGTCTGAGGGACAGTGAACTGGCCCCCTGTTTAAAAAGTTTGAGGACCCCTGCCCTAGATACTATTTGTCTTCCTGTTTTATTCTCTTTAATCACGATGGGTTACTGATGTTTGAGGGGTCTTCCTTCTTTCATCTTTCCTACCCTGTGACATTGAATAAACATTATGTGAAAAGAAGGCATCGTGAAAAGAAGATTCAAAGAAAAACAAGGCAGCCTATTAGAATTTACAGGCTCTTAAAGGAGATGCAATCTATACATCTAGAACCAGCTAGGCTTTGAGTAATAAATAAGATCTGTCAACCTTTAGTGTCCAAGTAATGGCTCAAGGCCTTGCCTTATTAATAGCAGGATCCCAAGGCCTCCCTAAAAAGCTCTCATTATTTTGGGAGGGATTCAGCAGGCTTCCCCAAATATATACTCAATCAAAATGTAGTTGCCAACATCGCTTGGAGTCAGCACAGTTATCTCTCTTGGAAATACTCTAAATTCTCATGAATGCTTTTTTAGAACAATATATTTTTATTGGTTTCAGAGAGGAAGGGAGAGAGAGATAGGAACATCAATGATGAGAGAGCATCATTTGCCTCTTGCACATAACACACTGGGGATCAAGCCCGCAACCTGGGCAATTGAACTATGACCCCCTAGTTTATAGGTCGACATTCAATCACTGAGTCAAGCCAGCTGGGCTGCTCACGAATGCTTTTGATGGAAATGCCATCACTGGGCTCCCATGCCTGTCTCAAGGGACGTTTCCTTGGTGCTGTTAGAACCACTAATGCTCAGGCTGCCAGGGCAGTGTTGGAGTTTACAGAGATGTGGGGACATGAGTTGTCTCCTCCTCATCTCTGAGGTGATGTTGTTACTTAGGCCCCAAAGCAACCCTTCTTATCAGCAGAATCTAGCCAAGCAACTTGTGAATAGTTCCATCAGTTTCTGATTGGTTACCAGTCAAAGAGGTTAGATAAGGACAGATGCCTTACCATGAGATTTTACTCTCCACTCCTCGTTATTGCATGTTCCAAAGCAAACCTCTCTCTGTCTTAGCTAGATCAAACATTGTGATGAGTATGCAACAGATGCAGGCAGCAAAGCATTGTGTTGGAATCTACAATGGTCATATACATTATTGTCCACATTGGGGCCCTTTAATATGTGAAAGAGGGTGCTATTCATAATGATGCCAGGACAGCAGGCCTGAACCAGGAGGGCCATGGTAAAGCCTTTGATCGCCTTACAAAGATGACTTTCTGACACGCTCCTTTCCTGCCATCTGGCGGCAGTGGGGGAGATTGCAAGGAATGAATATGTACCATTTTCAATAGGAATGATGTATAATGTCTCTCCCAACCAGATGTTCTCTGGATCCGTGTAACCTACATGTCCAATATGTTCAGTTATTGCCAGATTGTCGTGGCATGCCTTCCACAGCAATTCCTTATGGTCACGCGGGAAAAACAGAGCTCTATCCTGAGAATAGTCATGTTGGACCTTAGAGACCAAATAGTGCAAGTCTCATATTTTAAAAAGGAGAAACACCGAGTCCCAGAGAGCTGAGAGCACTTGTCTTACAGCTAAAAAAAAAATAAAATAAAATAAGAATTCAGAGTTGATTAGGAATAAGGTTTCCTGACTTTGATTCCAGTGTCTGTGGCCCTGAAGCAGCTGAGTGTTCAAATTTATGAAATAAAAGTCCATGCTCCTTGGGCAACTGTGCAAGGATCTGAGGTTTGAATTTCCTGGAATAATCCTGGAGTGAGGGTCATTTACCAGTGTTTTTTTCTTTCTTCCGCTTCCCCTTCCCTTTGAGAGGTTTGTGGTATCTGCACTCCCACAGTTATTGCCATTTAGTCACTGCCCTGAGAGCGTGGCAGTCTTGTGAGGAGGCACCCCTGTGGGAAAAGGATGTAACACACCTGCCGTAGTCAGCATTCTGTTGTTCCACAGAAAAGTCAGCGCATCTGTGGGGTACATCGATGGGGTGAGACTGCAGGGGGGATGTGTTTGAGATTAAATCAGTAGGAAGTTCTCAGTGTTTTGGTCATGTCAACCTCAGATATCTGGTCTCCGTTCTTGAACATTTTTTATTGGGAGGCTGTATTGATAAACT
Source organism: Myotis myotis (assembly GCF_014108235.1). Lineage (NCBI taxonomy): Eukaryota > Metazoa > Chordata > Mammalia > Chiroptera > Vespertilionidae > Myotis > Myotis myotis. The sequence continues at coordinate 51,962,301 of NW_023416315.1, forward strand.
TGGAACCCACAGACTGCCTGATTCTGCATTATTCTGTAGGAATTTGAGAAGCCCAGAAGCATGCCCAACACAATCATTGAAGGGACAAGTTACCGTCTTGCTCTCTGCTGGTAGCAGCCAGAGATGCCTCAGTCAACCTGGTTCTTCCTTCTGAGGCAAGAAGATGAGGAAGGGATCTTTTCAAGTGTCTTCCTGGAGTTTGGGAAGAGGAAGAAGCCGGCCATCAAGTTTGAGCCCCGGAGAGGACTGACTCAGCCTCCCTGTGCCAGCACCACCGAGGCACAGAGATACAGAGCTGAGCCTCCCAGCTCTGTGGCCTGGACCTTCAGGGTGTGCAATAGCTTCCATTTTGTCTTTCAATTGAGAATCATTCCTTGGGCATCCCAGTGTTTTGCTATTGGGAGGAAATCAGACATTTCATTTCCTGCCTGAGATTTTGTCGATACCAGTAAACAAATATGTAACTAGAAATTGGGTCACATCTCAGAATCACCCCCTGTCCCATCTTTGTGATGTTGTAGCTGGGAGTCTGGCTGCTTCAGGGTTGGAGAAGAGAGAAGCCACAGAGAGTGAAGGGTAGCCCAAGGAAAACATCTTCTACCCAAATTCCCATGCACTCCCCAGCTCTCCCACCCCCAGGAGACAGAGGGTCACCCAGCAGAGAAGCCTGGTGTCCATGGCAAGATCAGCAGGGGATGAGGCTTTCCCAGCAATGGGTTCTGATGCACAGCAGCAAAGAGTTCCCTTGGCCCCACAGGGTGGGATCTGGCCATGACATCATAGTCCCTGGCAAAGCCCACAGCCTCAGAGCACCTTCTGTAGGAGAGGAAGAATCCTTGGTCCAAATGTGTGTTTATTTTGATGCATGGGTAATGTCAACTGGCTCCAACTCATGCCAAGGTTCTCAGGGAAGTTTAAGTTTAAGGAAAGCATAAGAGGACGTGGGAAAGGGAAAAATAATAAGTAGAAAGAGAAAGAGCAAGAAGAAAATGGTTGAGCACTACACTAGGATTGAAATTTATCAATGTCATAAAGTTCTCTTGGCAGAATTCTCAAATGTTAGCATGAACAAAAATCACCAGGAGTGTGGCAAAATTACATCTATTCTGATAGCCCACCCCCAGAAGGTTAGACTCTGACATCTGACCCAGTCCCAGAGTCTACCTGTTTAACCTACACCTCAGGTGATACTGAGGCTTGTTGCCTCAGACCACACTTAAACATTTTTTGAGTAGAGACTTTTAATAAGCCACACTAACAAAAAAGGCCACTTAGTGTATTGAACTGGAATGTTACAATTTAAGGAGAACATGAGAAAATTTTCTGAGAAAGGAAATTTTTAATAGATAGATTTAGGTTCTGGAAACTGCATTTAAAAAAGAATAGATGGCCCTGGCCGTATGGTTCAGTTGGTTGGGCATCATCCCATGCACCAAAAGGTGACAGATTATTGGTTTGATTTCCAGTCAGAACACATGCCTGAGTTGTGGGCTCGATCCCCAGTAGAGGGTGTACAGAAGACAGCTGATCAATGTTATGCTCTCAAGTTGATGTTTCTCTTTCTCTCCCTTCCTCTCTGTTTAAAATTCAATAAAATGTATTTTTTAAAAGAATCGATAGCCCTGGTGGGTGTGGCTCAGTTGGATGGAGCATCATCATTGTCTCATACACCAAAAAGTGGCAGGTTCAATTCCTGGTCAAGGCACATGCCTAGATTGTGGGTTTCAACCTGCTTGGGGTGTGTTTGGGAGGCAATCGATTGATGTTTCTCTCTCTCTCTCTCTCTCTCTCTCTCTCTCTCTCTCTCTCTCTCTCTCTCTCTCTCTCCTGCCTTCCTCCCTCTAAAATAAATAAATAAATAAATAAATTAATTAATTAATTAATTAAAAGAATAGAGGAAAACATGAAAACTAATTGAAAACAATTTGAATAAAGCTGAGAGAAGAGAAATTTCAGCAGAGATGCAAAAGTAAGTCTTTGGTCTAGTAAATATATAATTTTTTTTAAAATCCTCACCCAAGGACATGCTAAAAGAGAGGAAGGAGGTGGGTAGAGAAACATTGGCTGCCTTCTGCATGAACCCTGACTGGGGATCGAACCCTCATTCCAGGCAGATGCCCTGACCGGGATTAAACCTGCCACCTTTTGGTGTATGGGACGATGCTTAACCAACCAAGCCACTCGACTGGGCATAAGTACATGATTTTACTCTTTAGGAGGATAGTTTCACACGAATGGAAATAGTCCAAGAAAAAGCTGAGAATAGCATTCAAAGGAGTGGCTCCTCTGTGAGGAAAGCAGAGTGGTGTCACCAAGACTGGATTTGGAGAGGAACAAAAATGGACACTGAGAAGCACTCACTCTTGAGCCCTGAAAAGAGACTTAAAACAAGAAGCCATAACACTAGATAGACCATAAAGGTGAGAGCTTCTATTTCAAGGGGTCAGAATGAAAAGCAGTGAATTTGGACTTCTGGGAGTAGGACAGCTAGGTTTAGCTTATATTGAAATAAGAACAGATGGGACTAGAAAGAGTATATAAACAACTCTAAAACATAGTAGTGGGTGATATAGAAATGACAAGTTTGTAAACAGAATGGAGCATCAAATTTTAGCAGAGCTACTTAGAACTCTGTCACTGCTCCATGTAATGGAATCACCTCCCTAAGTGGGGTTAATGCCAGAATGCCTCCTTGCTGGTAAATGCATTTTCCTCATTACAATTTGGATCACGTCCCTGAGGGTTTTTCCTTTGTCTGCATCAACTTTCAATAGGTATTTTGTCACTGAGAACAGATTAGTCTGTCACTTCCCTCGGCTCCATAGACACCAATTAGTGACTTTGTAGAGTCTAAAATTGTCATACTGACATGTTTTTTGCATTACCTGGATTCAACTTCTTAAAAAGAAATTCACCAGAGTCTCTACTTGGTCTGACATTATTCTAAAAACTGAGGATTTACTAGCAATTGCCGCTCTAATTCCTTCTTTTTTCCTAGGTTCTCTGTGTCCAGCAAATGTATTAATCATCCTTCATTCCCCACTTGTGATGGGTACCCATTGGGTGTCCTGGCCCCTAGTTAGAGAATGCCTCTCTTTGAAACCCTTGATCCATAAGGTCAAAGTGGCAGGTCACACGCTGCCATGTTGTTCAAAATAACCCACCCTCTTGGCTAAAAGTGAGTTTTCCAAGAGTGTGTTCTTCAGTAAACAGGATCATTTTTGTTTTGTTTTGTTTTCTAGATTTCTAATCTAGCATGAATGAAAGTCATGTTGGTCCTTCTCAATGTGGCTGAAGGGCTGACGTCTGAATCTATGATCCTCTACCCAGTAGGAGATCTAAGAAAGGGAGAAGACAATTAATAACAAGGAAGAGTATGGGGCCAACAGGGTGGGATAGCAAGTGTGTTGTCAAATTAGCCTTGTGATGATTCTAGGACTTCCTTCCAGTTTGTTCTTGAGAAATTTCTATGTCCTCCTTTTGGTTCCATGAGATACACATTTAGCCTTGCAACAAATTCCCCTTTGGCATAAGCTGGCTCTAGTTAGCTTTTGTTATTTCCTTTCAACCTAGTATACCACCAGCTTCCTGAGCTGGGCCCAGCATGAGTTTGTGCACTAAGGTTCACTAATATTTAACACTGTGTGTTCACTGCTGGCACACAGATACATGGCTGAGTCCTGCAGCTCTGTACCGTGGATCTCCAGGATACAGGCTGAGTTCTGGGGACACTCAGCTGAAAATCTCTCCTCGGGCATCTCTGCTTCAAGGATATTTTTGTACTGAAAGGACACCAAGAACTTGAACTCTTTCTTCAGGATCTGTCGATACCAGAAAACATAATCGTGCCCCTTTTGGGGGACACAATACATTTTCACATTCTGTCCTTTCCTTCGATCAGGTGTCCTGGAGTCTGGGTGACTTCTGCAACAACGGAGCCTGTGAAGAAAGCAGACAGAAATTGGAGACTTAGCCCGTGAGCGACTCTGATGACATGGACGGAGGCTTAGAACAGGGAGCTGACAATTTCAGAACAGGGACTGACCTGCACCCAGGAGACAAAGGACCATGGAGCAGATGGCCGTGGTGCGCATGGCAGAATGAGGACACGAACAGAGTCGGGTGTCTGCCTCTTAGGCTTTCTTGTCCCCCGAAAGCAGCTACTCTGAGACGTGATCACTTCATAGAACCTAATAGTCTTTCTATGAAGATGTCACCCCCCCCCACCCACCCAGCACCCACTCAGAGAGAGCAGGGAATCACTCTCAGAGAAGTGGGCCACTGTCCCGGCCCCTCACTCTGGAGCTGGGGTGCAGAGTTCTGTCCATGGAGAGAGGCAGGCCACAGGCATGCTTGACTTGGACTTAAGGACTTGCCAGGCCTTACTGACCTTTTCTTACGTGTATACTGCAACCTATGTCCTCCTTTTCTTCCTTCATTGCTCCATTCTTTTCTTTTTTTTATTTTTAATTATGTTTTAATTGATTTCAGAGAAGAAGGGAGACAGAGAGAGAGATAGAAACATCAGTGATGAGAGAGAATCTTTGATCGGCTACCTCCTGCATGCCCCCTACTAGGGATCGAGCCCACAATCAGGGCCATGCCCTGACCAGGAATTGAATCATAACTTCCTGGTTCATAGGTCAGTGCTCTATCACTGAGCCACACCAGCCTGGCCTTGTTTTCTTTTCCTCCCTTTCTCCTTCCCTCTCTCCTCATGAGGGTCAGATTTGCATCTTGGTCTGATGGTTCTCTCAGCCTCCTCAGCTTCCTTCCCATTTTCTCTCATAGGCATTTTCTAACCCAGGCTTGGCATCTAATTCTTGGAGGACCTTACTTAATGCATATAGAGCAAACTCTAGTAATTTTAATGTATATATAATTTTAATATATCTTACAAGGCCCCACATCTAGCTTTTGATATGAGTCCTATCTGTGCCACTTAAATAGTTCATAGATTTACATCAGGCAAAATAGTTAGACGTGTTATGAATAATGCATGCCCCAGGCAATACATGTCTCTCAATCTGGAACAAGTTCTCAGTAGTTCTAATTCTCCTTACTTGATAAGAAACCTGTGAGATGGTCTGGACATGCCTATGAGGGCACATTCTTCTCCTTAGGGAGAGGATTCATGGGAGGAGTCTACTTCCTGCCTGGGCCTGCCCTTTAATATATTGCTAAGTCCCCAACTTAGATTAAAAAACAGTAAGAATAACAATGTCACTATTTCTCTACTGAAGAGAACAGAATGGGTGATTAAAGTGATTCTGGGAAAACACCACAAACTGAATGTCAGGTGAGGATAGCCACCTTTCCACTCTTGGTTTAACTGTCAATGGTTTTTGTAGGTTTAGGCCCAACTTCCAACTGCAAAGGAGATAATGACAGCCATAAACCCACTTCCTATTGCTGGTGTGTGTGTGTGTGTGTGTGTGTGTGTGAGTGTGTGTGTGTGGGGGTGGGGGGTGTCTAGAGAGGGCTCTTGGATTTGGAAACAGGTTTATGAGCAGAGAGGAGGTTATGCTCTAGCTCTGTGTACTTGCTGCTGGCACAGAGATACACTGCGGAGTCCCCCAAGCCTGGTGAGCGGATACGCAGAGAACAGAAAGAAGTATTAGGCCGGCTGGGTTGGAAGTTGTCCGAGGTGTCTGTTTCATTGTTAAAATCCTGATCATAGTAGTAGAACAGCAGCTTTGGGGCTTGGTTCAGCTTCTGTTGGTACCAGTACATGAGCTCATGATTTAGGCCCTGAGAGCAACTCAGGGTCACTGGTTTTCCCATCCTGGTAACCTGGTATCTTGGGTTCTGGGTGACTATGGCACCCATGTAACCTGCAGAAAAAGAAGAAACATTTAGAGATAAGAGGGGAACTCATGTTGCTGCCATAAAAGAAAGGCACAAAACTGAGGACATCATGGCTTTAATAAAAACTGTGCTTCTGACCAGGACTCACCTACTCCAAGGAGACAAAGGGCCACACAGTGGAGAAGCCTGGGACCCATGGCAGGGCCAGAACAGGAATGGGGCATCTGTCTGTTCCACATTCTGATCTCTGGGTTGAGAGGTGGGAGCTTTGAGAGTCCATGGTCTCTGATAGGTAGTTCTACCTGTGATGGCAGTGCTGATGTTGACATCACCAAGGATGGGTCCCTTCTTGTGATATTATGCACAGCTTCCTACTTGGCAGGGGCCTGGGCTTAGCTGGGTCAGGTATGAGGCAAATGTGATGTTTTCTTATCTGTCCTGCTTCCAATATCTGCCCCACGTTCATCCATCTCCATCTCATTCCTCCTTACTTACATTCTAAAAGCAGTTCAGAGGTTCCTCAATACATGAATAGCTTTTGCTCCAGTTTAGCTGATAAACCTATTGAGCTAATGTCTTTATTTTATTATCCACATCATTGATGAATGAAAGGTATCTGCCAACTGCCCCACCTTTATAAATAGAAATCAATTTCTGGAATTCCTCTATCTTTATCCACTTTTCAGAGCATATCAAGGAAATCCTCTACAACTTTTGGCTATGGTGACACCATAATGCCTCCTGGTAGCCAGTACAAAAGTTTCTAGAACAGCCTTCCTGCATTGCCCAAAGATCTGAGCAATCAGGTGAGACACAAGAGGGCTTAAAGATGTATCTAGTCTGATATATATATAAAATTTACTGAAGTGACATTGTTCTGCTCCTACTAGATCCATATCCCTCAAACCAAGCACAACACCAGGGTACTGGCAAGCCTCACTAAAAATAACATGGCCCTATTGTGACAACTGGAATTGACCTCAAAAATGTTGGTTGACACATATTTACATATCATGCTAACCCATGTTTTTTTCCATTAAAAAATCAGACCCTATGGAGAAAGGAAAATTAGCTTTAATCTGTAGTCAGTGACCTGGCTATTCCACTCAAATATGAGATTTTAAAAAAGTATTTGGAAATGTGTTTGTGCTGGACAAATGGAACCTAAACTTAGCGTCATTGCCAGCACTATTAGGGAGCAACCTAAAAACCAGCAATAAATGAGATTTGATTCACTATTTTTATTTCACTACGAAGACATTTAAATTATGATAAGCAGGAATATGAGAATATGGCCACAGAGTCACAATTTCTTTTAGATCAGAACAGCGAGTTGGGCAAGAATTACACCAGGGTAACACATACACACTAAAGAAACAGAAATGATAGACTGAGGTCTGTGTGAGGAGCCCCAGACATGCCTCAGATCACAAATGTATCACAAATATTCTTGTATTTCAAGAGTTAATTCTGGTTCTTCCTCTCCTCTCCTCTGCTCATGGGAAGAATTCTGCTGAGGGTGGGGAGAGGGTACGGTTTTGCACAGGAAGGGGGCCTGACCCTGAAGCACTGGGTTGAGGCTGCTGGCACAGAAATTAACAACGCAGTCCTCTGGCCATGCAGGCTGGACCTTCAGGGTGGAAAATGTCCCTTTGGTCCACTCTCCTGAGAACCGATCGGCAGGCATCCCTGATTTGTCCTGTACATACTCTCGCAGGAAGCAGACTAGAAATGTTATTGCTTTCCCTATGGCATGTTGGTACCATAAGAGTCTCATGTCCAGAAATTGGGTCCCATCTCAGAGTCACAGCTTGTTCCTTCCCTATAACCCTGTGGCTGGGAAACTGAGTGACTCCAGCCGATGTGTGTCCTGTGGGAAAGGACAGGAACGTAGAACACATGACAAGAGTGGACTGGGCAAAGGCAAAGTGGAGATATTCAAACGTACAAGGACTTACTTGCTCCCAGGAGACAAAGGCACACTAAACTGAGAAGCCTGCACACCATGACAGGATCCAAATAAAAGTAAGAACTTTTCCCGATGACAGAACTTGTAAGTATGAGCAAAAATGAGAGCAAATCTGTGTCCCCTTGGCGCCATAAGGTGTGTCCTGGCAATGACATCACCATACCAGCCAATGCCTATTGTCTCAGGAGCGCCCTCTAGGGAAGAAGAAGCATAGAAGGAAGAGCAAAGTTTCTCTGAACAAGTTTATCTTTTGAGGGTGATGAAAAACCAATGCCAATAAGTTGCCAACAACCTTGACCTGTTTCTGCATTTAAATAGGTATCTTCTTATATGTTCACAAAAAAAGTTGACCAAAGTAAAGAATGCAACTTACTTTCCTGGTTCTGGTCGCTGGGTCAATAATTTTTATCCTTTTAGAACAAAATGTAAGGTCTTGAAATGTGTCTGAAATGTAACAGATGCCCTATACATTTTTTTGTTTAATTATGTGAATTAATTAAGATGTACCATGGATGCTATCTTGATGAACCAGGTGGCTTTCTAGGACAGGTGACGTGGTGTTCAGATAGCAATGACCAGTGATGGCTTGCATTGAACAGGCAGACTTCCAGTTAGATAAGGGATAGAAAGAATTCAAATATTTAGGAAGAGTTAAAACACATCCAAAGAAAATTGTACCTGGATCTACCAAGTTTCTATTCTTCTAGTTATTTGCATGTGTGTTCTGGAAATGAAAAAAGTGAAATGTTACATGCAAGTTGAAATTCCTGGTATTAAAAGTGAATGTCTAGGAATGTAAAATGGCACAGTCATGCTGGAAAATAATTGGGTAGTTTCCTTAAAAAATAAGACTATATTTAATGACTTAGAATTGTCAGATCTCAGAGGGGAGGGAGGTGGAGAGGACTGAAAAAGATCAACCAAAAAACATATATGCATAGCCATGGATACAGACAATAATGTGATGAATGCCTGGGGTGCAGGGGTAGGAGGGGGCTGGGTAGAGGGAGGCAGAGGTGGGGGGATGGGAGATATCTGTAATACTGTCAACAATAAAAAAATTACTTAGAACTGCTTGCACACTTAGTGCCAATGTCGATTTCCTGGTCTTAATATTTTAGTATTAGAGGCCCAATGCATGAAATCATGCAGGGAGGTGGGGGGGGGGGTTGTTCCTCAGCCTGGCATGCGCCCTCTCTTAATCGGGGACCCTTCACTCCTAACCATCCACCTGCTCGCTCTTTACTGCTTGGCTCACAGCTCCTTAGTGCTGCTGTGGAGGCTCACCAGCCATGAACCAGGCTTCTGGCTGAGCAGCACTCCAGCTGTGGGAGAGCACTGACCACAAGGGGGCAGCTCCTGCATTGAGTGTCTGCCCCCTGGTAGTCAATGTGCATCACAGCTATTGATCTGTCATTCTGGTTGTTCCACCATAATGGTCACTGGGCTTTTATTATGTAGATAATTATGGAGATGCAATCATTGGTGGAAACTGGATGAAGGGTATACTGGATTCCTTTGTTTACTTAGCAACTTCCTATGAATCTGCAACTATTTTCAAATAATAAGTTTTTCAAAAAGAAGACCTCTGAAAATGTGGGGGGAAAAAGGTGTTTTGTTACAAATAGGAGCACAGTTATGGAAAAGTTACCATGAGAGGGGTTTAGAAGAAATTGGAAAGGAATGAGCAGATCTGAGGATATAGCCATGGTACCATTTAAACATTCTGATAATGAAGGCAAAGGCACAACCACTAATCATGAACTGAGATAATCCAGCCTAGATAATGGCCCTTTCACAGTTCTTGTCTTCCATAGGGAGAGGTAGAACACCAAACCCAGGCCCATGCTCTGACACAGTTGAGTCTGGAAAGACGCTGAGGATGGCTGGGGTGAGAAGGGGAAACAGGAGGGTTTCTGCACTGGGAGGAGATGACTCTGCAGCGCTGTGGCTAAGCTGCTGGCACAGAGGTACACGGCTGAGTCCCCGGCTTCTGTGGGCTGGATCTTCAGAGTGGAGAATGATCCATTAGGCATCTTAACTGAGAATCGATCCTTGGGCATCCCTGTCTCATCAACAGGAGCTTGATTAAGGAAATAAGTTAGAAACTTCAGTCCCTGTAGTGAGGTCTGTCTGTACCAGTAAAGGCTGTCATGGCCAGAAATTGGTTTACAGCTCAGGATTACTTCTTGTCCAATCTTTGTCACCTTGTGGCTGGGTGTCTGGGTGACTCCAGCATCTAAGAGCCCTGAGGAAGTAGACAGAGTTTGGGAACAAGATAAGGAACATAAAAGAAATCAGAATTGGGAATATTTTAAAAATGCAGAATACTTATTTCTGGGGACTCACCTACTCCCAGGAGACAAAGGGTGATACAGCTGAGGAGCCTGTCGGCCATGGCTGGGTGGGGCAGGAGGAGGCTTCCCCCAGAGAGGGCCCTTGTGGGCATGAACAGAGGGGAGAGTGTCTTGGCAGTGACATTGCGCTCTGTCACTACTCATAGGCCCTCCTCCCAAAGGTGAACATGGATTCTCTACAGAAGATCCATTGAAGAACTATCCTGGATGTGGCCCCAGCACATGGGCCTTTTCTGGTGAGAAATGCCAGTTGTTTCTCTGGCCTTTATCACCCTGTGCTGTTCCTCTTTTGCACATTTCTTTTCATTATATCTGAGAATTTTTCTTTAAAAAAAGAGAATTCCTATGCCCTGAAAGAATTTTGGGGAGTAATATTTTACAAGTTACCTTGGTAATAAATGAGACAAATTTATATATAACACAAAGGTAGGCATCACCCCCTGTCCTCCTTCCAATGCCACTTTGTTGAATTATCAGTAGAAGAACTTGATCTGTAAATATTCATAGATTTGTCCTGGCTCATATGAATTTATAATAAAAAATAGCATATGTGAACAACATATGTTTTGTTTTTATAAAAGAAGAAACATCCTCTATGCATTATCTTGTAATTTCTAAAATTTGACAAAATATATGAAAAGTCCTACATACCAGTAGAGATGAATTCATCTCTGTTTGCCTTCTTTCTTTATTTATATAAATGTTTTTGCATAAGTGGGATCATATCATATTTTTTGAGCTTCATTATTTAATAATTGTTTGGTTACAAAGTTTCTGATATTGAATAAAAAGATACCACCAGACCACCAGATTAGAGGGAATCGATTCTTTAAATGTAAGCAGAGTATCCTTTTGACCTATACACTTCCCTGTGCACACCTGGAGGCCCAATGGAATACTTGTCAATGAGTATCAGATCAGAGAATTCTGTCAGTGATATGGCTGTGTTGTGATCGTTGCGAAAATACTGTTGACTAAGGAACTTCCCTTTTGCCATCCATAGTGCCTTGAAGAAGCTGGATTAAATCAGGGTTGGCATTATGGTCTTAAAACCTTGTACCTTGTTTAGACAATGTGAGAATTAAGAACATAGGAGTTTAGCCTGGCTGGTGTGGCTCAGTTGTTGAGCATAAACCTATGAACCGGGAGGTCACGGTTCGATCCAGATGAGGACACATGCCCTAATTGCGGGCTCGATCCCTAGTAGGTGGCATGCAGGAGATAGCTGTCAATGATTCTCTCCCATCATTGATGTTCCTCTCCCTTCTGAAATTTAAAAAAAAGAACATAGAAGTGTATAAGCTGTTGTGTAAGTGGGCTGAAGGTCAGTGACTAAAAGAATCACAGGAGGAATTGTGCTGAGCTAATGAGACGGGGAAAAAAGGAAAATAGAGTAGGATGATGGAATGTTTGAAATAGAAATTTTGAAAAGTTTTATTTTATTTTCTTAAATATTTTTTATTGACTTCAGAGAGGAATGGAGAGAGAGAGAAAGATAGAAATATCAATGATGAGAGAGAATCATTGATTGGTTGCCTCCTGCACGCCCCCTACTGGGGATAGGGCCTGCAACCTGAGCATGTGCCCTTGACCGGAATCGTACCTGGGACCCTTCAGTCCACATGCCAATGCTCTATCCACTGAGCTAAACCAACTAGGGCTGGAAAGTTTTGTTTGTTATTTATTCTGTGGCCTGGAATCATCAAAGTGCATCTGAAAAGGATTGGAGACATCAAAAGATCATCAAAAGTGAGGAGGTCAAGAAACTGAGAAGCCAAACTCATGTATAAATTGTCTATGTCATGATGATGTCACCTATGATGTCAGGGTTAGTAGTGAGGAGAGGAAGTGATTGAGGAGACATCTGATGGTAAGGAAGTCAGTGCAGCAACAAAGGTTAATATTCTCATGCCATGTGTGTGAGGAGCTGAGTATTAAAGCAGGGGAGAGGAGAATGGTCTGGACACAGCAGGGAGGAGCCAGGGGGACAAAGAATGCACTAAAATCAGATGTATTATGTTCAATATAACTAATGGCATAAACACTGAGGACATTTTACTGTTTCCACCTTCAAGGTCAGGGCCCCTGAATGGCAAAAGGTGGAAGAATGACAAGTGGTATTGGCTATATAACAGAATTCTAGAAAACTTGTGGGAAATTCTGTTAACAGGGAGAAAAGGATGGAGGGCTGAGGGGCCATTATCGGGCGCTCCTACCATTCAGATGGGGAGACCAAGGCAGGAACACAGGAAAATCCTCAGTGTGGGTAATAAAGATTTATCTTACAGGTGTGGTGAGTTTTGAGCCTCCTTATAGTACATTTCCTACGTTATTTCCTATGTAGTGATTTTTTAAATATATATTGATACCTTGTTATTTCGTCTATTGCCATGCCCCACAACCATATATTTTTCTTGGTGAGAGAGTTGCAGGGAAGACTTTTACACTCAGAACGACTGAAGGCTGGGGTGAGAAAGGGAACCAGAAGGGTTTCTGCACAGGAAGGGCGTGACTCTGCAGCGCTGTGACTAAGCTGCTGGCACAGAGGTACACGGCTGAGTCCCTGGGTTCTGTGGGCTGGATCTTCAAAGTGGAGAATGATCCATTAGGCATCTTAGCTGAGAATCGATCATTGGGCATTCCTGTCTTGTCAAGAGGAGCTTGATTACGGAAAAAAATTAGAAACTTCAGTCCCTCTAGTGAGGTCTGTCTGTACCAGTAAAGGTCATTGTGGCCTGAAATTGGCTCACAATTCAGTCTTACTGCTTGTCCCATCTTTGTCACCTTGTGTCTGGGTGTCTGGGCGACTTCAGTATCTGCATGCTCTGTGGAAGTGGTGGACAGAGTTTGGGAACAGGATGAGAAATATAAATGGAATAAAAACTGGAAATATCCAAAAAGGCAGATGCTTTATTTCTAGGGACTTACCTACTAACATGAGGCCAAGGGTCACACAGCAGAGGAGCCAGGTGGCCATGGCAGGGTGGGATAGCAGGAGGCTTCACCCAGATGATTACTTATGGACACGAACAGAGGGTCAGGGGTTCTAGTTCCTCTGGTCTCCACCAGGTGGAGAGTGGCTAGTCAGTGACAATACTCTCTGTCACTGCTCATAGGACCTCCTCCAGAAGCGAACATTAGTCTTCTTAAGAAGACTGACTGGAATAGGGCATATCTATTCTGGGATGTGATTGGCTCATTCAAACTCTCCAAAACATTCATCAATTGTCACCTCTCACACCCTGTGCTTCTACCATTTTTCTTCTCTGCTATATCACATGCCTACTGTCTGCTAGACATTTCATTGTATGTGGGCCATCAACACTGTAAATTCTGGACACCAATAAAGTACTTTCTAAATCGCAAGTCCTTCATACTCCTCTGAAGGCAAACCCTATCTTCCAGACACACAAGTCTAAATAATTTTTTATTGAATTGGGGCTTTTATCCAGATTCATCCTGGGAGGATTTTGATTGGCCACCATGTTCATTATGAAGGGACACAAACAGATGCCCTGGGCAGAGGGAATTGGATTTAACCAGGGTTGACATTAAGGTCTTAAACCCTGAAACTGGTTTAGACAATGTGAGAAAGAAGAACACAGGAGTTTAAAAGCAGTTGGGTATGTGGACTAAGGATCAGTGGCTAGAATAATCAGAGGAGGAAGGGTGCTGCATTCCTCAGATAAAATGAAAGGAAGAATAAGTAGGAGCATGAGATGATTGAAATAGAAATTTTGGAAGGAGCTTATTTGTTATTTATTTCATGGTCTGGAATCATGGAAATGCATCAGGAAAACACTGGATGCAGAAAATTATTGAAAGTGAGGAGGTCAAGAAGCTGTGGAACCCAACATGTATAAATTGCCCATGTGACGAAGAAGTCACCGATAATGTCAGGATTGGTAGTGAGAAGTGAATGAGGTGAGACCTGATGGTAAAGAAGTAAGTGTAAGAACAAAGGGTAATATTCTAATGCTGTGTGTGTGTGTGTGTGTGTGTGTGTGTGTGTGTGTGTGTGTGGAGAGCTGGGTATTAAGGCAGGAGGAAGATAATGGTCTGTAAACTATAGGGAGGACCCTGGAGGGTAAAAAGTGCACTGATATCAGACATCAAAGAAGATTATCTCTTGATGTAAACACAGTAGAATTTTATTCTTCACTATTTCCACCTTTAAGATCGGGGCCCCTGAATAGCAAAATATAAGTCAATGACTGTGTCCGTTGACTATATGACAGATCTCTAGAATCCTTTTGGAGGAAAGTCTGTTAATAGCTTAGAGTGAGAAGAGAATGGAGTGCTGAGGAGCCATTACACAGAACTTCTACCATTCAGATGGAGGAATGCAGGAAAAGCAGGAAAATCCACAATGGGGATAATTAAGGTATATCTTACCTGTGTGATGAGTTGTGAGCCCACAGACAATTTGTGAGTAACCTTGAAGCCTATTTCCTACATTACTTCCTATGCAGGGTTTTCTAGGTGGATACGTTATTACTTCTGTTCTTGAAATCCCCAAACACATGCATTCTCTTGATCATGGAGGAGCACTGAAGATTTTTACTCTGAACATCTGGAGGCTATAGTGAGATGGGGAAACAGGAAGGTTTCTGCACAGGGAGGGCATGACTCTGAAGCATTGTGGCCAAGCTGCTGGCACAGAGGTACACCCCTGAGTCCCCGGGTTCTGTGGACTGGATTTTTAGAGTGAAGAATGATTGGTTGGGCATCTGAGCTGAGAATCGGTCATTGGGCATCCCTTTCTTGTCAAGAGAGGCCTGATTGCCAAAGTAAATCAGCATCTGAGGTCCCTGCAGCAAGGTTTGTCTGTACCAGTAAAGGTAGGTATGGCCTAAATTGGCTCACAACTCAGAGTTACTCCTTGTCCCTTCTTTGTCACCATGCTCCTGTGTGTCTGGGTGACTACAGCATCTGAGAGCCCTGTGGAAGTGGACAGAGTTTGTGAACAGGATAAGGAACATAAATGGATTCAGAACTGGGAATATCCAAAACTGCAAATTCTTTTTTTTTTTTTTTTCATATGTCGAAATGATGGAACTTTTTTTTTTTATAAATAAATGGGAGATGGCAACGTAATCACAAAATGACGTACATCGAGTCCAACATAACCCGAGGACTGACTGTATATAAAAGGCTAATATGCTAAGTGTCCGACCATCCAACTGGTCGCTATGACACGCACTGACCTCCAGGGGGCAGACGCTCAATGCAGGAGCTGCAGAGCTGCAGTGACTTGGCAGTGGCAGTTCTTGGGTGACATGGCCCAGAACCAGAGAGGAGGGAGCCCGGTTCCTCACAGGGCCACGCAATTCCACCTTCATCAGTGGGTTATGTTGTTGCTGGGGCACTGTCAGCCCTGAGTGTGGTTTACTGCACACTTGCGTTTGGGTTCCACACCCTGTACAACAGCAACTTTGCAGAATGCCCTCTTGCACTCTGGGACCCTTCAGGGGATATTGGAGAGCTGGTTTTGGCCAGATCCCCGCAGGCCAGGCTGATGGACCCCACCTGCCAGAAGGATCCCGCTCACTCGGCAGATGTCCTTTGAGCCATGGCACCACCCCAGGCGTGGAGCCAGGTGTGACCAGCCAGGGAGGGCCCAAGGGAGGTTGGCTCCAGGGCATGTCTGGCCCATCTCGCCCAGTCCTGCCCCACCGGCCACCTAATTAACTTCCTTTCAATGTGCATGAATCCATGCACCAGGTCATTAGTAGTTAATAATACTGTAACATATATTTGAAAGTTGCTAAGAGAGTAGATCTTATAAGTTATTATTACATACAAAAAATAGTGTAACTATGTGCGGTGATGGATGTTAACTAGACTTGTTGTGGTGATCATTTCAAAACTGCAAATTCTTTATTTCTGAGGACACTCCTACTTTCATGACACAAAGGGCCATACAATAGAGGTGCCAGGAGGTCATGGCAGGGAGTTGCACTAGGAGGCTTCACCCAGATGATGCCTTAGGAACATGAACAGAGGGGCAGGGGTGCTGGTTCCTGTGGTCTCCACAAGGTGGACAGTGGCTTTTCAGTGACAATTCTCTTTGTCACTGCTCATAGGACCTCCTCCAGAAGCGAACATTAATTCTCTTCAGAAGACTGACTGGAATAGGGCATATCTGTTCTGGGATGTGATTGGCTCATTCAAACTCTCCAAAACATTCATCAATTATCACCTCTCACACCCTGTGCTTCTACCATTCTTTCTTCTCTGCTATATCACATGCCTACTGTCTGCTAGACATTTCCCTGTGTGTGGGCCATCAACACTGCAAATTCTGGACACAAATAAAGTACTTTCTAAATCTCAAGTCCTTCATACTCCTCTGAAGGCAATCCCTAGCTCACAGACATACAAAGTCTAAGTAATTTCTCACTGATTTGGGGCTCTTAACCAGGACCCTCTGAGAAGCATTTTGATTTACTGCCACACTCATTTTGAAGGGACATAAACCGATGGCCTTGGAAGAGGGAGCTGGGTTTAACCAGGGTTGACATTATAGTATTAAACCTTGAACCTGGTTTTGACATTGTGAAAATTAAGACATGAGAGTTTAAAAGCATTTGGGTGTGTGGATATAAGCATCCTAGGAGGAGGAGGTTGTAGTGAGATAGAAAGAAAGGGTAGGAGCATGGAATTATAAAAATGGAAGTTTTGTAAGGAGCTTGTTTGTTGTTCACACCATGGTCTAGAAACTTGGAAGTGCACTTGGAGAAGGTTGGAGGTAAAAAATTATCAAAAGTGAGGAGATCAAGAAACTGAGAAGCCAATCCATGAATAAATTGTCTACATGATGATGACATCACCAATGATGACAGGGTCAGTAGTGGGAAGAAAAAGTAAATGAGAGACCTGACAGTAAAGAACTAAATGCAAGAACAAAGGGTACTATGCTAATACCATGTGTGTGAAGAGCTGGGTATTGAAGCAGGAACGTGGGGTATAATCTGGAAGCAGCAGGGAGGATCCAGGAGAACAAAAAATGCACTAATACTAGACATAATATATCTAATTATATCTTGTGGTATAAACACAGTAAAATTTTACTCTGTTTTCATCTTTCAGGACAGGTTCCATGAATGGCTAAGAATAAGACAATCGCAAGTGGAGGTTGGCTATATAAAGAACTGAGGAACACTTGTGTTGGGGTGGAGGGGGAATGGATTCTGTTACAGCCTGGAGGGAGAAGAGAATGGAGGGCTGTGAAGCCATTACCAGGAGCTCCTGCCATTCAGATGGAGGCCAGTGCAGGAATGCAGGAAAATCCACAGTGTGGCTAATTAAGGTTTATCTGACCTGATCAGTTTTGAGCCCACAGAGTATTTTTGAGGAATTTCTGAAGCCCATTTCCTATGTTGTTTTCTATACAGGGTTTTCTAGGTTGATACCTTATCACTTCTTTTCTTGTTAGCCCCAAACACACGCATTTCTCTTGGTGAGAGAGTCACAAGGAAGACTTTTACTCAGGACCCCGTGGGGCTAGAATGAGACGGGAAAGCAGGAGGATTTCTGCACAGGGAGGGGTGACTCTGCTGCTCTGTGGCTAAGCTGCTGGCACAGAGGTAAACGACTGAGTTCCAGGTTTTGTGGGCTGGATCTTTAGAGGGAAGAATGATTTATTAGGCCTCTGAGCTAAGAATTGGTCCTTGGACATCCTTGTGTCATGTATAGAAGCTTGATTGCTGAAGTAAATCAGGAACTCCAGTCCCTGCATGGATGTCTGTCTGTACCAAAAAATGTGCCTGGTGGCCAGAAATTGGCTCACAACTCAGAGTTATTTCTTGTCTCATCTTTGTCACCTTGTTCCTGGGTGTCTGGGAGACTCCAGCCTCTGTGAGCTCTGTGAAAGAGGATAGAATTTGAGGACAAAATAAAAATATTGGAGTAGGGAAGTGTAGCATGAGGATGCTAAATATTTTGCAGACTCATCTACTCCCAGGAGCCAAAGGTCCACCCGACAGAGGGTCCAGGTTCCCATGCCGAAGTGTAGCAGATGTGGAATAGCCCAGCCCAGGACCCTTGTGAGCATGAGCAGAGAAGCGCATTTTGGCACATTTTATCTCTGCAAGATGCTCTATCAATAACATCACTGAGTGATCCACCCCTCCCCCACCTCCAAGTCGGGAACTCCCTTCAGAGAAAAAAGCTGCATCTCTGGGAAATGAATCTGACAGGCCTTAATTATAATTGACCTGGAGTACAGAGTTATGCATCTAGAGGTTCCCTGAAGATATTATCAACTGATAATACCTTTTCTATAATACATTTTATATAAAGCCTGCCAACTATTTCCATTTGAACCTCCAACTCCAAGTATTTAAAGAGGAATTCATTGTCTCATTGCAAGCCAGCTGCTCTCAAACTCACATACCTCCCACTGGTGACTTGATGCTGCTGGTCACAGACACACACTCAGAATCATCCATCAGTTGGTTAGGAGGTGGACTGTAAGTCCTCCAAGAAAAACAGGATTGTCACTTGCATTGTTAGGGCTTCAGGGGCTGAACTGATGCCCTGAGAACTGAATTTGAGCCCTCTTATTTGCAGTGAAAGAACTCTCTGAATTTATTTGTCTTTGAGTTCTATTAAATTCTCAAAGCCCATAGCATATAATCTACATTTCTCAAGCCCCTCCCCTTCAGAAAATAAGCAGAGGGTTTTCTTGTTCTTGAAGATTTGCAAATAAAGTGCTCTACAGTTGATTCAAATCTCATTCTTATTCCTAGAAAAGTTCAGAGTTTTCCATCATTAACATTCGGCCTTTTCCCTGTAAAAGGGGAGGATGCCATAAACCCACTTCCTCTCATGGTGGGAGTTATGGAGAGCTGAAAGAAAGCTGTTTTTTGAGTTTGTCTAAAATTATGTCAATTAACTTGCATGTTAACCAAGAAGAAGGACCAGTTTAAGTCCCTATTTTGTGGTTAGCACAGAGACATACTGCTGAGGCTCCTGAACTGAGGAGCACAGGCCAATTAAAAAAAAAAAAAAAGCAGATAGTTTGCAGGCTAGATAGTATGACCTGAGAGACCTGTTTCCCTTGTTGGGTCTATCTCTTTGACTTCTGTTGGACCCAAAACATAAAACTGTGGTCATTATTCTGTTTTCAAAAACGATCATTATTCCTTTCCTGTACTAGGTACCTAGGTGGGGGAGGCAGAATGATGGTTCCCCATGGATGTCCATGTCTAATCCCAGGCATTGTGGATGTGTTATCTTAACAAGTGGGAATTTAGGTTCCGAATGGAACTAAGGTGGCTAATCAGCTCACTTTAGTATAGAAAGGTTATTCTGAATTTCCCAGGTTGTCCCCATGTAATCACAAGGGTCTTAAAATATGGAAGAAGGAGGAAAAAGAGTTGGAGTAGCATGAGAAAAGACTCAACTGGTCATTGTAGGCTTTGAAGATGGAAGGAGCTATGAGCCAAGGACTGTGGTTGACCTCTAGAAGCTAAAAAAGGCAAGGAAACAGATTGTCCAGAAGGAATACAGCACTGCCAACACCTTTATGTTAATCCAGTTAGATCCAGGTTGGACTTCTGATCTTTGGAATTGTAAGATAATGCATTTGTGTTGTTTTAAGCCACAAATTTTTTGGTGATTTGTTAGAGCAGCAATAGGAATCTAATACATTACAGTATCCATAGGACTCAGTCCCCATGGGTGAAAGAAGCAGAAATTAGATATAATACATGATACAGAGTGAAAACAGGTGTATAATCATACAGAAAGAACTTGGAATCTGGCCAAAGGAAGCCCAAGAAAAAACTATGTCTGCCTCATAAGCTTCCAAGAAACATACGGCAGCATAGGGTGACTGTTAAATTCAGAAGTACACAGTGCCATCTTCATGCTAACAGCAACAGGAGAAATTCTGTTGTTCTAGTGCATCCCAGTCCTTGTGTGATAAGTGCTTTTGCTGGTGGTATCACTTTTATGGTCAGCTCCCTGGGGCCAGGGTCCCTCTGATGTGGTCAAGGTTAGCACCATCATTTCTCCCTACTTACCCTCTGCGGAACAATAGGTGGACTATCCTGGACTGGTTGGGGCCAGACTCACTAAGGCTCCTCTGACACTCAAACTGCATGTCTGCTTTTCCCAGAACATGCAAGCTTCACCACCCAGCTCCCTGTGCTGCACAAATTAAGCAAACTTGGAGGAATGCCCAATGAAAGCACACCTGCCATGCAGATCTCAATTCAGAGCAAAACCCATCTCCACGACCATAAAGCTAGAAGGGCTGGTCTCTGATGTCTTCATTCTCATCACCATTCAAGACATCTGCAACTCCCTAAGTCTAAGGCGCACCCCAGGGTTTCCCTCAATCCTCTTCCTCCAGAGAACCTCCCTAGACTCTAGATGACAACAAAGCCACAGTGCCTCCTAGTGGCCAGTGGACAGAAACAGCACAAACATGCTCTCTTGACAGGACCTGAGGGGGCGGGGTGCTTTGTTTGATGGAGTAAAGGGAATATAAGGTATTATGATATGTTGGTGTTAGAGGATTAATAAATAAAATTGTATGACTATGGCCGAACATGGAAACACGTGAAATTTGCACATTGGAGTCAGACATGTGTAGATAATACTGTCAGTTTTAATATTGGTAAGTAACAGGGCTCAGCTGTGAATCTGAGTGGACTGGCTAGCACTATACTGAATCTGAATTTAACTCATTTTTCTCCCCTCCAAACTACAGGTGGACCCTATAAGAAAAGAAAGTTGCCCAATAATCTCAGTACAGGTTGAGAAAACACCAAAGAATAGGTGTCTTCACTAGGTAGCCAGAGAGAAAACAAGAAGATAGAGACTAAAGTAAGATGAAGAGATTAAATAAAGGAATGTCTTTGCCTTTCCATAGAAAAGATTCAACAAGAAATAAGAAAATTGGAACGGGAGGATTACTTTAGAGAAGTCCCCCAAAATGGGAAATGTGGAATAAAGTGTTTCCCACAAGACTGAGTTTTAGAGGGAAATACAATTAGCTATATATCAATTACTTTTCCCAATTGCAACCACTTACCTTTGGACATACTCATTTAAAAAGCACAAATGTGTCGCAACAGCATTAAATGAATTCCAAGTCTGTTCTTTATTTTCTGACAAAGTCTAAATATTCAATCCCTATTTTATTTTTCATCTAGTCATATGGTCCAATGGAATGTCAGAGGTTATGAGTAAAAGTAAAACAAGTCATAAAAAAATCCAATAATAAAATGACAAAAACAAATAACTCCCTCAATTTGCTTATGAACACATACCCTTTACGTTTTTTTCTTTTATTTTGGTTGAAATTAAATTTGAAATATAAATCTCTATGTCATTTAAGTTATATATAAAAGAAATGACAGACTAAGAATCTGACATTATTTTTTTTTAATTCCAAACAAAATTCTTTTGACCTTAGTCCTGGTAATTACAGTTGAGAACATTCAAACTACCCTTCTTTATTATCTAAATAGTTGGATAAAATAACATCAAAACCTTTAATTCATTAATGTCCTAAAAATATATTGAGGGCTGGTATCTTGGAGAAGGTGTATAGGGAAAGGGCACAGCCATCCCTTTGCCCTTAGAGGCATTGGCCAACCTCAACTCAGTGCTCCTGGAGCTGACTCACAGGACAGTCAAAGGTCAAAGACTAGAATGTACCAAAAGAGGAACACTGACAAACTCAATGTACACGTGATCTAGAGGTAAATGTGTTCTCTGGCTGACCCAGGACACCTCAGGCTTCAAGGGCTAATTGAGGCAGCCCCAGCTTACTTATAATCCCTGAAATGGGCAAAAGCAAGATAAAATTCTCTTTGGAGAAAGATCCATTTATCGTAGACAAAAAAATTACATATAAAAATCCAGTGTCTGGCACGAAGTCAAAGATAATCAGATTAATAAGAAAAAATACAAACACCATGAAAGCACAAACATCATGACCCAGTAGCAGCAGAAAAATAAATCAATGAAAATAACTCCATAGAGACCTCCAATGTGAAAATTATCAGACTCTAAAAAAACTGTTTCCTGTGTTTAAAGAGATCAAAGGTAATCTAGGAAGACGTTATTAGGGGATTAATAATTATGCCGCATGACATACTGGATTGGAAAAGCAACCACAGACAACTTCTGGCAAGGAGACAGTGGATAGTTGTGCTCCACAATGACAGAAGTTTGTCAGACAAGTAAATGAGATGGAGACATGGGCAGAGGAGTTGAGTAGATACACAAAGAGTCAATGGACATATTTCATGACTTGCAGTCTTAGTTGGATAGGGAGGAAGTGAAGCCAGCAGGGGCTGAGTAGCAGTGATAATACCTTCAGGAAAATCTCAGTATGCTGCTTTCCAAATAGTTCCAACCAGATTTGCAGGATGACTTCTAGTCTTAGAGAATCCAGGCAGAAGATAGAGTACAGGGCATGGACCTCAACACAATGAATGTACTGTCAGATGCGATAATGGGATCAAGACCAACTGATCACTTCAGAAGTTTTTACTAAGAAATATTTTAATGCATTAAGGAACTGTTTACATATACTAAGGCAGACAGCTGGAAATCTCCTCAACAACCCTGAACTGCTTGGCTCTGGTCTGGATATACTTTGAGCTGGGCTGGTTCCATGGAAGAGTTAGACTTCTCTGGAGAATTAGTTTTAAGCTAAGATTTGGGACTGGTTGCCAGGATATCCACTTGTGTGTATTCCTTTGAAGTAGGAAGAGGACTGAATAAAATAATTGAAACCATCAGCACCATCAACATCATTATTATCAACAATTCCCACAAAACAGGAAAAAAAATGTTTTTCAAACACATACTATGCATTGAGACCTTGATGCAGAACACTTGCTAAGAAAGGCAGAGAGGATGCTAGAGAGTGAAGGGTATCAATTAAAATCATTCAGATGGTAAAGACAACCACAGAGCGAGAGCCTGTTACTCTCCTAGAATCACCACCTGGGTTATTATTAAAGTTTATTGTACATTGTCCGTGATTGCCTATTTTTATAAGACAACAACCCATCCCTAGCCCTGTGGGCTGAGTCCATGATCCATGTCACTTTCAGTTTTGCAGCCTTAAATCATCACCAAAAAGTGCTTCAAATTCCCAAGTCATCATTATTTTCAAAGCTTTTGAGCTCTGATGTTTCAGGAAATAATTCATGGCCTCCTTTCATATAAATCATAGCTTGTCTCTGCAGACCCACTTCTTCCCCATGTGTGATGAACAAGGTAAAGCCTCTGTTCGGAGCTTCTGTGAGTGGGACTGAGAGAGGAGAATCCTGATGCTTTGTACACATAAAGGAAGTGTCTCTGTGATGCTTTGGCTAAGCTGCTGGCACAGAAATACTCAGCCGAGTCGCCCAGCTCTGCACGCTGCATCTTGAGAGTGGAGTCTGCTCTTTTGGGCCTCTCTGCAGAAAATCGATTCTTAGGCAGCTGTGAATCATCCATTGCATCTTCATTCTCAAAGCGAACCAGAAGCTTTAGGCCCTGTCCTGGGGTCTGCTGGTACCAGCAAAGGGTTTGGTGGCCAGAAATGGGATTGCAACACAAAGCCATGGCCTGATTCTTTTCTATGACCTTATGTCTGGGGGTCTGGGTAACTCCACCTGCTGTGAGTTCTGTGGGGGGAGGAGGGGAAGACAAAGGAAATATAAATGATTGGCATAACCACTGGAAAGATAAAATGCAGGGATCTTAGTGTTCTTAGACTCATCTGCCCCCAGGAGACAGACGGTCACCCAGCAAAGGAGCCTGGTGCCCATGGCAGAGTCAGGACAGGAATGAGAGGTTCACCAGGTCAGGGTTCTTGTGAGCATGAGCAGAGGAGAAGGGGTGTCCTTACAAGGCAGTCCCCACAGTGACATCACTGTCTCTTCAAATGCACAGTCTAAAAAACCAATTGTTATGAACTAACACATGCCTACATGTTTGTTCAACACATTCATAGACTGTGTGTAAGTTCATCCAAGTGTCCTTCACTCATTGCTCCAGTGCTGGAGTGATTCATTGGATTTTCCACTTCATCTCTACATCTCCCATCATCGTCCTCTAACTCTCTGCTGGATGTTTCATTGTGTGAGCAGTGAGGTGGAAAGGATTAGAGGATGGAGAAGGCCCTGGAAGTTGGTATGGAAGAAGAAAACAAGGAAATGTGTGTTTCAAGAGGTGGAAATAGTACAGCCCTGTCCTCAGAGGTATTATGCTGAGTCTCAGAAACCTAGGGCTTACATGCCAAGGTTACCAAGTAAAAACCTGTAGGTGCAGAATTATCAAAACCATCTGTCTTCCTCAGAACTGCTCTGTCATTGAGACAGAAAGGCTGCTGGTCTGAGTCCAGTTTATGTTAGCACCAGATCATAATTCCATGTTGGAAACATTCTTCACACGGAGGTGTCACTACTTGTTCCACCTTTGTGGCCAGAGGTTAAAGGTTCTAAGTGACAATGGCATTAGGGTGAGTAAAGACTGAGTAGCTGGAGGTGGGTCCTATCGAGATACACACAAAATGCTTGAAATCAAGGCATGCCATTTCCAGAGAAGAAATCCTCCAAGTGTTCTCAGGACCCCCCACCTGCTTCCTGGGCAGCACATGCGAAGAAATCCATGAACGGATCTGTGTCAGGGCAGGGATGGGGCAACTTGCTGATCATTGTGGGAAAGGCTAGAGATCTGGGAAATCTGACTCTTGTTAAGGATAGTTTCAGTGTTACCACAGCAACTGAAACAAAACCCAGAAGAGATCTAAAATGATGGACCACAGTAGCATGGGAGAGACCGTGAGGCGGGGTAGCGAGAGCATGGCTTTGGGGCCAGGCAAATAAGAAGTTGAACCCCTGATCTACCATTTGCTGAATGAGGGATGTGGGTGAACTAACTTCTGCTTTCTTGTCTGTACCACAGAAATGATATCCACTGCAGAGGGGAGGGTGAAACAACCATGAAATGTCTGTAAGATCTCCGTACAGTATATGTATATTAGTATCATCAGGTGAGATGCACAGAAGGCCAATTTCTCTGGAGCTTGAAAGATGGAGACCCAGGGAAGTCTCTTTTCCCCCCAGACACATGGGCAGATTGTCAGGAAGTAGGGCCCATTGGGGAGCACACGCTGGCTAAGTGCACGTGACAGAGGGATTCAGAAGAGGCCAAGATGGATGCACAGGTGCTACCCCAGGTGTGTTCAGTCTGGGTACAGGAAGAGGGAAGAAAGGGCCTGGCACATTGTGCACATGGGCACACTCCAGCTCTGCACTCCAGTGCCAAAGTCAAGGAGCCTCTGACAGCCTTTCGGAAACGTATTTCCTTCTAGAAAACAGCCTCCCCTCACTCCCACTTATGATTTTGGATTCCATCTTTTTATTTGCTGTTAAACTAGTATGCCAGGGAGCATCTTTGGTAAGTGGGGCACTTGGTATAAGGGCCGGCCAGACCCGGCTGACCTCGGTGGGAGGGTGTTGCCCAGAGCCAGGCAGGGAAGCAGATACAGACATAGGCTTTCAGATCAGTGTCACTTGATTAGCATAGTGATGGCAGGGGACAGGTGGGATCTTTAGTTGTTGGCAGCCATGGTCTCCTGAATCCAGTCCAAGAAGTTGCAGACCCTGGTGTAGACACCAGGCTTATTCTTCAGGGCACAGCCAATGCCCCAGGAGACAACTCCCTGAAGCTCTCCATTGCAGACCAGGGGGCCACCAGAATCATTCTGGGGAGGAGGAAGGCACAATGCATTTTATAAGGAGGGAGAAAGAGGGGAGCACAGCTTATGGCCTTGGGGATTCAAATCCAGCCTCTAGGCAAGCCATGTGGATGGGCAGGGGTCTTAGCATGGGAAAGGGCAATCACCTGGCAGGAATCCTTGCCACCCTCGAGGAAGCCGGCGCACACCATGTTGTCGGTGATCTGTCCAGGGTAGGCGGCTTCACACTGTTCCTGGGCCAGCAATGGGGCATCCAGACACTGCAGCAGCTCAGGGTGGTTGACTTAGAGGAAGAGGAAGAGATAAAGGAAAGGAGAAATGAGAGTCAGGCCAGGATGGAGGATGGTAATCTGGGGCTGACCCCAAGAACCTAAGCCCCAGCAAGAATAAAGGCGATTCAGTTCCCAGAATGGCCACTGCTGAACCCCTCTCTGGAGGTGAGAATGGCAAGTGCTATGCTTGTCCTATTCTGGGTCAACTCCTCGAGACTCTGCATCTCTCTGGCCTCCAGGACGGAGCCTGAGGGTGGTGGACACTTGACATTATTTGCAGACTGGATGCCCAGGGGGCTGAGCTCAGGCAATGCTCCATTGTGGGAAACATTTGGAGGTCAGAGAGTGAAGAAGTGAGAACCCCACTCACTGCCAGAGCTCAGGGTGTTGCCCCAGCCGGAGACGAGACACTGGGTGCCAGCAGGTGCACAGGAGGTGGGCAGGGAGACGGTGGACACGCGGGAACTGATGACCGCAGGCGAGGACAGCTTGATCAGCATGATGTCATTGTCCGCAGTCCTGCTGTCGAAGTGGGGGTGGGGAATGACCTTGGCGGAGTTGATGAACTGCTCATTCCCCTCCTCGACCTTGATGTTGTGCTCTCCCAGCCTCACCTGGATGCGACTGTTGGGAGAAGAGAACTGAGGACCTTTTCGCACATCCCCACTCTTTCCTGGGATCCTGAGCTCCCTGCTCATGGTGTGTTGGAGGTTAAAGCAAACAGCAGTTAACATGGAAAAGAGACATGGGAAGGCCAATGGACTTTGATAGTAGGCAGGGCTGAATATCAGCACAAGTTTTGCTCCTGCTGTGATTGCAATGGCTCCAGGTGATTTCCCGACCCGATCATCTTTACTTCATTAACCAAACTTTACCTTTGATCTGCCTGTATTCATTGTTAAAGAGCAAATGTGTATTCAAAGTGAATAAAAAGCTGACTAGGCCAAAACTCAGTGTGCCTCTTCATGAAAGAGGTTTCCACCTGCCCCGCCCCCCATGCCTTCTGATTTCATATGTTTTGTATAGTGTATCTATTGTGTCGTCGGCCCTCCTTCAAGTTATTCTGAACCCACTGCGAAGGTCGTGGCTATGGTGGGGCTGTGCCCATGCACAGGGCAGCAGAGGGGTGGGGGAAAGTATAGTTGAGACACCAAGGGCCTTTCTGCTTCAGGTGTAGGTGTTAGTGGAGCTGGGATGGGGTGAAGGGGTCCAACTGCAGTGGCTCTTCAATCTGCTTTTCCAGCTAGATGAGCTTTTCGAATCCCCCAGGCATTGCTCACACTCTGTGACTTTGCTATGTACAGCGGTGACTTTTGCTCCCTTCCTGGTCTGGGAAGCACTATCGTTCTGGTTGATATAATCCAGTGGGTCTCAAAGCGTGGCCCCAGGACCTTGTTAGACATGCAAAGCCTCGGTTCCCACCCCAGACCTACTGAACCAGAACCTCTGGGGGTGGGATCTAGCCACCCATGGTCCAGCAGATCCGCCAGGCAATTCTGACCCACACCCAGTTTTGGGAACCCTTGCTCTAGGCAGTGATTCTCAGCTCTGCTATAGAACAGAATCACCAGAGGCAGAGAGCGTTCAAAACACCAACATTTAGACACCTCTTCCTGAACAGTCTGAATTAATTACCTTGGGACAGGGCCCAGGCTTTTTATTCTTCTTTCTTTTTTTTTGTTTTTGTTTAACATTTCTTAGGTGTTTTTGTGTGCATCCACTGGCAAAGGTTACTTGTATGAAGTCCTTGCCTGTTTCCCAGTTGGGCCTTCTACCCTAAATAGCCTCTTTCTGCTCTCATGACCATAGCTCTGGCTGTTGTATTTTTTTATTTGGGGTGTCAGAGTCTTCTTACATGTGTCTCTCATCACCCACATGCCTAGGCATCAGCTGTCATTGACAACTTCTCCTCTCTATGGTCCTTCTCCCCACCCTCCCCTAGACTGAACCAAGCTCTCCAAAAGCCCCCTCTGTGGATTTTGCCATCAGGGCCCAGCACTTACGGCCTGTAGCAGTGAGCCGCAGACACCACCCACTGGTCATTGATGAGGGATCCACCACATTCATGGAAGCCAGTATTCAGGGACACCTGGTAGGGGACGGAATTCTTCTGGCAGGTGTAGCCCCCGACAATCTTGTCATCGTCATCAGTGGAGAAAGCAACTTGAGTGGAGACAGGAGGGAGAAGCCAATTCAGCAGGATGTTAGAGGGTATAGCCCGAGCACCAGGCTAGGTCATCCTAACTGAGATTCCTTCATAAGCACAGAGATGATGGGCAGCAAGGACGGGCAGTGAGGACACACTGCCATCCCCAGTCAGTGCAATGGATGTGGTTCTCCTGAGTCTCTCCTTGTGTCTGCAGGGCACATAGCTGGGTTCCCTGCAGGGATCCAGTCCAGACCTCTACAGGGGCACCAGGAGAATGAGGACACAATAAACATCCTCATAGTGCCCTCAATGTGATACAGCTCAGAATGTGGTGTTCTCACCCACTGAATGCTTCTCTCTTGCTCAACATCACTCATCTGCTCCCCACGACTATCAGAGCCCTTGAGGATCAGCATGGGCTGGCCAAACAAGGAAAACCTCCTGGCTCAGTCACTCTGACTGCACCAGCTTCTCCCATAGTTCAAATCGGCACAGAGAGGCCAGAGAGAGGAGCACCCACACCCATTGGATGGAACAAAGTTAGGCACTGTTATTGGCTGATAGAATCATGATTCTCAACCTTGGCTCTACACCTGAGGACCATAAAATCACCTGGGAAACTTAAAAATTCAATGCTCAGGCCACACCTTAGGCCAAAGAATTCAGAATTTCTAGAGCTAGGACTCGGGCATGAATGTTCTTTCAGTCTCTGTAGGTGGTGTATCTGGGGTTAAGAATAGCCACAGTGGTAATACCTTAATCAATAATAATAATTAAAAAAATAGCCACAGTGCAACTAGCCCAGAGATGTCAGACCTAAGCCTAAAGACCAATGGTCAATTTAATAAACCAGTTTCACCTCACCTCCCTTTCCAGCCTCTCTACTAAGAGCCTGGGATGAATGGATGATGGAGCTGAAATTGGGTCATCCAGAAGGTGAGAGAGGTAAGGCTTAAAGAGAGCCCAGGAATGGGATAGAGGGGTGTTAGACAGGGGAGAGAGAACATCAGAGCACAGGTAAATAGGAGAGGCAGCAAGGTGGTGGAATTTGTATTTCTGCCCGGAGGCAGGGCCTGAAGCAACACATGGACCTCACCAGTGGCTCCCACAAAGGCAAGGATCAGGAGTGGATTCATGGTGGCAGAAGTAGAGCTCGGTTGGTGGTGGAGAGCCTTTATACCTCCCGAAGTGAGGGTGGGTGGCCACTGCTACTCCCTGTACAAACACACCTGCAGCTTTCCCTTTCCCAGGGTCTTGGATCAACTCTGCTATTTTTGGCCACTCTGTGGGTTTGTCACCTACAGGTGATTAGAACATTTACCTTCTGAGGGCAGAGAGGAAGAAGACCTGGTGATTCATAGAGGTATTCCAGGATGAGGAGAACAGGGGAAGCCAAGCCCCACATACAACATCTGGGCCTTCTTAGGCTAAGTGGATGAGGTTTAGGAGGAGAAGAGCAACCTGTGCCCTTAGATATTCTCTGACCTCATGGAGATTTATTTAACTGACTTTAAGGAAGGGCTGATATTGGTCATAAATGTGGCTGCTCAGTATCCTGGAGTCCCCTGAGAGGAAAGAAGTCTTCTCTAAGTTTCTATATGTGAGCGTGAAGACCCTTTCTCAACTCTAAATCAGTGGGCAGGAGGGTCAAATACTAGGCTTTGAGGAACCAGCTTAGTAATATGAAGGGGTGTTGAGAAGGAAGAGGCTGCGTTTCTTGGAATTCTGGGCTTTCAGCTGGCTCTCCTGCCTTTCAAAGCCTATGGAGGAGGGTATTTGGAAGGTGGAAAGGGCAAGAGTTAAATTGGTGTCACCAGCTACATTTGGGGCACAGAAGACCACATTCCTCCTCTTCTTCACCGTCAGGACCTTGGCCTTTCTCACCACTCACCTTATTATAGGGTCTCTTTAAGCAGTCTCCTGGTTGCCATGGGAATCTATACTAACAGTGATGAAAATTGCCTCAATTGCTAAGAGCTGACAGCTTGAGCTAGAATTATGTGCAATCAGATTTTAGAAGCGGTTTGGACAATGATAAAATTGGGTTCTGATCAGAAGATTAGCAGTAGGTAGAAGAATTAGCACATGTTAAAGGAGCTAAGTATTGGGTGATCAATAACAAAGATGCAGTGTGTGTGTGTGTGTGGGGGGGGGGGGTGTCTGGAATTTTCTATTTTAGATCAATGGCACTACTATGCTGGGATCCATATAGAGTGAATCTTCCCAGAAAATGATTTCAATTTGAAACCTTCCATGGCCACCAAGACACAGTTCTGTAATTTATTGAGGCAAAACCTGGCCAGAGGGGTATAGAGATGGAAGTAGTCTGTGTATGAGTCTATGTGAGCCTGGTTGAGGGGCCCTCTGATGAAGAGACTTCTCAGTTCCTCTGAACTCAGGTTAGTGGCGGGGCAGGAGTGGGCAGAGTTCATTGAATTCTATGAAAGGTAGAAATGAGTAAATATTCTGGAGATGAAGAGCCAAATGAGAAAAACGCAGAAGTGGTGAGGTAGAAAGTAGGTTAAGAGGGATGGAAGAACTGAAAACCAGAGTGAATTGGGGGAAATGCCAATGTGAGACCCATGGGGTTGAGAGGGGCCCATGGGGTGTCTTCTGGTCCAGTGTCTGACATGACTGGAAGCCAGCTTCTCCTTACCAGGAAACCCACTGCTCAGAGCCCTCCCCTCTCCTCACTGTACACCCTCTAACTGCCAATGGGCTTATATCCAGGTGGGAATACTGCTATATTTGTATAGTGCCTGACAGTTTTTAAAGGGCTTTCACACATACCATGCTGATTTTCATTTGGGTTGCGTTTCAAGTTAAAGTTTTCACAAATGTTTTAATTGTGAGTTATGCAGAACAAAATTATCTTCATTTATAGATGAGACTGAGAATCAGAAAGGTTCTGTCTTGCCTGATTATACAGACCTGAAAATGGTCTCAGGCCTACAGGAAGACATGGGAAGTGTAGAGAAGCAGCATGAGAATCATGGCTGGTGGATCTAAGCGAATGTTTATTTGGGATCAAGTCAGAGGTCCAGCTCCATCCTGATCCCTCCTGATGCTTGTCTTCCTGGCAGAAATAGAAGAGATAATTAACCTTCCACTCCTGGAGGCTAAAGCAAACAGCAGTTAGCATAAAAGTGCAAGAAGAAACATTGGAAAACCAATGGACTTTGATATTCAGCTGGGTTGAAAATCAGCATAAAACTGCCCTGCAGTGGGCTCAATGGCTCAAAGCAATTTCCCAACCTGATAATCCTTACATTGTTCATCAAACTTCACCTTTGATCTGCCTGTATGCATTGCTAAAGGGCAAATGTGTATTCAAGTGAATAAAAATTGGACCAGGCCAGAGATTGGTGTGCCTCTTCAAGCTGGAGCTGAGGAACGGGACCCCGGCAGCTGTTCAAGAACTTGTCCTGGACAATTGCAAATCAGATGATGGGAAAACTGAGGGCTTAACAGCTGAATTTGTGAACTTAGAGTTCCTCAGTTTAATAAATGTAGGCTTGATTTCAGTTTCAAATTTCCCCAAACTACTAAAATTGAAAAAGCTTGAGCTCAGTGACAATAGAATCTCTGGGTGTTTGGACATATTGGCCGGAAAACTTCCGAATCTCACACATCTAAATTCAAGTGGAAATAAACTGAAAGATATCAGTACCTTGGAACCTTTGAAAAAGTTGAATGTCTGAAAAGCCTGGATCTGTTTAACTGTGAGGTTACTAACCGGAATGAATACTGAGAGAGTGTCTTCAAGCTCTTGTCCCAGCTGACCTACCTGGATGGCTATGACCAAGAGGATCGAGAAACTCCTGACTCAGAGGCTGAGGTGGACAGTTTGGATGAAGACGAGGATGATGAAGAAGGAGAAGATGAGGAAGATGAGGATGGTGAGGAAGAAGAATTTGATGATGAAGAGGATGAAGATAAAGACAAAGTTGTAGAAGGAAAAGAGGATGAAGATGAAGTCAGTGGGGAGGAAGAAGAATTTGGACATGATGGAGAAGTTGATGAAGATGATGAGGATGAGGAGGAAGAAGAGGAAGAAAGTGGGAAAGGTGAAAAGAGGAAGAGAGAAACAGATGATGAAGGAGAAGATGATTAAGAATCCAAATAATCTGCAAAAAAAAAAAGAAAGAAAGAAAAGAACTGTTCAGAATTGGTTGGACTGCTCATCATATGGATTTGATAGCTTAAAAAAAAAAAAAAAAAAAAAGGTAGCTGTGATACAAACCCCAGGACACCCAAAGAATAGTTCCTGTGACATTCCGCCTTCCTCCATTTAGTCCCTTTTGGAAATTCACCACCAAGCTTGGGGACTGCACCCCAACAACATTGTAAGCATTGTTAGGTTTTCATGTAAGACTCTTGCTGTGGCATGGATAGCTATGATTGGTGAGTCAACCAGCTGTGGCTACCAGTTACACCAAGACTGTAATACATTTTTACTTTCTGTACAACAAAGAAGCTTTGTAAATAAATCTTAACATTTTTGGAAAAAAAGAAAGAGGCTCCACCTGGCCCCCAATGCCTTCTAAATTAATACTTCTTGTGTAGTATTTTCATTTGTGCATCAGCCCCTCCTTCAGATCCTGAACCCTGCCATGAAGGTCGTGGCATGCCACCTGGCACCTGGTCTCAGAGCCTTGCTTGGCCATGACCTGGACCCCTCTGGGACTTTTCTAAGGCATGGATGACACACCTCTCTGTGCTGACAGGTAGCTGACCAAGGTTATCCAGGTTATGGAGCCTCAATAATAGGGGCTTGTCCTGTAATATCACCTAATATGCTATTTATTTGTATCCCTTGTTGTGGGGTCTTCATAGAAAGTCCTGGTTTAGAGACTAAGGAGAAATTCTTGCTGTGGATACCAACATGACCTGGAAAAGTATTGGGGAGGTAATTAATCCTTGGTAGAATATAGGAAATTATTTTTGGGCAAGGGGAAACATTTTTGTATTGGTGCTTACAGCTCTGATATTGTCTAAAAGGGAACACCCAAGAGCTTGGGGATTTTCTGTGTCTAAAGCCTTAAAACTAGCCTCCCTTTGATATTTTGTGCTTGTTAGAATAAACCATCACAACCACACAGACTATGAGGTCAGTTTTATTCAAAGTAGCAGGAACCACCCTATAGACAGAGAAGGTAGCTAAGGTGGAGACTGTTGCATCATACTCTAGGCTCAGATGTGTAGCATGGATTCAGGTCTGTGGGATGGATTCAAGTCTTCCTTTGCTTCAATTCAATTTGGATAAGTCTATACAGCTCTTGGTACTCTTCAATCTGGACCTTGGATTCCTTTGTCTATTTCTTTAAGACATTCTCTTAGTTCATATTTAGTGCTTAGCATATCAAACCGTTGTCTTTTAATTATGATAATATGAAATAGTTTTTATGTGCTTACTATACAAACACTGTGTGAACCTTTCAAGGACCTTTTTAAAAAATTTTATTATTGTAGATACTTATGGCGTTGCCCATTTTATAGATGCCAAAATGAGCTTTATAGAGGTGAAGTAACTTCCTCAAGGTCATACAGCCTGTCATTTGTAGAGATGAATGGTAGCATGGTAGTCTGACTCTAGAATCAGCCTGCTTAAACATAGAAATGTTGGCTCCCCTTCCTTTTATTCGATGCTCAGTACAGCCTCATGAGGTAGGCAGGAGGTATAGTTTTCTTCTTTTTACCAAAGAGAAATCTAAAGCTCAGAGGTTTACTTCGTTAAGGTCACCTGGTTAAGGAATAAACAGATGACACCTCTTTAAGCTAAATTCATTTCCATTGTGTTGCCACATATTAGATTCTTTCAGACCTTCCAGTAGTCTGAGAAGTAGATTTTGGTCAGATTACAAATCACTAATTTCTTCCTTTTAAATCCCCCCCTGCCCCCAACTCAGTTATTTCTTCTCAGCTCATAATCAACAATCAACTCCTCCTTGGGCCTCAGTCTCCTTTATCACTCTCCAAACAGATTGTCACATTCTGGGCTATCTTTCTTCCAATCTCCCAGCTCCTTTCTTCCTCCATTGTTTTTCTAAACTATATGTTTTCCCTTTATCCAATAAGGACTATTTTCTTGAATATCTTATCGTGGAAGAAACTGAATCTGGATAGTGGGGGAGCCACCTGTGTGATCCAGAAAAATCCAAGAATGAGAGAGATGTGTAGGCATAGACAGGTCATGGCTGGTTGGCTAAATGGAGTAGCCTCTGCTCCTCCTCTAACCCCATCCTATCCCCCACCTTGAAGCCAGGGAGCACAAACATGCTTTATGCCCAGGGGGAACATTTGCATATTTTATATAGTATTCTTAGGCCTCTATGGAGGGGTGAATAGGGAAATGGATTGAGGTTATTTTTTAATGTAAATATAGATTGGTCTCTATACTATAATGGTCTTTCTGTTCACATTTCAGTCACTCTTTGTCCCATCCTTGGACCTACTAGAATTGCTTAAGTGACTCCCAAGGTTATTGGAGAATAAGCAGAGGAAATCGGGAGAGAACCCAGGAGGACTACACATGTGGGCCATTGTTATTGTAGCAGCCATGACTTCTCCGATGATACTCAGAGTTTAATGAGTAACAGGTGTATTTATTTTCCAGTTCATATTATATCCAGATTGAGTCCCACAAGCCCAGCTTGGTGATAAGCCAATTGGGCTCCCTCCACTCATTTGGCTCATAAAACTCTAGAACAGTGGCTCTCAACCTTCTGGCCCTTTAAAGATACTTCCTCATGTTGTGACCCAACCATAAAATTATTTTCGTTGCTACTTCATAACTGTAATGTTGCTACTGTTGTGAATCATAATGTAAATATCTAATATGCAGGATGGTCTTAGGCGACCCCTGTGAAAGGGTCGTTCGACCGCCAAAGGGGTCGCGACCCACAGGTTGAGAACTGCTGCTCTAGACTGTTTTGTTCATTTGGAAGGCAGCCAACTGGTCCATCTACTTCCTATAGGCCAACCCATTCAGGAGTATATGCAAAAGGCTCTCAGGTCCAAAAGGGAGTGCTCTGTCCACATAGGCACCAACTAACACAGTTTCCATTTGAAGACCCTTCACTTGAGGGCCACTGTGTTTGAGCAGGTTCTGGGCTTATGTATCTAGAACCCATAACATCTGTCTCTTTCCCAGCCTTGGAGACAGCAAAGGGCCTGGAACACGTTGTTGGGCCACCTTTGTATCCAGATATAAAGGTCAAAGCATCCGTTCCCTCCCTGTTAGAACAATCTAGTTCATTTTCTTATGGGCTGACATTATCTACATTCAAATGCTTTTCTAGAGTTTTTCTCCAAGGAAGTCCATATAGCTTGGCCAACTTTCCTCTATTTATGAATTATATTTCTTTCTTTTTTTATAATTAAATCTTTATTGTTCAGATTATTACATTTGTTCCTCTTTTTTTCCCCCCCATAACTCCCCTCCTCCCAGTTCCCGCCCCACCCTCCGCCCTCACTCCCCACCCACTGTCCTCATCCATAGGTGCACGATTTTTGTCCAGTCTCTTCCCGCATCTCCCACACCCCTTTCCCCCCCAGGAATAGTCAGTCCATTCCCTTTCTATGTCCCTGATTCTATTATAATCAACAGTTCCTTCTGTTCATCAGATTATTTATTCACTTGATTCTTAGATTCACTTGTTGATAGATGCATATTTGTTGTTCATAATTTGTATCTTTACCTTTTTCTTCCTCTTCCTCTTCTTAAAGGATACCTTTCAGCATTTCTTATAATCCTGGTTTGGTGGTGATGAACTCCTTTAGCTTTTCCTTATCTGTGAAGCTCTTTATCTGACCTTCAATTCTGAATGATAGCTTTGCTGGATAAAGTAATCTTGGTTGTAGGTTCTTGGTATTCATCACTTTGAATATTTCTTGCCACTCCCTTCTGGCCTGCAAAGTTTCTGTTGAGAAATCAGCTGACAGTCGTATGGGTATTCCCTTGTAGGTAACTGAGTTTCTTTCTCTTGCTGTTTTTAAGATTCTCTCTTTATCTTTTGCTCTTGGCATTTTAATTATGATGTGTCTTGGTGTGGTCCTCCTTGGATTCCTTTTGTTTGGGGTTCTCTGCGCTTCCTGGACCTGTAAGTCCATTTCTTTCACCAGGTAGGGGAAGTTTTCTGTCATTATTTCTTCAAATAGGTTTTCAATATCTTGCTCTCTCTCATCTTCTGGCACCCCTATAATTCTGATGTTGGTACGCTTGAAGCTGTCCCAGAGGCTCCTTACACTATCCTCGCATTTTTGGATTCTTTTTTCATTTTGCTTTTCCAGTTGGGTGTTTTTTGCTTCCTCGCATTTCAAATCATTGACTTGATTCTTGCGCTCCTCTGGTCTGCTGTCGGGAGTCTGTATAATATTCATTATTTCAGTCCGTGTATGCTTAATTTCTAGTTGGTTCCCCAATATAAGATCGAGGGTCTCATTAGTTTTCTTGTAGATCTCATTAAGTTTATCGGCGGCTTCTAAACAGTTCTTGAGAGACCTTAAAAGTGTGGTTCTGAACTCTATATCTTCCATTGACAATTTTGTCCTGTTTCTTTGTCTCCGCATTTTGTTATGCTTCCTTGGTGCACCCCCTAGTGGTCTTTGTTCGCAGTCTTATAGTTAAATCTTGATTGTTGTAGCTAATTCCAGGGAGGGTTTGACCTCCAGGCCAAGTGGCTATGAGAATCAGCTGTGTCAGCAGTGAGAGAACTTCTGTCCTCTAGGGAGGTGCTAATCTAGCCTTTGCCTGAGGCTATCCGGCAAATGCCTGTGTGCAGGGCTTGGGCGGGGCGGGTCGAACAGGATCAACAGGGTGGGCCGGAGAGAGCAGTTATGGCGGCTCTCAGTCCTGTCCCCAGGGGCTCTGCCTCTCTGAGTCCCAGCACCCGCTGCAAAGCTCAGAGAGAAAGCTGCACTCGCTCTGACCGAAGCCAGACAGTCCCGCTTCTCCCGTTTGAGTCTGGGTCCCTAAAAACTCGCCCGGATCTGGAGCTCAGATTCTGCGACTCCCTCCCGATTGAAAACGCCAACCGCGCCCTCCGCCACCAGCCTGCTCCACGCACTCCCCACCTCAGAATTTGACTTCAGCACTGCGCCTCCTCTGAGTGTCCGTATGCGTTTCTCTTTCCTCCTAGTTGTAGGACTTCCACTCAGCCAGCGTTCCTGTGGTTCTGGGTGATGTCCCTTCCGTTTTTTGGTTTCACTTTTGAAGTAGTTGTTCAAAGCAGCAAACTCCGGCGTTAACCTATGCCGCCATCTTGGTTCTATTTATGAATTATATTTCTTTACTAGTGTATTAGTTTGCTAAAGCTGCCATAACAAAATACCACAGAATGGGTGTCTCAAAAATGGAAATCTATTTTCTCACAGTTCTGGGAACTGGAAGTCCAAGATTAAGGTATCTGTAGGATTATTTTCTCCTGAGGCCTCCCTCCTTGGTTTGCAGATGGCTACCTTCTCACAGTGTTCTCACATTACTTTTTCTCTAGGGCACAACCCTAGTGTTCTCTCCAAGTATGTCCTAATCTCTTGTGATATGGACACCAGCCAGATTGGATTAGGGCCCACCCCAATGGTCGTGGTTTAACTTAATCAGCTCTTTCATGACCCTGTCGCCAAATACAGTCACATTCTAAAGTACTGGGAGTTAAGACTGCAACACAGGAATTTTGAAGGAGTACAACTTGTCCATAACACTCAGTAAATAGTTACTGAATTCCCGTGATGTTGCTGTGTTTTTTCTAAGCTATAAGAAAATAGTGATGCAGAAGATAGAAAAGGTGCTTGCTTTACTGGCATTGATGTGTATTTGTGTGTACAGCAATGGAAGATGGGCAATAAATAAGAATATGTCTATTATGTATATATAGCATATATATTTCTATCAGATAATGGTGATTAGTAAGGATTAAAATAGGATAAAGTGATAATCAATGTGAGTGACTGGTGGTTGGGCAACAGTGCTGTATTAGGTAAGGTGGCCAGGAAAGATCATTTTGGGGAGATAATATTTGAGTTGAAATATAAATAAGGAGGAGTCAGTCATGTGATGGTGGGGAAAAGAGGATTTTGTTATTGCCTGCTGATCCTGTAAGAGAAATAAACCAAAAACACACAACCATTGCTTTTTAAATGAGATAACCCTGTCATCTAGCATATGATTTTTACCTTGCCATTGGTTTTGACTTAAAACTGATATATAAAAGATGGTTAGCCCTGGGTGAGTGGCTCAGTTGGTTGAATCATCATCCCATACACCAAAGGGTTGTGGGTTTGATTCCCAGTCAGGGCACATACGTAGGTTGTGGGTTTGATCCCCAGTTGGGGTGTGTACAGCAGGCAAATGATTGATGTTTCTCTCTCACATTGATGTCTCTCTCTCTCTCCCTTCCTCTTACTTTAAAAATCATTAAACAATTTTTAAAAAGGATTATAATTAATACATTAAAATATTATTATAGAAGTTGATATAAGGTATTTTTAATATAACATGGTGTTCATGAAATATTGATGGGTTAAGAGAATAAATTATAAAACAGTATGTATGATATGATCTAACTTTATTTAAATGCGTGATTTAAATTCTCATTTTAGACCTGGCCGGTATGGCTCAGTTGGTTGAGCATTGTCCCATGCACAGAAAAGTTGCCAGTTAGATTCCTGGTCAAAGCACATGCCAGGGTTGCAGGTGACTGATGTTCCACTCTGACATCAATGTTTCTCTCTCTCTCTCTCTCTCTCTCTCTCTCTCTCTCTCTCTCTCTCTTTCTCTCATTTCCTCTCTTTCTGAAACTCAATAAAAATATTAAAAAATTCCAATTTTAATAATCTTTGTATATCACAATACCATGCATTTATTTTGCAATTAAAACAGCTAAAACTATTGTAATAATAAATAAAATTTTCCCAGAAAGGGCGATAGCTAACCTCAGGCAATGAATTGCTAAGGTACAATTTCATGTATTACAGTGAGAAATAAATTTAGGTAGTAACTACGTTGCATGTTTTATCTCTATGTGGCACAGTGTTATGTAGTTTATATGGGTAATTTCATCCCATTCTTATAGCAAACCCTCCAACCTCATTTTGTGGGTTTCATTATTATCGTCATTTTACATATGTGGAACTATATAAAGGAATTGTGTAACCCTTTCAAAGTTAGATGCAGTGATCAAGCAATAGAGCCAAATTTTAAACTCAGGTTTGTCTGTTGCCAGAATTCAAGCTTCTAGCTAGTGTTTTAATGCTTCTTAGGCGAAACCTGTGCTGTCGTATAGAAAGGTGCTTACAGCCCGACTTATCTGTATGTGAATTTGCGCACTTCTTGGGGAAATGGGAGCATGAGGCAGGAAGGGAAGCTGGCACTGGACCCACTAGATCCAATAGACTCATATGTGGATCCTAGAGGCCCCCGAATTAGTTTGTGTGGAAATTGTGCAAGACCCACTGGACCTTGTAGTAAACTAGGAGTGAGACGGAAATCATTTAAAAAATATATATTTTATTGATTTTTTACAGAGGAAGGGAGAGGGATAGTTAGAAACATCGATGAGAGAGAAATATCGATCAGCTGCCTCCTGCACACCCCCCACTGGGATGTGCCTGCAACCAAGGTACATGCCCTTGACCGGAATCGACCCTGGGACCTTTCAGTCTGCAGGCTGATGCTCTTTCCACTGAGCCAAACCAGGTAGGGCTAGAAATCATTTCTGTATGAAGCCAGGATATAGGAAGGGTTACACGCTTAATGAAAGGACAAATGAACAAAATAATTCCACAGGCAGTTTACAAAAAGTATTATTTTTCCTTATTTGGCTTTGGGCGGAGGATTTTAAAAAGTTTCCTCTAAATACTCAAGGTATTGTATTATCAGCCCTTCAGGGTTTGGGATAGACATTGTATGATCAAGAAGATACACACTGAGAATTATAAAACCAAATGACATCAGGTATATTGCATCCCAATTGCTTGCTAGAGGCATAAGTAGATATTTCCTGGAAAACCCATCTTATTCCAGGATTGAAAATATTCCCAAAGATGAATTCATAATATCAAATTTTATGATGCACAAAAAAATTAAGTCACCCTGAGTGAAAACCAGCAGAACCTACAAACAAGAACACCAAATGCAAAAAGTCATCAGGAGTTGGCATTAACAGGTAAAATTCTCAATAGATGCATAATATCCTTAAATAAATAAGTTCAAAAAACACAAGGAGCAAGGTGCTTTCAAAAATGACCGCTCCTACTTGTAAAAGACCCAAGTAGAGTTCTTAGTAATGGAAATTTATATAATTTAATTTAAAGAATCAATTGAAAGGTTAAATGGCTTATTGAAGCTGAGGTGTGAATTAGTAAACTGGAGAGCAGGTCTAAAGAAATTACCCACAATGTAGCACAGAGAAGCAAAAGGAGGGAAAATGGGAATGAATAGTCTAGAATATGATAGAGTGAAAGTTGAACAAGGAGTAGGTCTACACTTCAGGCCATCTCTTCTTCTATAAAATTATGGGCTGAAGTTCTGGCCCATCTGAGGATTACTTTTCACCACTACCATCAGAAACACACTGTATTAAACTGTAATGAGTGTTCTAGAACACGGTGCAAATTTATCCCATGAAGCCTTGGGTATGAATTGAGGGGTCAAGGTGTGTGAAATAGGAGTGGGTACTATGAGACTGAGACATGCTCTTGAAATTAAATTGTCCCTTCTTCCAGCTATGCTTGAGTCTGGTCTTGGTTATACATTTCCCACGTATCACAGAAAACTCTGTGGTTGTCCGGCCTTCCAGTGTTGCTGATCAGATGACATCCAGTTCTGAATGTGGGATGAGGCATTCGGTCAAAAGCCAGAAGCAGTTTTTCAAAGGATAACAAGTTGTTGGCAGGTGGAAAAGACTATGGCTTTCCACCAAAACTCTTTGCATCATCCTTGAGGAATGCCTAGGGCTTCACAGAGCATACCTATTGGCCACAGGTACTTCAAGAACAACTGAGCCTGCTTGGTCTCTGGCCCAGGTGGCAGGGCCGCTTTCATCCCAACCTTGTTTCTGCTACACAACTCTCTTGTGCCCATCCAGGGCCAGCCTTACAGATAACATAGTAATGGACCCAAGCAGCACACCCAACTGCAGTATATGTTAATTCCAAAGTCCATAGAGGCCCATGAAATACTGCACTTCTTTCTGCATAGTAGATGGTAATAAGACTTATCTCTCATATCAGAGGGAATATTCTGACATGTCCCGCACATCTGGACTACTTAAAAGCTCACCAATGTAGCAGGTCCCTGAACTTTTGCGGATTTTACATTGTTCTGGCCTGCATATGTCATATACTGAGCCATCTAGAGTGCTTTATAATTTCTATTCACAAAGAACAATCAGCATAGTATCATGAGTGCAATGGGCCAGTATGCTATTAGGATGACTAAGGGCCTTCTGAACTATATTGATAGAGAACAGGCTAAATATAGCATTGAGAAGAAATAGTTAAAGAGTAGTTCTGAACTTGTCACTTGAAGGGAAACTATATTTGATTGTCTTCACTGAGCATTTCTATTCTTCTGGAGGAATTTATCTTCAGGCTCCCAGTAGCCACCTTTCATGTCTGTGGATAGGCCCTCCAGCTAGTCCTACACATTTTCTCTCCATCTCAGTCTACACATTCATACTCATACTTACCCACAAACACACAAACATCTGTCTCTGCCTGGAAGCTGTGGTTTCCTCCCTCCAGCTTGCCTCGACAGAGCTCATCTGGATGGGAACTGGGGAGGAGGAAGATGGGCAGGAGGAAGCTGAAGTTCTTGCTCAGATCTCTGATCTGTGCCCGGCACTGTGTCTCCAGCGCTGCAGAAGTAAAAGCTGCTGTCTTCGGGGTTCACACTGTTCACAGTCAGAATGGAGAACATTGGGTTTGGGCGGTGGATGGGAAACTTGTCCTTGG
The DNA here is from genome assembly GCF_014108235.1 of Myotis myotis. Taxonomy (NCBI): domain Eukaryota; kingdom Metazoa; phylum Chordata; class Mammalia; order Chiroptera; family Vespertilionidae; genus Myotis; species Myotis myotis. The sequence continues at coordinate 52,004,530 of NW_023416315.1, forward strand.
TAAATCCACTTTCATAAGTGGCCTCAGAGCCCTGATTTGCCATTGCAATCAGTGTCAAGCACTGTCCAGGAAGCTGTCGGTACCAGAACATTAGGGCAAGTTGGCTATCAACCTGACACTGGATTGTCACCGAGGTTCCACGTTGACAGATGTCCCTGAGTGGCTTTTGAGAGAGGAGAGCACCGAACACAGAGCCTGGTTGCAGGGAGATAGAGAAATCCATGAGCGCTGACCACCTTGTCCCCAGGAAGGAAGCTCTTTTTACTATTTGCTCCAATGTCACCTTGGCTCCCAAAGAACCCTGTGGCACTGCCTCCATTTTGTACTGCCAACTGTTATTCTATAATAATTATATCCTATAATCCAACATCTTTCCCCCTCCTGCCCCCCATTCTCTGACTGGTGGCCTCAGACCCTCTAATCCTCTATTCAACATTAATATTAATCCCAGACTTCCCCACCCAATAAGGCTTGTACCTTGTCCTAGGAGAAGTAGTAGGAAAGTCAGCATCTTTAGGTGATATCCTCTCCTCTTCCATGAGAAAAGACACTGAGAAATCAAACTCAAGGTCATCTTTCCTCAACACTGTGTAGTTCCTTTCCTGTAAATAGGAAGTTGAGTTTCTGCAAAATGTGGAGAAAATTAGTCTGCCCCTAGTGGAACTGTGTAACTCTTCACTCACAAGGTTTCCCAGTATGTCACTGCCAACATCCACTGTATGTCCACCACCTCTCCATCCATCATTATTCAGTGCCATGTATGTGCTACCCTTTGGGTATAAAGCAAAAATGGGAAAGCAAAATGGGATGCAGCACTGACTTCAAATAACTAAAGTAAAACTTCAGAATATGAGGGACTCTTATAACTCAGAATTTCAACTGTGTGTTGAGTCTTCATTGTCCCAAACCATACCCATTATTCCTCCCTCAACCCATACTCTAGTAAACTGGCCTCTACTCCTGTTTTCCTCCCTCCAAATAAAATACTTTATTGTTCATAAAAGTTGAGCTAGTATTTTTGTGCACTTACTCCATGCTTTACTTGTATGATTTCAGCCTATAAATTAGGCTACTTAGGCACTATCATCCCATTTTTACAGATGAGGAAAATATAAAGATCTTAAATAACATACCCAAGTTCACATAATCCAAGAGTAAGTGACACAGAAAAGACTCAAGTCCATGTCTATGTGATCTCAAAACCCAATGTGAATATCAATATTGTCAAGGATGGTCTCACTTTGCAGTTGTCTGAACTTAATAAAATCTGGTGAATGAATGAGAATGACAGGCCAAACACTGTAAAGGAAACAAAGACCTTTAGAAAAAAATTCTTGTAAAACTAACCTACCTTATATCGTTGATTCAGAAAGTCCATCTAATTATATAGCAGTTCTCAACCTGTGGGTTGCGACCCCTTTGGGGGTAGAACGACCCATTCACAGGGGTCACATAAATAGTTCCTGCATATCAGATATTTACATTATGATTCAAAAAGTAGCAAAACTACAGTTATGAAGTAGCAATGAAAATAATTTTATGGTTGGGGGTCACCACAACATGAGGAACTGTATTAAAGGGTCGCAGCATTAAGAAGTTTGATAACCACTGAATAAGATGCACTCTTTAAAACATAATGGCTATTTTTGGGCGGTGTTATTTTACATTAGAAATGAATATAGATTACAGGATTTACTCATATTTTGGAAATATAAAACTGGAAAAACAATTTACCTTATGATCAAGGAAATGCAGCATGTTAGAGATAATAATATTTCAGTAACCCTTTCTGCTATGGCGTGTGTGTGTGTGTGTGTGTGTGTGTGTGTGTGTGTGTAGCCTGTACACCTATGGGCAGTGCCAGAGACAGTGAGTGATTTAAGATAAACCCTGCTAAGTAGTATGCTGATGAAAGGTATAGAATACTCCAGTTTTTTCTCCACATCTAGGGATACATTTAAAAAATTTAGACAAATATAACAAAATTTCTGCCAAAATAACCCAAGATCTTTTTCTAGTTCATCCTAAATCCTAAAAATTACCAAGTAACTCTTAGTCTTTAAAGAATTCCAAATCTTTCCCTCTCAGTGGTATTCTTTCTTTTATAAAACAATAGCAAAGACATTCTTTTCTCTTTTCATTATCTTCAAACAGCACTTGTGCCTTTAGACTTTTCTTTCAGAGGTGTCATGGTTACCGTTATCATATAATTTTAATGTATTTATTTATTGAATTAATACATGCACATGGTTAAAATTTCAAAAAACACAAAACTGAGCAAAAAGTAAGGTACCTTCCCCAGAAGCAACTGGTCAATAAGCTTGTTGTATCTGTTACTAGACATATTCTTGACTTATTCAAGTTTATAAGTATCTGATTGGTCTTCCTATACCTTGCTGCTTATTTTATTAACAATGTATTATAGCGATACATTGAAAAGTTTAGTTTATATCAGAACATACATATTTGCCTCATTATTATTTCCCATTTTATTATGAGAATTTTAAAACCTCTATAGAAGTTGAAAGTTTTATATTGAACATTCATGTGCCCACCACTTAGATTCTACCACCTTGATAAAGCTACTTTCTGCTTTATCATAAAATTATCCATCTACCCATGTACATTTTGGATACATTTAAAAGTTAATTAAAGGCATAGTTCACTTTTAAACACTTAAGCATGCATGTAATTAACTAGTGTTCAATATTTATTTATGATTCATTTTGCATACAGTAAAAGACACAACTCTTATGTACCTTAAATAAGTTTTGAGGAATGCACACACCTGTGAAATATACCAAGCTTTTTAATACTTTTTTCTGAAGTTACATTCTTTTACTATGTTTATTTTTTCACTGAATTTCTTGGGGTGACATTAGTTTGCAAAACTATACAGGTTTTAAGTGTATAACTCAACAAAACATCATCTGCACACTGCACCGTGTGTCCATCGCTGTAAGCAAAGTATTTCTCTTGTATTCCCAAAGGACTAAATTATTATTTACAGACAGGATAGACGTTTCATTCTTTAAAATGCACAGATACGCCCGGCTGGCATGGCTCAGTGGTTGAGTGTCGACCTATAAACCAGAAGGTCATGGTTTGGCTCAACTCCCTTTGGGAGTTGTGCAGGAGGTAGCAGATGGATGATTCTCTCTCATCATTGATGTTTTTACCTCTCCCTTCCTCTCTGAAATCAATTAAATTTATTTTTAAAATACACAGATACTTTTCCAGATGATCATGTGTACAGAAGTAACCTAATTTTTATAACCTCTGCATCATAATTTATTCCTTACCTGTTTCTAGTAAAACATTAGTGACCACTTAGAGAACGTGGAG